>NC_081410.1:290904670-291241456 GCF_030272615.1 Cryptomeria japonica
TGGTGAGAGATGGTCGACTGTTGGTGAGAGGTGGTTATTGGCATTTGCATGAAGATTGCATTAATGATATGTTATATTGTCATTGATGTCAATTAAACTGGTAATGATATTGTTGATATTGTTGTAATATTGTTACTGTAACCGGTAGAAAGAATTTGTGAGGAGAACCAGTGTAACAGTGTAAACCTTATCTATTGTTGTAACCAGTAAACCCTACCTATTCTTTTTTATAAACCCTAACCGATTAAGTTTGGTGGATTGGTTATATTGGTTTATGATGTTGAGCAATAATGATGATGGCATGCATGATTATTGTATGAAGATAATTCCAAGAGATTTTGGTAAGTTGTTCTAGTGGTTTTTGTCTAGGAAATGAGAAAATGTATTGCATCTAATGCAAAGCGTGTGATGAGTTACTAAGTTCAATGAAGCGGTGATAAAGGAGCGATCAAGGTTTTCTTGATTGATGTGCAGAGATTGCTATGTAATCCAACCATCATACTTGAACAAAATTTTCTTGTAATCTCAATGAGAGTTAGATTTTAATTGTGTTACTAACCTAATTGATTTGTATTTAAGGTCGATGAAGTTTTTTTAGTTTTGAGAGAGTTGGCAAAGAGATAGACACAGTTCATTTAAGTGTGTGGTTGCCAAACTAGATGATGTATCTATATTTTGAGTAAAGGCAGATAGGATCATGAAATGGATCTAATCAAGCAATTATAGTGCTATTTAGATAGATCAGTAAACTCGTGTTCTTTTCTAACAATTACAGCAGAATTGAAATCCCCTAACTGGGTAAGCTCTAACAAGCTTGGTGCTATTCAAATCCTCTAACAATGTAGTCCATTACATTGGATTTTCAAATCCTCTACTGAGGTTACTCCTTATAGGGTATTTCTTCTAACAAGGCATTTGTAGTAAATCCCCTAACCGGGTGATTCCTAACAGGATTAGTTCTTAATAGGACTTTTTGTAAAGCTTTAACGGGCTAGGATCCTAACAGGGCAAACTTCAAAAGAGTTCAGATATTATCTTGTGAGTCTCATCTCACCATGGCTTTTACCTATTTGAGTTTCCACGTCAAAAATATTTGTGTCAAGTGGTGAATGTTTTTGTGGTTATTTTTTCATAGTTGATTTAATTAAGTACTTAACTATTTTTGATAAGTCGTGATAACCAAAAGCATTAAGATATAAAGAAGTTGTTTACTGTTAATTTGTTGTAATAGACAACCGGTTTATCTTATGAGTTTTTATCTTGACAAAGTTATTATTCTAAGTTTACTTTGAGAGATTGATTGGTGAAGTTTAATATAAGTTTTTCTATCTACTGATTCACCCCCCCCCCTCTCAGTAGTTGACAAGATACTTATCCTTTCATCATACCATCAATTGGTATCAGAGAAATTCAAGTCCTCTAAGGTCTAAGCCTAAGAGCTTGAGGTAAAGATCTATTGATCATGATGAAGAAGGAAGGTCCAAAATTTAACAGAGAGAAATGCAAATATGGAGTGACAGTATAAAAAATTTATATCAAGAGTTTGGGAAGTCGGTATTGGGAACATGTTGATACTAAGTATGTTGCACCTACTGGGATGTTGACTGATGATTAGAAGAAAGAGAAACAAGTAAATCATCAAGCATTTGAGGCTTTTATCATTTTTGTGTCTGATGCAGAGTATGTAGATGTTCATGGCCTTGAAACTGCATATGAACATGTTAAGATTCCTAAAGAGGAGAGTCTAAGAGGAAAGTTTGATGGCATGCGGATGGTTGAAGGTGAGAATATCTAGCAGTATGGTCAAAGGATAAAAGAGATAGTCGGTGAAATTAAGAGTGCAGGAGGTAAAGTAGAAGATTCCACAGTGATCAATAAGCTACTTAGAACCCTGCTACCGATCTACGCTATCAAAGTTGCAGCTATTCAAGAGCTAAAGTCCATTGACAAAACTAAGGTAACTCTTGACTCCATCATTGGAAAGCTTACTACTTTTGAATTAAATGGTTATGATGGTAGTGTACAGAAATTTGAGTCTGCATTTAGAGATTTTGTTTCTAACCCATATGTGAGGAAAAGTAGAGATGCCAGTCAGAGTTATGAATCAAGATCCAGCAAAGAAGTTGATGATGAAGATAGTTTAGTTGAGATTGAAGCATTGTTGGCCAAGCGGTTTCCTAGAGGTACAGGTAAATATAGAGTTAAATTACCTTTGAAATGGTTTGCATGCAACAAGATTGGACGCATTGTTGCTAATTGTCCTAATGGTGATAATGAGCACAAATGAGAGAAATTCAAGAAGTACAAGGGTAAAGGAAAAAGAGATTGTTTTATTGTTGTTGATGGTGGTATCAAAGATGAGGAATCTAATGGTGATGCTAATGAAGACATTATGTTTGTAGCCATTAAAGAAGAGATGTCAAACCAGAAGGCATTAGTATCCAGGATGGATAACTCTGATGATTGGATCATTGATAGTGGTTGTTCACATCACATGATCAGTGATTAGAGCAGATTTCTTTCTCTTAAGGAATTTGATGGTAGAGTTTTAAGATTTGGTAATGACTCACCCTGCATGGTTAAAGGTAAGGGAACTATTTCTCTTAATGGAAAGAGTAGTGCAGATGATGTCTATTGGGTTGAAGGTCTAAAGCACAATATTTTGAGTGTGGCACAACTCAATGATAGAGGATACCCGTTAGAATTTTAAAAAGGTATGTGCAAGATGTATGACAATAAAGGTGAACTGATTGCAACAGGGAAGCAAACTAAAGGTAACTTGTTTCATCTTAAAACTGTTTAATTACAAATATAGATGATAGTTGGCTTTGGCATAGGAGATTTTGTCATATAAACTTTTATAACATTGTTAAAGTGAGTAAGTCCAAGACAGTGAGAGGTTTGCCTCATTTAGACAAACCGGTTAATACTTTGTGCAAAGAATGTCAGTTGGGAAAGATGACATCCTCAACTTTCACGAGCAAATATTTTTCAGCGGATCATTTGTTAGATTTGGTTCATACAGATCTTTATGGACCAATAAGAACAAAAAGTATTCAAGGTGACAGATATTTCATGATCTTCACGATGATTGCTCAAGGATGATGTGGGTCACATTCTTAAAGGATAAGACTGAAGCTTTTGGTAAGTTCAAGGCATTCAGAGCCTTAGCAGAGAAATAGAGCGGTAAGAAGATAAAGTGTCTGAGGAAAGATCAGGGTGGTGAATTTACTTTAGAGGAATTCACTAGGTATTGTGAAGGAAATGGTATCAAGTGGCAGCTTTCTGTGCCAAGGATACCACAACATAATGGTATCACAAAGAGAAACAACTGGTCAGTTGTTGAAGCTGCTAGGATGATGTTGATACAAGGAGGTGTAGCGAAAAATTTCTAGAGAGCAATTGTCAGCATAGTTGTCTACACTATGAACCAGATTCTGGTAAAGAGAGGTAAGGATGAGACTCTTTATGAATATTGGTATGGTATATCACCTGATGTTAGTTATTTCAGAATATTTGGAAGCAAATGTTTTATTAAGAGAGGTGATTATATTAGAAAATTTGAGGCTAAAAGTGATGAAGGTATATTTCTTGGCTATTCCACCAAGAGTAAGGCCTACAAGTGTTTTAACAACGAGACACAGAGAATTGTTGAGAGTGTTGATGTTTGAGTGGATGAATTTCCTAAAGTCTCAGAGGAAACCAGTTCAAAGAAAAAGGATGAAGATCCTTGCATTTTGTTTTTGGAACCAAAAACTATGAATCTGAAACCAGCAAAGCAAATATTGATGTACCAATCCAATCGGAACAGATAAATTCAAAAAAAGATGATGATAATGAATAAGTTGAACCTGATGATAATGATCATGTTATTCCAAGATATGTGAGACTGAATCACAATCTTGAACAGATTATTGGGGATAAGGATGTTGGAGTACTAACTAGAAGAAGAATCAGAGAAAATTCTTGCATGATCTCCACTATTGAACCAAGAACTTCTAAGGAAGCATTTGGTGATGATCATTGGGTTAAAGCTATGGAGGAGGAATTAGATCAAATTGATAAGAGCAACACATGGACCCCGGTACACCGACTAGTAAATTAAAATGTATTAGGAACTAAGTGGGTTCTCAAGAACAAGTTGAATAAAGATGATGGTGTGGTTCGCAATAAAGCTAGGTTGGTTTGCAAAGGTTATGCACAAGAGGAATGAGAAGACTATGGTGAGACTTTTGCACCAGTCGAAAGACTAGAAGGCGTCATAACTTTACTTGCATTTGCTGCACACAAGAAATTCAAGGTATACCAGATGGATGTTAAGTTAGCATTTTTTAATGGGATACTTGAAGAAGAAGTATACATTGAGCAGCCAAATGGTTATGCTCTGACTGATAAGGAAGACATGGTATGCAGATTGCATAAATATTTGTATGGATTAAAGCACGCACCTAGGGCATGGTATGAAAGACTTCATACATATATGATGAAGATAGGATTTCTAAGAACCAGTGATGATAGTAACATATATCTCAAATCTCAAGGAGATAAAATACTAGTCAGCGAAGTATTTGTTGATGATATCATATTTGGAGGTAATGATGACATGAGAAACAGTTGTGCAGATGAAATGAAAAATGAGTTTGAAATGTCTTTAGTGGGGGAAATAAAAAAAATTATAGGCTTGCAAATACAGCAAATGAAGAATGGTATTTTCATCACACAGTCTAAGTATGTGAAAGAGGTCTTGAAGACATTTGGCATTAGTGACTATAAACCAGTTGGGACACCTATGGTTACGGGTTGTAAGTTGTCTAAGGAAGATGAGTCCAAATCTGTTGATGAGAAGGAATACAGGTCAATGATTGGAAAATTGCACTATGATGTTCACAGCAGACCGGACATAGCTCATGTAGTTGGAATAGTTGCTAGATTTTAGAAGAATCCTAAGGAAACACATCTGAAAGCAACCAAAAGAATTTTTAGATACTTGAAAGGTACTATTGATTATGGGTTATGGTATCCATATAGAGGAAATTTTGACTTGAAGGTGTACAGAGATGCAAATTGGGCAGGAAATGTTGATGACCAAGAAAGTACAATTGGTGGAGTATTTTTTCTTGGAGGAAGGCTTGTTTCATGGAGTAGTAAGAAGCAGAGTTGTACTTCACAATCTACTGTTGAAGCTGAGTATGTTGCAGCTTACATGAATTACACATGGGATATATGGATGAGGCACATTTTGGAAGGTTTTAAGATGAAGATTTCAAAACCTATAAAGATTTTATGTGATAACACAAGTGCCATAAATATTTCCAAGAACCCTATTTTGCACACATGAACCAAGCATATTGAATTCAAGTATCATTTGTTGAGGGAAAAAGTTCAATGTAAAGATGTTATCTTGGAGCATGTTTCTACCAAAGAGTAGCTTACAAATATTTTTACTAAACCTCTTCCTAAGACTACTTTTGAATATCCTAGAAGTCAGTTAGGGGTTGTCCCTCTTCATGAAGTTGGTTAAGTATGATGTAGATTACATCAGTCCTGGAGCTACTTGCATAATTTTATAGAAGGATTGGTGTAAAAGTGGATGTATTCCATAGGGGGAGCATCAAGTTGCAGATTGTTGATCATGCACAGTGAAATTTGACATTACATGTTTTACTTTCAATTTGGCATTGTTGTCAAAGGGGGGAGAAGAATTGTGTGATTATGGGAAGGAGAACCGGCGACAAGTTGAAGACATAGTGAGCATGGTGAATACTTGGTAATGTAAACCAGGATTCCTATTCACAATCAAGTAGCAATCAATGGTATTTATATTTATATTGCCATCAATGCCAAAGGGGGAGATTTTTGTCATTTGCATGAAGATTGCATTAATGATATGTTATGTTTTCATTGATGTCAATTAAACCGGTAATGATATTGTTGATATTGTTGTAATATTATTACTGTAACCGGTAGGAAGAATTTGTGAGGAGAACCGGTGTAATGGTGCAAACCTTATCTATTGTTGTAATCGGTAAACCCTACCTATTATTTTTTATAAACCCTAACCGATTAAGTTTGGTGAATTGGTTATATTGGTTTATGATCTGATGTTGAGAGGTAATGATGATGACACACATAATTATTATATGGAGACAATTCCAAGAGATTTTGACGAGTTGTTGTAATGGTTTTTGTCTAGGGAATGAGAAAATGTATTGCATCTAATGAAAAGTGTGTGATGAGTTACTAAGTTTAATGAAGTGGTGATCAAGGAGCGACCAAGGTTTTCTTTATTTATGTGCAGAGATTGCTATGTAATCCAATGGTCATACTTGAACCAATTTTTTTTGTAATCTCGATGAGAGTTAGGTTTTTGTTGTGTTACTGGCTTGATTGATTTGTATTTAAGGTCGATGAAGTTGTTTAGTTTTGAGAGAATTGGAAAAGAGATAGACATAGTTCAGTTGAGTGTGTGGTTGCCAAACTGGATGATGTATCTGCAGCTTGAGTAAAGGCAAATAGGAGCATGAAATGGATCTAATCAAGCAAGTGTAGTGTTATTCAGATAGATCAGAAAACTCATGTTGTTTTCTAACAATTACAGCAAAATTGAAATCCCCTAACCGGGTAAGCTCTAACAAGCTTGGTGCTATTCAAATTCTACAAAGTAGTCCATTAGATTGGATTTTCAAATCCTCTACCGAGGTTACTCCTTACAGGGTATTGCTTCTAACAAGGCATTTGTAGTCAATCCCTTAACCGGGTGATTCCTAATAGGATCAATTCTTAACAGGACTTTTTGTAAAGCTTTAACAAGCTAGGCTCCTAAAAGGGAAAACTTCAAAAGAGTTTAGATATTATCTTGTGAGTCTCATCTCACCATGGTTTTTACCTATTTGGGTTTCCACATCAAAAAAATTTGTGTCAAGTGGTGAATGTTTTTGTGGTTATGTTTTCATGGTTGATTTACTTAACTAATTAAGTATTTTTGATAAGTTGTGATAACCGGAAGCATTGAGATATGAAGAAGTTATTTACTGTTAATTTGTTGCAATAGACAACCGGTTTATCTTATGAGTTTTTATCTTGACAAAGTTATTATTCTACGTTTACTTTGAGAGATTGATTGGTGAAGTTTAATATTAGTTTTTCTATCTACTGATTCACCCCCCCTCCCTCTCAGTAGTTGCTCGAATACTTATTCTTTTGTCATACCATCAGTGGTCAGATTGGAGTTGGGAGGGATGATGGCAAGGGTGGATGTAGGGTTCCTATGAGAGTGGTCGAGGATATTGGAGAAGATGGTGGTTTATTTAAATA
Organism: Cryptomeria japonica; assembly: GCF_030272615.1. NCBI lineage: Eukaryota > Viridiplantae > Streptophyta > Pinopsida > Cupressales > Cupressaceae > Cryptomeria > Cryptomeria japonica. The sequence goes on from NC_081410.1 coordinate 290,911,985, forward strand.
CTAAATATTCAATTAAATTAAATTGATTAAGAGTAACATGACCCGTGAATCAAATAAACAAACTTTTTAATTTATTAATTGAGAGAATAAGAAAGCCATTAAATAAATAATAAATATTTATTAAATTGTGTCTAGTCATTTTTAGGTGTATACAACTATAACATAGAAGGAACTCGAGCCCCATACCTGAATATCCATCAGAACCTCCTCTTGATACATCTATAGAAAACATTAAAACAAAATTAACTGGAGAGGAGATTGATGAAATCTTACAAGACACTAATATTTAAGCTATCATGGATGTCATTCCCGCAACAGACCAAGATCGGTATTTCCTATTGTTAGCAAAACAAGGAGCCAATTTGCCCCCTATTTTTGACATCTCTAATACCAAAGAAATCTCACTTGACATGGATCTTTTCAATTTGGCCAAATTTCAAAATATACATCAACATAGACCAAAACCAACTAAGGGTTCATCATCATCATTTGATCTCCAATATAACAACCATCTTTTTGGTTTACCCTCAATACTTGAGACAAGTGGGACACAAACCTAATCATAATTTGACACCTTTGAATCCAATGTGTCTCTTGGTGATCAAAATATTTCTCAACCAAGCCAAAATGCAACACAACCCAATCAAAACATGCCCAATAAAAATGCATCTAAAAAAAAAACCAAGTCAATTCTTCATATTTGCCATCAATTCAAAATCCTACCAATGATCATGTTTCACAAGCTAATAGCCAACCTCCCCCTCTAACCAACACCATAACTAATACCACAAATACCACATAAAGCTCATCAAATACAAATAGTAATCCTCTAAGACAACCAAATGTTAGCCAAGGTACAACCAATCCTCCATCAAGTCATATTTTGAGCCAAACTATTTCACCTCCCCCTTGAAGTCAAAATGCCCCTCCAGTTAGTGGAACATACTATTAAAATCTTGTGAACATTATTTGAAACATTGTTCTTGAAAATAATAATCCCCTTCATAACACACATCTTACCTATCAAAATCAATACCCAGGGGCACATCATCAAAACTTAAGGCCTAATCAAAACATGACCTATCTTCCACCCCTAAATTATAAATTGATTTACAAACACTATCAAATACCTCTATACTTAATGCAACAAAATATCAACTATGGTATCAACCCTATTGGGTTTTCACTTATGAAAACATCAAGTAACAACATGCATCAATTCTAGAGACACAATGCCAATCCTCCTCTTCAACCAATTAATCTATTGGCTCAACAATTGTATGACCTTGAACAATAAATCATGAATATTTAAATGGGAAAAAACAAAATAGCATACTCATTTGAAGATATATGTGCCTATCCTTTTGATAGAACCATACATATGCCTCCTTTTCCTCCAAGATTTGACATACCAAAATTTTAAAAATACAAGGGGAAAACTGATCAAATTGAACATGTCAAGGAGTTTTCATGCCTATAGATTTATTACAATGACACATACTTAATCACCTCTTCCCATGAAGTTTATTTGGTCAGGAAATGAAATTGTTCTCACATCTCCCACATGATATTAAAACATTTCGAGAGCACGCTAAATAATTAGTTGCCCATTTCTTTTATAGCATTGACCATGAGGTGTCTTTGAATAACTTTTATAACACCAAGAAAAAATATGGGGGACCCTTTGCCTCCTTGCAAACATGGAGAAGCCTTTCTAGCAAATGCCTATTTGACATACCTTAAAAATAAAAGGTCAATATCTTCATACAAAACTTGACCCCCAAAAAGATGTTTCAATTAGATATTCAAGGTCTCGATAGATTGAAACAAGTTATTGACAATGACATTAGGGTTGAAAGAGATCTTATCAATAAAGGAGATATCAAAATCTTCAAAGACAATAGAGATCATTCATCTAATGACATCTAAATTCTGAAACAAGAATAAGAACATAGTCAATGATGGTGTGGTCGATACAAAAACTATTAATAATACTCAACCCATAATTACTCTTTAAGGAGCTTCCACATCTCATTCTCAATGGTCTAACAATGCTTAAACATCAAACAATTGGAACAAGAATAAGAAAATAGTCAATTATGGTGTGGTCGATACAAAAACTATTAATAATGTTCAACCCATAACTACTCTTCAAGGAGATTCCACATCTCATTCTCAATGATCAAACAATGCTTAAACATCAAACAATGTTCAATCATCAAATATTGTCTAAAACAACTCGCAAAAGGGTTCTAAACCAAATTTTACAAAATGTAGATATACGCCACTAGGTGAATTTATTGAATCAACCCTTTAAAAATTGATACAATCTAATGCAATCATTCTCCCTAAAATAAAATAGTAAAAAACTCAAGTCAAACCTGCATGGTGGAAAGATGCTAATTTCTATGATTACCATATAACAAAAAGGTATAAAAATTCCAACTAATTCAAATTGAAAAATATCATTCAGGAACTCATTGACCAAGGTGATATTGTGATTGCAACCCCAACAAGAATATAAAATAATGACCATGTGATTTTCAAGGATACCTTGCATGATAATGGGAAGGGAGGTGTCTATAATCAAAGAAATGATAATAGTGCCAATTATGCTAGTGTGGGTTATGAGTATATAGTCAATCGAGTCAACTAAACTAATGACCATATCTCAACCATTATTATCAAGAATAATAATCCTAAGTGTAAAGCTATTATCTGTAGGTCCAAACTGACCCTTCAAGGGGGCACTTCCAAGTCACAATCCTCTAGTCAGTGCAACCTCCTAGACCACTTGTGAAAGACACCAACACAGATTTCATCCTTGAGCTCTTGCATATATCCTGATGAATACTAAGAGGAGGGGTCAATTAGTATACCAATAAAAACTGAACTCAAACACTTAAACAGTTTAGCATATGACATATTTACAAATAAACTGGTTAAGATAAATGCAAACCAAATAGAAAACAAAGCATTTACCCACAATAGCACAATCACCATAACACAAGAAGTTTTGACATGGAAACCCAAATGGGAAAAACCATAGTGAGCAAAAACTCACAAGTAACTATCTACAGAATAGAAACCAAACCGGTTAAGGTCATACAATGTTCTTCACCAGAATAGATCCTGTTAGGAATCTAGATCTCTGTTAGGAGATAAGTCCTGTTAAAGACTACCTTGTGAGAGGATTTCAGATTCACAGTTGTGAACCACCTTGTTAGAGGATTTACAAAGTATTTTCTAGGCCTACCTGGTTAAGGGTTTCAGACTTGTCGAAGATGTGAGTAATCAACAAGTGAGTGATCTAGATACTAGCATAGTATGCTTGGTTAGATCCTTGATAGCTCATTGTTAATGTAGTTCGGCATTACTTCAGTCTTCAATATCTCCACACTCCTCTTCACACAGACCTAATCTTCTCTTCTATGATCGCACATACAAAACCCTCATCATCTTCTAAAACCCTAGACATGATGTCCTTATAAAGGAGTCTGATTTCATGTCGGTCCAATAGGATTACATTACAAGTTCCTAGGTTCAGTGCATCTAGACACATTTGGTAACACAACACAAAATCACTGCCAAAGTGTCGGTGGATTATAACTCATCACAGGAATACCGATTCATACAATTTACTGATTACCGGTTGTCAAAAATGAAGACTGGAAAAATGTTAACTACCACTTTGTTCCTTCGTATCGCTTGAGATCCTTGAATTGCTTGAGGTATTCAGTCAGTTTGTGACTGGGAAACATCTTCTGCAAAACACAGATATTCTAAAGACTATAATACATAATACCAGTTGGAACAAATACCAGTTGAGCATAACTAATACATCAAGAAAGTGTACACAAAGCAAGTGTGTGTCCATCAATGACAATCACAACATCATCAAAATGCCAACAATCTCCCCCTTTGGCATTGATGGCAACACTTAGGAAAATTTTAACATCTAAGTGTTTTTACAACAAAAATATGCCATATGCAAAATTACTCCCCCTAAGCATATACACTATCCCTTTTGCACAAATTACAATGTATACTACTCCCTTAAAGTGGTAACATGAAAGTATACATAACATTCATCAAAAAATTTAAATACTACTCCCTCTTTTCCAACAATGACAAAGTACTACAAAATAACCCCTTGTTTCTCATTATCATTAAAATTGAGTAAATGTTTATGACAATAAGGAATGAAACTTGTCAAAAACCGATTTAAAATCCTACAAAAAAGTCTTCATGTCTAATGACCATGACTCAAGTAATGAGGTAGCAACCTCACTTGCGGTCTGCATTTGAGATACCTGTTCTTCCATGGCATCAATAGTACTCATCTCTTGAGTTACGGTTAGGGCTTCCAGATTGAGAAAGCACTTCTGAAGAATTTGTAGTCTAGGAAATAAGACTAGTTGAAGCTCCTACAAATCTCTTGTCCAATTTCTAATCTCCAATTCTACCCTGACAGACTGAAGCTGATACCGGTGAACTACTTGCCCATATGTATTGAAAGAATCATATGGTGTCTTGAAGTTGCTTATGTACGTCTGCAGATCTAATTGGAGTTTATCCTTTTATGTGAGTACATCATCACAAAATAGATGGGGTTGGCTGATTTTGCTCAACAGTAGTTTGCCCTCATCCATAGCATCTCTTATATCCTTCTATTGTTTCTTAAGTTGAGATCGGAGCTCATTCAGTTTCTTGACTAAGGCAGTGTTCAGTGCCTTTTGATGTTTCTTATGTGCATTTGCTTTAGAAACTTCTTCCAGGCATTGTACTTGGTCCTCTACAATAGTAAATAGAAGTTTCAGTTTGGCCAAAGAGGAATCAATACTGGGGAGGTTAGTACCTTGAATCAAACTGGTGAGGGTGTCAACTGCAGTTTGAATGACATCCTTTTCCTTTTTCCTCCTCAATGTTTCCAATCTTTCTTGTGCAAGCTTTATGCTTTGCAACAGCTCTGATTCATCTGCAGATTGGAGGTCGATAGGGCTAGTGATGTCAACTGGTTTGGCTTGACCACCGGTTTCCTTTGGACTCTCCACTTGTTTGGCTTTCTCTGTTTCCTCCTTCTCTGTGGCTCTTTTCTTTTCTGGTTCTTCTTTCCTTAGTTCTTCCTTCTTCTTATCTTCTTCTTGCTTCTTCTTTTCTTCCTCCTTTTTCTTCTTCTCCTCTTCTTTCCTCTTCTCCTCTTCTTTTCTCTTCTCCTCTTCTCTCCTCTTCTCCACTTCTTTCCTCTTCTCCTCTTCTTTCCTCTTCTCTTCTTCTTTCCTCTTCTCCTCTTATTTTCTCTTCTCCTCTTCTTGTTTCCTCTTATCTTCTGCTTTATTTTTCTCCTCCTCTTTCTTTTTCTCTTCCTCTTTCTCCACTTTCTCCTTATCAACCTTTTCCTTGTCCATTTTTTCCTTTTACTTTTTCCTTGTCCTTTTTCTCTTTCTCTACTTTTTCCTTATCAGCCTTTTCCTTTTCTATGTCTGGAGTGACATCTTCACCATCCAATGCATCAACATCAATAGTGTCCACCTGTTCTATAACTCTTTCTCCTTCACCATCAAATACCTCATCCGATTTGACTGAGGATTGGTCAAGTTCTTGTTCGGCCTTCTTGTTGGCCTAAGACACTTGATGTAATTGGATAGCAGCATTGGCATGTAGATGAGTGTCCTTCTCCACTTCAGAGGTTCTACCTTCTAGCAGCTTGAGTCTTCTTCTTCTCATGAAGAAGAGACCTTTATTTTTGTCCATAATCTCAAATAATTCAGAATTGGAGGCTTCAGAAAAGTACTGAGCAAATACTTTCTCCCTTACTTCTTGTTCTTTCTCAATGGCAATGCACTATTTATTGTCCAAAGAATTGTATAAAGAATCAAGTGTCACCGATCTAATTTCAGATGGCGACCGGTCATTTACACACAGATATTTTATCATTTCCTACTCTACTTGCTTCTCATTATCAGAAAAAACATCAAAATACTCTTTCAATTCATCAAGCACCTTTCTCTTAATATTCTTTAAAGTCCTCTGATAATGTGTCAGAGGCTTGTAAGAAGAGATGTCTATATATACCAGTGTTGATGATGAAGGTGCAGTACCGGTAGACTTAGCCTTCTTGCTTGATTGTCGTGTTTTCTTAGGCTACACTTCTGGTTCGGTATCCTCTGACTCAAGTGAGTTGTTTTTGGTCTTTCGCTTCCTCTCAAATACTTTAGCGAGTGCAACTTATAGTTTCTTCTTGGTAGGTGACCACTTGGTCACTTTTGGGCTAGCTGAGGTAACTGGTGCCGATACCAATGGCACTACCTTTCCCTTTTTCACTAAAGGTTCTTCAACCAGTGTTACCCTTTCCAAGTAGGTGTTGATTCACTTTTTTTTCGCATCAAGAGGAGAGGCAATCAGGGTAGAGGCATACCCATCCAACATGTCATACATTAATTCATATCCCATAGGTTTTAATTCTTCCTTTCTAGGCTCTACTACTTCCATTATATATTCATCTACTTTTATGGTAAAGCAGATGTCCTCTTCATATTTCTTAATAATATCTCTAGATATCCTCATCCTTTGGCTCATTTTTCATTTGAATTCGTCAAAATATTTATTCAGAACCTTAGGATATATGGTTCCTACCACTTGGAGACTTTCCCTAATTTGTTTAGTGACCAGTTGGTCAGCAGACCATTGAATATCACCAACTCCTAGGAAATAGCCTTTGAAGTAGAAAAATAGGTCAACCAAAAGTTGTCCAAATCTGAACCTCGGAGCATTGTCCTATTTGATGGACTTTAGGTTTAGTAGAAGTTGTTTTTCCAAATAGGTACACAAATCAAATGAGGCATCTTCCTTGATCATTATGTATGCAGCATTCACCGCAGCAACAGGGACAGAGTTTATTCGGCTAGCATAAAACACTCGACAGTCGATCACCATGCAGGCATACTCAACCAAGTCATCTTTGATGGGGTTGATAGTCATTCCCCGTTGGTCGCTTAGAGAACCAGTGAGCTTAGTCATTTCAGTCTTGATGACCTTCCTTAGGGCTGGCACCTCACCAATGTTGTAGAAACCAGTGACGGCATGAATTGCTTCAGGTGTTATGTCATGCGTCCTCTCGAGATACATTTTGTCACCATGTACTCTTCTCAGGATGATGCAGATGTGTTCTTCAGTGAACTCTTCAAGAAAATAAAGAGCATTATGTAGTTTCTTCCTCTCTAGGATGTTGTATTCCAGTTTGATTTTCTTGTCATCCCCACATAATAGACCTAGGTGGGAATGAATCGCTAGGGATCCTAGGTCTTCTAATTTATAGTCAATGTACCTTGAAATATCTTCTTCAACAATGACTCCGGCAGGTATTTGGGATAGGACATTGTATTTCATTTTCCTTTGAATAAATTCAGCTGAGTCCATGGGTACACTAGAACTGGAGTGCGATGTAGAAGCCATGATTAACAAGAATTTCAAGAAATACCTTCACAATTTTGAAATTTAGGGCTTTTGCAATGTCGCTCACAACACACCACTTCGGTTGTTGGATTACCGCTTTGATGTTCTTCACCTGATTGATTGAAAATGATCTCTGGATTCTTTTACAAGATTTTGAATTCACTTTGAATCACTTGATGAATTGTTCTTTATCGCTCTGCACTTGAAAATTCTTCTCTCAAAAATAGATAAATGAAAATGGCATCAAAAATTCCTTTTAAACGATCTTTCACCTATCGTAATAAATGCTCCACCACTAGGGTACAAACCCTAATTTTGCCTTTTACCACTTCAAAATCTTCTACCGATTAACAAGTAACGTATACCAATTAATTTCTTTACCAATACAATCCGGGGGTTCAAATATTTCACCAATATGCTCCCCCTAAGCTTTTCTAAAGCTCAGTTTGCCAGTTCAGAGACTTCCACACTAGGTGCAGAAACTGGTTCATCTTGTGACACTTCTTTGGGTTTCTTTTTCCATGTTTTATTTATTCCCGCTTGAATGGTTTCAACATCAATCTTCCCTTTTGGAGTGATCGATATATCATCTGATAGGTTCTTTCTCATTCTGCAGGTTCTGGCAAGGTGTCCCGATTTGTTGCAATGATAGCATATCATTCCAAGTGTTCTCCATGGTCCATTGTTCATTCTACCATTCTTCCTTCTGCATGTTACAGTAGTGTGACCGCTACCATGATAGATCAAACAGGTTTCTCTCCAACCGGTTGCCGCTTGATAGCCACCACCACCTGACTGATGGTCATAGGCATTATACCGGTTTGGATTCTGGTTCACAGAGGGTTCCAAAACAAATCCTTGAGTTCTTTGAGGATATCTCCCAATGTTATACATGGTAGACCTGCATTCAAATGCTATATGCCCAAACTTGTTGCATGCATAACAGTTTCCATTGAATCTATTGTATGTAGGCTTATTGTTTAGAAAATAAGGAAAATTATTGTAGGCCTTATTTCTACACACATTAGCAGTATGTCCTTCTTTGAGACAATTAAAGCAAACAGGTTTAAACTTTTGCTTACCTTTATCCTTTATTGTTGGTTGCTTCTTTGATGCTACATCTTTTGTTCCAGAGGTCTCACCTTCCTCATAACCAGAGAAACCAAGTCCAGTGGTATTCTTTACCAGTTTTGTTGATTCAAGCTTTTTCTCTAGCTTAATAGTACTCTAATTGAATTTGGAAAGTATTTCCTTTGACTTAGTGAGTTCCTTGGAAATAGTAGCATTGGATTCCTTCAAGGTTGCATTCTTAGAAATAGCCATGTTTAGTTCACCTTGCATTTCTTCTTTTTCCACTTTACTCTCTAGGAGATGAGCGGTAAGGGCACTAATTTCTCGCTTCAACTTAGAGATCTCATGATCTTTGTCTTTTACCAAATCTTCAGCTTTCCTTCAATTCTCAAGTTCTTGACACATTCTGATAGTCAGTCCTTCCAGTTCCCTTCTCAGGTTGGCATTAGATTCATTCAGTTTTTCAACTTCTTCAACTAGGGCATCCATGTTTGCTTCATCAAAAGAACTATTTTCAATAAACTCCATTAGTTTCTCAGGATGCTCTCTTCTTTTTTCCAGAGAGGCTTTATACTTGACTTTAATTTCCTCATAGGCTTTCTCAGTCTGAGAGAGACGATGAGTAAGTGCCCTCACAGTGTATTCCTCCATATCTCCTTCCAAGTGGTTAGACTTATAGAAAGGTTGTCTCTAATACCAATTGATGAATACTAAGAGGGGGGTGAATTAGTATACCAATAAAAACTGAACACAAACACTTAAAAAGTTTAGCAGATAACCGGTATGACAGATTTACAAATAAACCGGTTAAGGTAAATGCAAACCGAAGAGCAAACAAAGCATTCACCCACAAGAGCACAATCACCATAACACAAGAATTTTTGACGTAGAAACCCAAATGGGAAAAACCATGGTGAGCAAAAACTCACAAGTAACTATTTGTAGAATAGAAACTAGACTGGTTAAGGTCATACAATATTCTTCACCGGAATAGATCCTGTTAGGAATCTAGATCTTTGTTAGGAGATAAGTCCTGTTAAAGACTACCTTGTGAGAGGATTTCAGATTCACAGTTGTGAACCACCTTGTTAGAGTATTTAAAAAGGCTTTGCTAGGCCTACCCGGTTAAGGGTTTCAGACTTGTCGAAGATGTGAGTAATCAAAAAGTGAGTGATCTAGATACTAGCACAGTGTGCTTGGTTAGATCCTCGATAGCTCATTGTTAAATGTAGTTCAGCATTACTTTAGTCTTTAATATCTCCACACTCCTACTCTTCACATAGACCTAATCTTCTCTTCTATGATCGCACATACAAAACCCTCATCATCTTCTAAAACCCTAGACATGATGTCCTTATAAAGGAGTCTGATTTCATGTCGGTCCAATAGGATTACATTACAAGTTCCTAGGTTCAGTGCATCTAGATACATTTGGTAACACAACACAAAATCACGGCCAAAGTGTCGGTGGATGATAGCACATCACAGGAATACTAGTTCATACAATTTACCGATTACCGATTGTCAAAACTGAAGACTGGAAAAATGTTAACTACCACTTTGTTCCTTTGTACTGCTTGAGATCCTTGAACCGCTTGAGGTCTTCATACCGCTTGAGGTCTTCAGTCAGTTTGTGACCGGGAAACATCTTCTGCAAAACACCGATAGTCTAAAGACTATAATACATAATACCAGTTGGAACAAATACTGGTTGAGTATAACTCATACATCAAGAAAGTGTACACAAAGAAAGTGTGTGTCCATCAATGAAAACCACATCATCAAAATGCCAACATATCCCCTACACACAAAGTTCTCCTTGATAAACCACATCAGCATGCATCTCTACCTATAGACATAAATGTCAATCAATTCCAAGCCATGGTAGGACACCTCACCACCTCCCATAGTGTTACACTCACCGAAGATGACATTCCTTTACATAATCTATGTCACAATAATCCCCTCTACCTATAATTATTCATGAACAAAGATAATATTAGAAGATCCTTGATAGATGGAGGAGTGTGCTTGAATATCTATACTTTGAAATTGGACAAAATCTTTAGATATTATGAGGATGTTATTGTTGTCTCAAGGAGAATTGTTATCAAACATTATGATGATTCTAAGTGGCCTTCCAAGGGAGGTTTTGGAAAATGATACTTTTGAGTATCTTCGACAGAGGTTAAGGGTTATTTTGGCAGAAAATTGTGCACACTTGTGAAAATATACAAAATTGTTGCTTCAACCATACTGTGTGAGTATAAACTCTCCTAATTAAGGGAAGGATCCCTCTATCTATATAATACTAAAACTAAAATAGGATGGAACATCAGTCTTTCTTCTTTTTTCAAGAAATCCAATATCATTTTCTCTTCACAAAAAAGTGACAATAATTTAATATAAAACAACAGTAACAACTTTTAAAATAAAATAAGAGAAAGGAAATGAAGTTTCCCAAAATCTTAAAGACTTATGTCACTTCCTTCGAGACCAGACAGCAATATCAAGCTCAAACTCTTGAATATGTGAAGTCCTATCTAACCTTTTCTATACTAATAATAACAAGAACAAAATATAACAACACAAAGTTTGAAATAACTTATTCCTTTCTACAAAAAATAGCAAGAACTAGTGTGAGCTCAATATCAAACAGCAATTTCCTATCACAAAATCTTTTTCTAATCTCTCTCAAGAACAAGTGTAAGCACAAATTATTATATCTTCTCGCAATAGAACTTCTATTCTTACTAAAATTAATCTCCAATACTTGCAACACAAAGTCTGCAAATCAATTTTCATTAAGCTCTTTAAAAAAACACTTGCAAGAAAGACAATATTGAAAACAAACTCAAGAATGTAGCACAAAGTCTCAACACTTGAGAAATCTTCTTCTATTCCTTTCAATTCTTCAATTCACACATAAAAGCTCAAAGACTTCTTTGCTATAAATTTGGCAGAGTTTTTGCTTGCTTTCAAAAAGATAAAAATTACAATAGACCCTTATTTATAGGAGAGGAATCTTGAAAAAAAGTTGGGAGGATCCCAACTAACTTGAGATATTCTCTCAACCACCATGACTAATTCAAAAACTAACTAAGACTTATTCAAGGTTACAAGTCCTATTCTAAATTGACTTGTAATCAGTTTACTTGTAATTACAAAAGTGCAAGTGATGACTTGCTTTTCACAAAAATGTTTTTACAAGTAAACATGTCAAAAAGAAAATTACCACTATGAAATTACAATTCTGAAAACACAACCAAGTGTTAAAAAACACTTAAGTTACAGCTTGTTTAGATATGAATCCTTTGAACTTCTTAATAATCGTTCGTAGCTCGGCAAGATTCGGCTCGTGGGTGTTCTTGGAAACAATCATGGTATTCACAAAGGTATCATGGCACTGAAGAAGCATAGATTTTCTCTTCTCCAAAGTGGACTCGATTTCCTTCAAGAAAATTTGATACTTCATCAAAACTTGAATTGAGGCGGCTGAAAATTGCTCACTTATTCACTCAATATGAATCTTCATATGTAGATCTGTGAGAACATCTTCTTCTAGTAGCAACTCCCCATTATGACCCATGATATTGCAAGAGGCCTTCTCATAGCGACAAATAACTTGGAATACTTCAACTCGCAGTCTCATTGGGTCATCAATATCTTCAATGAGGGATTTGAGAATGAGGGCTTTGTTCTCTAGGAGCTCTTCAAATTCTAGATATATGACCCTACAAGAAATAATGGCATGCTCCTGAAGAACACACAACTGTTGTTGAGGCATCTTGTGCCAAACTGTCAAGCTACCTTCAACCCTTTCCAAGTTTTGTTTGAAATTCTTGGAGGTATGATTCAATTTTTCTTCAATGGTCTCCAACTTAACCATCATTTGGAATATGTCTTTCAGCACTTGTGCACATAAATCATGAAATTGATCCACCCAAGATTCCAATGCTTGTACCTTTTGAGCATCTCTTTCAACTCCTCGGATTGACTCATGTGCACTTGTGAAAGTTTAAGGATTGTACCCTTCACTTGAAGACTTGGTAATATTTTGGATTGCTGCCATAAGTTGCACATTTTCCTCTTCTACCTTATCTTTCTTTGCTAGAAGTTCATCACACCGCTGCACCAATAAGCCTACCAAATATTGAGAATCATTTTTGACCACCTCATGCATTTATTTTCCCAACTACACCCTTGTGATCCTGTAATCAGTATCTTGCATCTCTTCACGTGGCTTGTCTACAATTGGCTCAACAATTTCAGCCACTTTCATCCTGTTACTATCAACTGTTACCCTCAAGATCATCTTAGCCCTTTTGGAAACCTTAGGTTTTGATTTCTTGAGATGCTAAAAATCAAAGATGTTAGTAGAGATTTCTTGCCTCTTTCTTTTATTTGTAAAATAACTAAGCCATGGAGGTAAATTCATCAACTCCCCTTGAGAAATAGCTAAAAGTGAGGGAGAAGAAGTTTTTGTTTGAACAACATTCGTCATCTTGGGAAAATTTGTTGTTTGGATGGCAACTATAGATTGCTCATTAATCAAAGGGTGTGATGATTGCATCATGAATTCCTCGAAACCGAAAGTGGAAGTATCAATCTCAGACAAAGGGGCATATGCAGGATTATCCTCAAAGATATTTATCAAATTCTCTTGAGGATCATCAAGAGAGGGCTCAGCTGCTGAAATTGGAATGACCCTCTGAGGAGATTCACCCACTAAAATAGGAACAATATTAATAGTGGAAAAAGAATCCATATTCACATCAAGAGAAGACATAGGTAATTCTAGAGGAATCTGGGGGTGAACTTCATGAGGTGACTTCAAAATGGGTGACTCGGGAGCATTGTCTAATTCTAGTTCCTCCTCTGGATCTTCAAAATCTATCACATGAACATGGAGCTGGGATTTTTCCTTTCCTCAAATTGTCACTTCCTGAGGAGGAAGTACCATCACCTGACTAACCCGCAACTTGATTCTTGTGCCTGAAGATGATGCACCTTCCTTGTTATCTATCTGGATTTTAGACTTTCATCTAAGAGGCCCTGTAGATTCATCTTCTTTTCCAACCTTGATCTTAATGAGTCTAACACCGTTAATTTTTTAGCCAAGTTTTAGTGTTATCTAAGATAGGCTGAAATCTGTCAAGAATGGAAGTACCCTCCTTATGTGACCAATGAATTGATGGAAGTGGTGCTTCATCAACTCTCTTTTCAACATACTCTGAATTGATTATATTTTTATCATCAATCATTCCTTGCAGAATGTCCACCAGGTTCAAATCAACAATTTGCTCAAGGGTGAGCCTGCAATAATCCATCTTACAGACTTCTTTCTCTGTACAGATATCCACACAAATATCCTTTATGTGATGCACATGTATGAAGGACATTTTGATCCTCTCCTTCATACCTGGGTAGTCAAAATCTTCTCTTGACTTGAACCTTTTGAGTTTTATCTCTGCATTTCGATCTCCATAGATTTGGCTTTGGTGGATGTAATGAGGGAGTGTCAGCCAATCTTCAATGGGTTAGTTGTAGAAATCCCCATCCCAACCTTATGCCTGATATATTGATGTGCATGAACAGACATGATCTGCCTTCCCAACTCCATAAGAATAATCTTATCAGTTGAGAATCTAGGAAGCATGTACGGTTGTCCATTGTAACATCCAACTCTGATGTAAGTGAAAGTTAGGAATTGAAAGAATAAACAGCCATATTGATTAACTCTTTCCCATGCCTCATCTGACACTCTTCTATTCTTTAGTTTCATGTCAAACTGACACATAAAATAACCAAATAATGTATCTTGAACCCTCCTGTAATGCAATCTATTGAGTCTCAAAGGCAATTGATCATAGTAATACCATACGGGTATAAGCGAGTGATCACCCTTGGTAGAAAGACTAGGGAAGTGTCTAAGTGATGCTACTAGATACACTAGGTATGAGTTCATGTAGAACATCATGGTGGTAGGGACTGCTGCAAGTTGTTCACACAAATAATCACTCATGATTTCACCCCACGAGTTGTGATGGGAATACCTAATAAACATGATAAACTGATACATCCAAGGTTCAAAAACATTAGAATTCCCAACATCCTAATGAGGAGAGTAATGATGTCTCCAATTTCCCATTTGAAGTCACAATAGTATAACTTATCCCACCTTGTGAAAGCGGCTCGTGGCTCATGGATCCACCTGTTAATGTGACATTTGAAATCCTTTTCTCTTAAAACATAATATCCAACTGTACTATCTTTGGAAATCTCCATATGCACAGGTGTTGGTGGTATTTTGAAAACTTTCGCAATAGTATCTGCATCAAGACGTATTATTGCCTCCCCATCATCATTTCTAATAGTCCTTGTCTCTTTACCAAAATGGTGAACACAAGAAAGAAAAAACTCAGGTTCTATGGAAGCCACCAGAAAAGAAAAGGATGATGGATGTGGCTGTCCAACAAGTCTTGCATGTTACTATCCTTTGGATCCTCCACCCTTTTAACCAAGTCTGGCATGTCAACATGCCCTATTTCCATATCTTTGATATGCTCCATGGAAGAGGAAACTTGAGAAGGGGAGATCTCATTTTGGTACTTGTCATATTTGTATTTCATCTTCTTTGGAGTAGAAGATGGTGGTAAATCAGACATTGAACAAGAGCTTGGCACATTGCGATGAAGATCTAGAAGTATGAAAGCAACATCAAGATCACTCGAATGAAACATATTTCTTCTTTTCACTAGAAAAAACTCTATTCCTCTTTTAGAGGAAAATGCTCAATAAATAGGAACACTTGGAAATTGGCTTTTGGTCAATTTCAGATCTTGGGAGATATGTTACAAGTATGTAAGTGGGGTAGGACATATTCACAATTGGGTTTGTAAAACCCGAATGCAAGCGTACTTGTAATAATAAAAATGGAAGAATGTGTGAAAATAGAATTTTGACATGGAAAAGATAATGGTAATGGAATGTGTGTACAAGAGTGATGAATGTGGATGAAAAAGGAAATAATTTTGGAAGACCATCTTCAAGAGAATGGGAAAAACTTTACTTGTAATCAGGTTTTTAAAACCCAAAATTGGAAGGACAAGCTTTTTAACAACTTTGAAACTTGAACTTTTGGCAAAATATGATTAAGTCTTTTTAACCAAAGGGGGAAAATTCACTTTTTCATCTTACTTGCAATCGAATTTTTTAAAACCCAAAATGCAAGCAAACAATGGGGGGGGTAAGACCATACAATTCTATTCAAGACTTGGATAGAAAGGGGAAAATCTCTCTCGAACCCGAACTAAAATAAAACAAAACATACAAGGAATGAAAACAAAAAGAAAGGAAAACAATGCAAAACTAAAAAATAAACCTTACCTTTCTTAATAAGCATGCCTCTTCAAGATACGAAACAATCCTTAAAAGGAAGAACCGGTTTCTTAAATAGAAAATCAAACCACAAAACCGAAACCCTTGCCACGTCCAAGCTAAACTCTAATTTCAACCAAATACACTAAAAATGGCATTCAAAAAGGAGAAAGAATAGGTCAAATCCTCATGGAAAACCCATGTAGGAGAAGTATAAACCAAAACACATAAGTTCCAACTGAAAAACGTGGCATTTCAATCTCCAAATCATGGCATTCAAAAATGGTTCATGGAGGAAAAAACACAGTCAAAGATCAATGAAATAGCAACCAAAAAAGCTGCAACGTGTTTCCAAAAGCATAAAATCCACCTTGAATCCAAAATGCCTCCTCATCCCATGGATTCCTCCACCAAAATCGGTTAGAAATTATGGAAAAATCAAACTCTAAGGAGAGGAAAGCAAGTCGAGTTCTTGGTAGGAAGCAACAAGTTTAGAATGCCTTGCAAAGACATGTAATTGGGTTTTACAAACTCTTTTACAATTTTTAATTTGTTTTTTTCATTTCTTATGCAAATTGGGTTTGTGAGAAAAAAGAACATGTCAAAATAGCTTCTAAGAGGGAAATAAAATCCCCTTTACAAATTTTAATGACTTAAATCAAAAAAGAACTTGTCATAGGGAAATAAAATTTCCTTTACAAGTGACTAGAAAAACAATAAAACATGTAATAGGGAAATAAAATCCCTGTTACATCTAAAAATTAACTTTAAACTTGTAATAAAGAAATACAATCCCTATTACATGTTAAAATCACTTAAGTAGGAACTTTTAAAAGGAATTGCAAGTTCTTTTTAACTTATAATTTTAA
This sequence comes from Cryptomeria japonica, assembly GCF_030272615.1. NCBI lineage: Eukaryota > Viridiplantae > Streptophyta > Pinopsida > Cupressales > Cupressaceae > Cryptomeria > Cryptomeria japonica. Next base: position 290,928,760 of record NC_081410.1, read on the forward strand.
ATTAACTTGTAATATGTCCAAAAAGTTCCTACAATGACTTAAAAGACATAAAGCAACAAGGAAAAAATAAAAAGTAAGTTACAAGTTTAAAAATTAAATAAAGTGCACTTGTAGTTGACTTAAAATTTCCCTACAACACTAAAACAAGAGAAGAATAAAACTTGCAATCCAAGGAAAATTTCCCACCTGCAGTCAGGAAGGAAAAACCCGACACTGAAGAAAAAACATAGCAAATGAACTCGAAATGCAATGAAACTTGAAATGTGGATCGAGGATGGACTGAGGATTAATGCATTCTAGGGGTAAAGAAAAAAATTTCCTTGGTAAGCATGCCTTAGAGTAAAAATTTTATTTTTAAACAAAAATTTTAAAGGGGTTGTCTATTTTTGTGAATACAAAAATACGGACAACAATTGGCTCTAACTAGGGAATTCATTTCACTTATTGTGAAAGAATAAAAACTAGATCTCTAAGTGCCTTCCTCCTTATCCATTGGGCCACTGCGTCAATCAAAGCAAAAACCAAAAAAAAAAATGACTCAAAACAAAGAAAAAGACACGGACATTATTTACAATGATTCATCTCAAACCTTCATTTGAAGTAATGCTTCAGGTGTTGGCCACTATAGGGTAGTGCAAATGGTGTACCATCACAATAAGACAAGATAAAGTTATCTTCTCCAGCAACACAGTGAATGGTGAAAGGTCTACACCATAAAGAATCAAATTTTCTATGTCAGCCTTTAGGTTCTGTACGCTTATCCCAAAGCAACACACTATCACCAACTCGAAACCCCCTTTGCTTAGCTTTTTTGTCAAAAAGGATTTTGACTTGTTTCTGATGCTAAGCAATTTGATCTACCACTTGTGTCCTTTTCTCTTCCATCTTGGAAAGATAAATGATTCTTTTGTCTAAAGCACTTTCAAATGTCTCATCCTCAATTGCTTTAGACAATTTAAGGGCAGGAAGCTCCAAAGTGATGGGTATTTCTACATTTATCCCATAAAGAAGCTGAAATGGTGACATACCAATAGCTCTTTTTGGTGTAATTTTGTTGGCCCATAAAGCATCACAAAGAACCTTATGCCAAGACCTTTGATTTTCCTCAACAAGCTTGTGTATGATAGTAATCAAGTTCTTATTACTTGATTTTGCCTGACCATTACCCTAAGGATAATAGTCAGATGAATGAGCTAATAAGATACCATATTCAAAAAAAAATTGTGTTATCTAAAAATAAGAGAATGTGGTTGCATTATCAATCACAATCTTGTGTGGAACACCAAACCTGGAGATGATGTTCTCCTTGATAAATCTACATACCACCTCAGAGGTAGCATGCTTCACTGGTACTGCCTCCACCCACTTGGTGAAGTAATCTATTTCCGTGAGAACATATGAATGACCTGCTCTTGAAGAAGGATTGATAACACCAATAAATCAATACCCCATTGTCAAAAAGGTTCTTCAATAACCATGGACTCTAATGGCAATGCTACAAGCTTTTTTTTCCCACAAACTGCTGACAATGAACACACTTTCGCACCCATTTGAAGGCATCATGAAACAATGTTGGTCAATAATATTAGCTTTCAAAATCTTATGAGCAGTCGCTGGTACGGAGAAATACCCACCACAGGCCCGATTATGGAAAGATTCTAACAATCTAACTTGTTGTGCTTTATCAACACAACCAAGGAAAGTTCCATCAACAACTCACTTTTACAAACCGTTATCCCAAAGAACAAAGTTTGCAAACTTGAGCTTGACATTCCTCTTTTCTTTAAATGATAAATGCGTTGGACATTCACCATAAGTCAGAAAATGGGCCACATCTAAATACCACTCTTCAGTTGTACTGACAAACAACACTTTGGGGAGATTTTCTGAATCATCATATTCTTAATTATCAAGAACATTTTCAGCTATAAGCTGACAAAGACCCTTTCCATGAACAAGTTTGGTGGGTTTAACCTCTAAATCATACTCCTGGATTTTTGCAATCTAGTTACCTCTCTTCATACCAAACTTTTGCTAAGTCAAGATTGATTTAACTATTGTTTCTCGATCCAAATCCACAGTATGAGAATTAAAAATAGAGAATCTAAAATTCTTAACTACTTTGACCACAACATAAGTATTCTTTTCAACTAAGGAGTATTTAATTTCATGAGTCTTCAATGGACAGCTCATGAAATTAATGGGAGACTCAACTCCTTCTAAGTTTTTCTACATTAGAATGGTAGACAGAGTATGTTTAGAAGCATAATTGTACATGATAAAATTCTTGGTGTAATCTGGACAAACCAGCACAGGTGCATGAGCAATGGCTTCCTTAATCTCATTGAATGTAGCCTTTCCTTCTAATTTCCAATGGAAAATGATTTTTCCTTTCATCATATCAGTGATATGATGAATCTTTTCTGCAAAATCAAGTATGAACCGACGTAGAAAATTTTCTTTGCCAAAGAAAGAATGGACAATTGTCTTACTAGCAGGCAAAGAAAGAGATTAAATTGACTTCACTCTTTCTGGGTCGAACTTAATACCTTCTTTGGAGACAACATGACCAAGAATCTTTCCTTCAAGTCACTCCAAATATTGATTTCTCAGGATTAAGAGAAATGTCGTTCTTGCGTCACGTTTCTAATACATCTTGCAAATGAAAAAGATGATTCTCATGATCTTTTGAAAAAATAGTGAGATCAGCAAGATATAACACAATATACCTTCCCAAAATACCATGAAAGGATAAATCCATGGCTCTTTGAAAGGTAGCTCTTGCATTGATTAAACCAAAAGGCATCCTACAATATGCAAAAGTACCCCAAGGAGTAGTAAATGTAGTTTTATGTTGGTTAGATTCCCTTACCTCAATTTGGTTATACCTAGAAAATCCATCTAACATAGACATCATCTGAGCACCTGTCACTATTTGCAACACCTAATCCATTATTGGTAGAGGATAATTATCTTTCAGTGACAACTAATTGAGGTTTTGAAAATCTACACAGATACATATTTCTCCATTCTTTTTATGCATCAGAACTATATTTGCTACCCATGTTGAATGGTGGATAGGAAATATAATCCGAGCATTTAGCATCTTCTGAATCTCAAAATGAATAGTATTTAAAATTTTGGGATTGTATTGACGTTGTTTCTAATAAAAAGTCATTGTGCCAAGCTTCAAACAAAAATCATGTTACATCTCCTTCGGATGAAAAGATTTAAGCTCATCATAGGAATAAGCCAAAACATTCATGTATTGACGCAAAAGTTGAATGAACTCCTCTTTCTCTTCTGGAGTGCAATTATTTCCAATATTGACAAATTTAGGATCTTCTTCTGAACCAATATTGTACTTTTCAAATCCCATAGAAAATTTTGAATTCTCTTGTTGTTGCTTCTTGATAAAGAGATCATGCTTATCAAAGAGTTTCTCAAGAGAAACCAGTCCCTTTGGAATTATATTCCCTTTTCATTGAATAATTTCATCATCTACTTCAGATGATGTATTCGATATTGAATCTAAAGAGGAAGAAGAAGATGAGTTGCTTCCCTCAAAATACAGATTTTTAAAATTGTCTTCAGTCTGAAGAAAATTTATAATTTGCTTATCCTCATTGAAAATTTGCCAATGACCCCAATTGTCAAGCATAGTGGGTGTGCAAATTAACTTAATAGTGTATCTATCTTGACCAAAATAAATATTTGGAAACAGCAAAGTAGATGAGAATGCTAGAGAATCAGCTCTATCATTGAATTCACGGGGTACAACAAAAATACTAAAAGCTTCAAAACTTGCAATATTATCCCATACTAGATTTTGGTAATGCTTGAGACGATCATTTCTTGTCTGATAAATATTTTGGACTTGACAAACCACCAATTTTGCATCACCTTGAGCATGTAGATTCTTAATTCCTCTTTTGCAATCAACACCCATACCCAAAAAAAGTGACTCATATTCAGTCATATTGTTGGTATTAGAGAATTACAACTTGAAGGAATAAGGGAAGCTCTCTCCCTTGGGAGAAATGAGGACAATACCAGCTCTAAATCCATTTGTAGCACAACTACCACCAAACTGAAGAGTCCATACATCATTGAAACTAATGGTGTCATCAGAGTGGCTAGTACTATCCTCATCAAGGATGGGTGCATTACAGAAATAAAAAGTATCATCTTTTTTAATAGAAGAAGTCAAAATTTCTTCTTTAGTAGGAGAAGATTGAAATTCTCCTTCTTGAACAAGTAGTTGAATATTTTCATTAGCAACAAAAGATGAAGCATCTTCTACTATAATGTATGAATCGGAAGATCCCACTTCTGAGGCTTGATCTTCTTCAGCATTAGCAAACCTTTCACTGGCTAAAAGTAGTGAGGTATCGGAAGCACTAGAAGGCCAATCTTCAACAAACTTAGAGACTTCATCTATATGGAGATAATAATTCCCAAAAATAGTAGATTCAAAAAGAATTTGGGCATGGGGATCATTTGACTTAACAGCGGTATATTTAGTCCCCTTTTCCAGAACTAATTTCTGCACAATACCTTTAACAGGTATCCTAGCGTCATTCATATCCATATTGAGCTCACCGCCTACATCTTTATAGAAGTTACAGCCAAGAAACATTCCATAAGAGGCAGGGACATCAGCTACCAAAATAGTCATCTTTATTTTCTTTTCTAGAAAAGCTGCAAATGCAAATTGAGCATCTTTGATTTGCTCAATAAGAGGCACTTGTTTGTTCTCCATGGAGTAACAATGACCAAAATTTTTGGTCAAGGTTAGCCCTAAGGATTGAGATAAATTAGCAGGCATGAGATTATCAGAGGCACCAGAATCCAAGACACAATTGCTCAACTAAAAACCATTAATCAGCAAGAAAATATAAAAAGGTTTTATCTTTCCTGGAATAGCAGATGGGATGGTCACTAGATGTTTGGGCAAATTCTTGAGTTATTGAGGAGTAGTATTTTCAAGTATAGGATGAGTGCCTCACTCTTAATAAAGCTAGCTAACCTATCAAATTGATCAGGATTAGCTTGTATCAACTTTAGATATTTGAATCTTCATCTTTCTAGTATGGTCAATAATATCTAAAGCTTGAAATGAACTAACTAGAGAGGGATGGACATTGTCTCACTGAGATTTAAGGATAGGCGCATTGATCTTAATCTCATTGGAAGAAATAATAGGGGGTTTATGATCACTTACTTGAATCTTTGTTGCGTCCATAGGAAGAGTAGGCAGTGGAGTTCCTCTTTTAACAGTAGTAATAGGCAAATAAACATTCCCTGGCACTCTGGCTACTTCTTCTTGTTGAGCCAACTTTGTCTGGGATCACGTCATAACATCATATGTATGACTATGGCTTCTTCCAACAGTTGTTGAGTCATCATAATGCATGTACCTTATAGTAGAGTCATCGGCCACTTCTTCTTCAGGATGGAGAAAATTAGCTTCTTTGGGCTGATAATAAAATTTTGAATCATTTGGATCAGCTTCATAATATCTAACAGCTGCATTTTGTGGTGGTGGTTCAAGAGAAAGCCTCTCAAGTGGAGGAGGCAACTTAGACTAATTTTTAGTAGCATAACCAGATGTAGAATTAGGATATGTCCACCTTGGAATATCCTCATATGGTGCAGCAAATGAGTTTTGGGAAATTTATTTCTTCAAAGAAATGATTTCATTTGCCAATTTTTGCACCATAGGGTTTGTAGTGCCTAAGATAGACACTTCAAAAGATGAATTCCCTTTAGACTGATTAGGGTCTTTTCTGATTTCACTAGCCAAGATTAAACCATCTTCAATCTCGGTGACCATTATCTATGCAGCAGCTAGGTCCATTGGAGAATCTCTTATCAAGAAGAAAATAACCTTGGGAAGCTGAGTGTTTATGAAATAACACTTAAGGTTTTCAGGAGTAGGCTGATATAAGAATTCTATTTGCAAATTTGTTAAACTTAGCAATGAATTCATGCATGCCTTCATGCACATCCTTTTTCATTTATATCAACTGAGCTAGCAAGGCATGCTCATCTTCTACGGGCTTGAAATGTTCATCAAACTTATCTTTTAATGAATCCCATGATACAATCAAACCAGTAGTAAGGTTATAAAACCAATCAGCTGCAATACCTTGAAGTGTTTCCATGAACAAACGGACAGCAACATCTTGATGTTCTACCCCAAGAACACCACAAGCCATGTAAAAATACTTGATATGTTCATCGGGGTGTTGCTTTCCATCTCCATAAAACTTAACAAAAAAATTGTGAGATCCTTGCGGAAGAGGATGGAATGGTGGCGTTAAAGCCAAAGGACCAAAAGCTACCCCCCCAAGGACCAGCAAGAGGATGAAGAACATTACCAGCCATGCTAGAAGAGGAAGATATCAATGGTTTGAAAGAGAAAGGATAATTTTCACTTGGGACATGCTTCTTTTTCTTGGATGGTGGATAGCTTGTAGTTCATGAAAGGGAGGATGTACTAATGAGCAAATGAAACCTGGATTTTTCACTGGGAGATATTTCTTGAGAACTTTCACCCTTCTTACGATGAACATAGAAACAAATTCCTTCCATCTTAGATAAACAAATATATTCTCAAAAATGAGTAAGACACTAGACTTCTAATGAAAAACATGAGGCTCTCGAATGCGTTTGTGTCCCCAGTGGAGTCGCCAGAAAAATGTTGGTTGAAAATTTTGTACACTTGGGGAAATATACCAAATTGTGGCTTCAACCATAGTGTGTGAGTATAAACTCTCCTAATTAAGGGAAGGCTCCCCCTATCTATCTAATACTAAAACTAAAATAAAATGGAACAACATTCTTCTTTTTTCAAGAAATCCAATATCATTTTCTCTTCACAGAAAAGTGATAGCAGAAATGAAGTTTCCTGAAAGCTCAAAGACTTATGTCACTTCCTTCGGGACCGGACAGCAATATCAAGCTCAAAGTCTTGAATATGTGAATTCCTATCTACCCTTTTCTATACAAATAATAACAAGAACAAAATGTAACAGCACAAAGTCTGAAATAACTTATTCCTTTCTACACAAAATAGCAAGAACTGGTGTGAGCTCAAACTCTCACAGCTATTTCCTATCACAAAATCTACTTCTAATCTCTCTCAAGAACAAGTGTAAGCACAAAGTCTTATAGTTTCTCTCAATAGAACTTCTATTCTTACTAAAATTAATCTACAATACTTGTAGCACAAACTCTACAAATCAAAATTGATTAAGCTCTTTAAAAAAAACTTGCAAGAAAGACAATACTGAACACAAACTCAAGAATGTAGCACAAAGTCTCAACACTTGAGAAATATTCTTCTATTCCTTTCAATTCTTCAATTTACACATAAAAGCTCAAAGACTTCTTTGCTGCAAATTTGGCAAAGTTTTTGCTTGCTTTCAAAAAAATAAAAATTACAATAGACCCTCTCAAGTATTTATAGGAGAGGAGTCTTGAGAAAAATGTTGGAGGATCCCAACTAACTTGAGAAATTCTCTCAACCACCATGACTTATTCATAACCTAACTAAGACTTATTCAAGGTTACAAGTCCTATTCTAAATTGACTTGTAATCAATTTACTTGTAATTACAAAAGTGCAAGTGATGACTTGCTTTTCACAAAAATCCTTTTACAAGTAAACGTGTCAAAAAGGAAATTAATACTATGAAATTACAATTCTGAAAAATATAACCAAGTGTTGAAAAACACTTAAGTTGCAGCATGTTTAGATATGAATCCTTCAAACTTATGGATAACCATTCATAGCTCAGTAGGATTCGGTTTGCGGGTGTTCTTGGCAACAATCATGGTCTTCACAATTGTATCATGGCACTGAAGAATCATAGAATTGTTCTTCTCCAAAGTGGACTAGATTTCCTACAAGAAGATTTGATGTTTCATCAAAACTTGAATAGAGGCAGCTGAAAATTGATCACTCCTCCACTCATTATGAATCTTCATCTGTAGATCTACGAGAACTTCTTATTCCAGTAGAAACTCCGCATTCTAACACATGATATTGCAAGAGGCCTTCTCAGAATGAGAAATGACACCTTGGAATACTTCAACTCGCAATCTCCTTCTATCATCAATATCTTCAATAAGGGATTTGAGAATGAGGGCTTTTTACTCTAGGAGATCTTGAAATTCTAGATACATGACCCTGGAAGGAATAATGTCATGCTCCTTAAGAACACTCAACTATTGTTGAGACATCTTGCACCAAACTATCAAGCTACCTTCAACCCTTTTCAAGTTTTTTTTCAAAGTCTCAGAGGTATGATTCAATTTTTCTTCAATGGTCTCCAACTTAACCATCATTTGGAATATGTCTTTCAGCACTTGCACACACAAATCATGAATTTGATCCACCCAAGATTCCAACTCTTGTACCTTTTGAGCAACTCTTTCAACTCCTCAGGCTGGTTCCTATGCACTTGTGAAAGTTGAAGGATTGTACCCTTCACTTGAAGACTTGGTAATCTTTTGGATTGCTGCCATAAGTTGCACATTTTCCTCTTCTACCTTATCCTTCTTTTCTAGAAGTTCATCACACCGTTGCACCAATGAGGCTACTGATTGTTGAGCATTATGTTTGGCCACCTCATGTGTTTGTTTTCCCAACTCCACCCTTGTGATCATGTATTCAGCATCTTGCATCTCTTCACGTGGCTTGTCTTTAATTGGCTCAACAGTTTCAACTACTTTCATCTTGTTACTATCAATTGTTACCCTTGAGATCATCTTAGATCATCTTAACCCTTTTGGAAACCTTGGGTTTTGATTGCTTGAGATGCTGGAAATCAAAGATGTCAAGAGATATTTCTTGCTTCTTTCTTTTACGTATAAAATAACTAAACCATGGAGGTAAAGCAATCAACTCTCCTTGAGAAATGATTGAAAGTGAGGGAGAAGCAATTTATATTTAAACAACAGTCATCATCTTGGGAGAAGTTAATGTTTGGATGGCAACTATAGGCTTCTCATTAATCAAAGAGTGTGATAATTGGATCATGAACTATTAAAAACTCGAAGTGGAAGTATCAATCTCAGACAAAGGGGCATATGCATGATTATCCTCAAAGATATTCATCAAATTATTTTGAGGATGATCAAGAGATGACTCAACTACTGAAATTGGAATGAACCTCTAAGGAGATTCACCCACTAAAATAGGAACAATATGAATAGTGGAAAAAGTATCCATATTCGCATCAAGAGAAGACATAGGTAATTATAGAGGAGTCTGAGGGTCAACTTCATGAGGTGACTCCGAAATGGGTGACTTGAGACCATTGTCTTATTGTAGTTCCTCCTCTAGATCTTCAGAATCTATCACATGAACATGGAGCTATGATTTTTCCTTTCCTCAAATTGTCACTTCCTGAGGAGGAAGTACTATCACCCGACTAACCCGCAACTTGATTCTTGTGCCCGAAGATAGTGCACCTTCCTTGTTATCTATCTGGATTTTAGACTTTCATCCGAGAGGTCCTGTAGAATCATCTTCTTTTCCAACCTTGATCTTAATGAGTCTAACACCGTTATTTTTTAGCCAAGTGTTAGTGTTAGCTAAGATAGGCTGAAATCTATCAAGAATGGAAGTACCCTCATTATGTGACCAATGAATTGATGGAAATGGTGCTTCATCAACTCTCTTTTCAACATACTCTGAATCGAGTACATTTCCATCATCAATCATTCCTTGTTGAATGTCCACCAGGTTCAAATCAACAATTTGCTCAAGGGTGAGCCTACAATAATCCATCTTATGAACTTCTTTCTTTGTACGGAGATCCACCAAAATATCCTCTATGTGATGCACATGTATGAAGGACTTTTTTATCCTCTCCTTCATACCTTGGTACTCAAAATCTTCTCTTAACTTGAACCTTTTGAGTTTTATCTCTGCATTTTGGTCTCCATGGCTTTGTCTTTGGTGGATGTAATGAGGGAGTACCGGCCAATCTTCAATGGGTTAGTTGTATAAATCCCCATCCCAACCTTATGCCTAACAAATTGATCTACATGAACAGCCATGATTTGTCTTCCCAACTCCATAAGAATAATCTTATCAGTTGGGAGTCTAGGAAGAATGTACGACTGCCTGTTCTAACATCCAACTCTCATGTAAGTGAAAGTCGGGAATTGAAGGAATAAGAAGTCATATTCATTCACTCTTTCCCATGCCTCATTTGACTTTCTTCTATTCTTTAGTGTCTTGTCAAACCGACACATAAAGTAACCAAATAATGCATCTTGAACCCTCCTGTAATGCAATATGTTGTCTCAAAGGAAGTTAATCATAGTAATCCCATACGGGTATAAGCGAGTGATCAACCTTGGTAGAAAGACTAGGGAAGTGTTTAAGTGATGTTGCTAGATACACTAGGTATGAGTTTATGTAGAAGTTCATGGTGGTAGGGACTGCTGCAAGTTGTTCACACAGAGCAGCATTGATGATTTCACCCCACGATATGTGATGGGACTGCCTTATAAACATGATAAACTGATACATCTAGGGTTCAAAAATATTAGAATTCTCTAGACCCAACATCCTACTGAGGAGAGTAATGATGTCTCCAATTTCCCATTTGAAGTTGCAATAGTACAAGTTAGCCCACCTTGTGAAAGCAGCTTCTGGCTCATGGATCCACCTTTTTAATGGGTCGTTTGCAATCCTTTTCTCTTGAAACATAATAACCAACTGCACTATATTTGGAAATATCCATATACATAGGTGTTGGTGGTATTCTGAAAAATTTCCCAATAGTATTCGCATCAAGAAGGATTATCGCCTCCACATCATCATTTCTAATAGTTCTTGTCTCTTTATCAAAATGGTGAACACAAGCAAGAACAAACTCAGGTTCTAGGGTAGCCACCAAAAAAGAAGAAGCATGATGGATGTGGTTGTCCAACAAGCGTTGCATGTTACTATCCAAAACTCCATCCTTTTAGCAAACTCTAACATGTCAACATGCCCTTTTCCATATCCTTGATATGCTCCATGGAAGAGGAAACTTTAGAAAGGGAGATTTCATTCTGGTACTTTTCATATTTGTATTTCATCTTCTTTGGAGTAGAAGATGATGATAAATCAGACATTAAACAAGAGCTTGGCACGCTGCGATGAAGATCTAAAAGTATCAAGGCAACATCAAGATCAGCTGAATGAAACATATTTCTTCTTTTCAATGGGAAAAATTATATCCCTCTTTGAGAGGAAAATAGTGAATAAATAGGAACACTTGGAAATTGGCTTTTGATCAATTTCAGATCTTGGGAGATATGTTACAAATATGTAAGTGGGGTAGGACATATTCACAATCGGGATTGTAAAACCTAAATGCAAGCATAGTTGTAATAAGAAAAATGGAAGAGTGTAGGAAAAATGGAATTTTAACATGGAAAAGATAATGGGAATGGAATGTGTGTACAAGAGTGATGAATGCAGGTGAAAAAGGAAAGAGTTTTGGAAGATCATCTTCAAAAGAATGGGAAAAACCTTTACTTGTAATCAGGTTTTTAAAACCCGAAATTGGAAGGACAAGATTTTTAACAACTTTGAAACTTAAACTTTTGGCAAAAGATGATTAAGTCTTTTCAAACAAAGGGGAAAAACTCACTTTTTCATCTTAATTGCAATCAGCTTTTTTTAAAACCCGAAACGCAAGCAAAAAAAGGGCGGGGGGGGGGGGGAGGGGAAGACCATGCAATTCTATTCAAGACTTGGAAAGAAAGGGGAAGATCTATCTCAAACCCAAACTAAAACAAAACAAAACAAAACATACAAGGAATGAAAAAAAAAAAGAAAGGAAAAGAAAGCAAAACTGAAAACAAACCTTACCATGCTTAATCAAGATGCCTCTTCAAGAGATGAAACAATCCTTGAAAGGAATAACCAATTCCTTAAATAGAAAATGAAACCACAAAATCGAAACCCTTGCCACGTCCAAGCCAAACTCGGATTTCAACCGAATGCACTAGAAATTGTATGTGTGAAAAAGTGGTATGTAGTTGTAAGCACAACACTTCAATTAAGTCATTACATATATGGTTAGTAAATAAATAATCAATAAATAATAAACCATAACAAAGTGACTAATTGCCTTCTAAAAGATGCGAGTATAAGATTGCTCTCATATTTTTTACAAGCAATACCAGTGACTAGACTACACCAAGACGAAGGATTTAATCTATATGATATTAACTATATGGATGCAAAATGGATGAATAATTGAAACAATAATGAATTCAAGCAATATGGATTTGAGCAATAATGAATAAACTAAATATGGATGCAAATAATCTAAGAAAGCACAATGATCTTCAATGACTCCAGAGCGAAATTAGCATGATAATAATCTCCAAGCGTGTTCTCAAAAATCTCTGGGATGAATTCGAATGAGAGCTAAAGGCTGAATTTATAGAGAATTACAAGAGAGATGATAAAAAAAGCTCAATTTAGGATTAATTGAAATAATTGAGTAATCAGGTTTAGTTAACCTTGAGATAGATTCCAATTATAGTTTAATTGAAATGCATTTAGATTAGAAGTCCATGTTACATTGGAAATAATAATAAATTAATTCCATGCATTTGTGATAAAAATAGATAATTCTTTTATTTATTCAAGAAAAAAGTCTTTTTGATGCAACTGAACTTCTTTTTCTGAAAAGCTTTGAATTCTAATTTTAGAGAATAATTCAATAATTCAATTTAATTGCTTTTTTGATTTCAAGTTCTAAATTTAGAAAAAGAAATAATATCTCAAGTTTGATTTCTCTCTCAATTCAATTCTTTTATTTTATTTTCAATTCAACTCTTGTGTTGTAATTAATTCCTTTTTGCATGATTAAATGGCAAATTTATTAATTAATTAAATATGCAAGGATATTTAATAAATTAAATAGGATAATTGATCAAAATGATATTCTTGGAAATGATTCAATTAATTAAATAAATATTTAATTAATATTGAGTAATTGATTTGCCATGTGATATTTCATGATTAGAGAATAAATAATGTGCCCAAGGTTGATTTAATTGCCTTTGGTTAGGACCTTGGTGATGTTGTCAAGATTAGGGGCCCATGGTTTAGATGACCATTTTTAGGGTATAACATTTACCCCTCTTTGAATTAATGTGTGAGCAGCCCATTGGTTCAAAGAATATGTGATGTCTAGGAGATGCCAATTATGAACTTAATTGATCATGAACCAGATGAAGAGAAAGGTGTTTAGCTTGATTCGAAATGATGAAGCTGAATGAAGTCTAATTAAAGCGATATCGATCCCAAACTTGATTGAACTAAGGAACGATAGAAAACAAAAGACACCAAACTTGAACTTGATTGATCAAGAAGAAGATCTTACTAATCTAGAACTTGATTGATCTAGACACAGCGAGCGAAGATAAAAATCGATCTTGAACTTGATTGATCAAGATACGATGAGCGAAAAATAAACATTCCAGCTTGATTCAAAGCGATGAAATTGAACACCTACTTAGATCTAGCGTGTGATCAAAAATACTCTTTAAACTTAAGTTTAAACAAATAATAAGCTTGATGAAAAGTGATAAAACTGATTAACGTTAAGAGAGTAATTCAGATGAAGACAAATATCAGCTTGATTTGAAGCAATGAAACTAAGATGCCCCTTAGCAATAAGAATTGATTTTCTTTAGTTGAAAATATTTTTGCTTGACTTTTGATAAAGATTATAAAAAAATTCTTGACATGTGGGATGTGGGGTCATAAGGTCGTGAGTATGCCCCCTCGGGAACGAAATCGAAAGATAACGAGGGTACATTATAGGCAATTGTTGGCGATGATAAGTTATTTGGGCACAAATTGATCCTGAGGAATTTTGAAATTTGGCGTTGATTGATTTTAAATTGAGCGCAAAGTTGTTGTGTAGAATAAAATTGAGATTCAGCGTTGATTCATGAGAAATTGAGCATAATTTGAAGAAAGAATGAGCATTTGATGAAAAGCGCTAAGTGGTCCAAATTTTAAATTTAACTAGTAAAATGATCTCGAATTTTGATTTCAATCCTGAAAATGGAATCAGAATGGGCAAATTAGCTAAGGGTACAATTTTCATGTCCATCAGAGCAAGTTGAAAAATTAGGTTTTTGGCTATATATGGGACAAAAGTGTCATTTTCAAATCATTTTAACCCTCCAAGTTTGAAAATTCAAAAATCCTTCTGTGAAGAAAATGGTGGTCCCGACTCATGAGCATCAATTTGAGCACCAGAGATGACATAATCGACCCTGAAACTATGAGCCAACGGTAAGTGATCAATCTTAAGCCTCTTTATGTTCTCAATTTTGAATATTTTTGTTCATTTTTTAAGTTTTTGGCATGTTTGAAGTTGGGTTTCACATTTTGTCATGCGAGAAAGGATCCTATCTTGTACGACAAATTGTTGAATTATCTTTTATCATTTGAGACCATTAGATTTGTCATTCGGACCCTACTCGTGTATCATACGACATGATTGTAAAAAGACCATTTTGTCACGCGAGGTCTTATATTTTATCGTATGGGGATGTTTTGTCGTACGAAAGTCGATCCTGATTCGTATGAGATGCTGCCCTTCTATGTTTTGTCATTCGGGAAACAGTGGGCATTTTTGAAGATCTAAACTTGAAATTTTGATATTGCACTTGACTTAGTTAGATTTGCGTGATGTTTGATTTCTCTTGTAGGCTCATTTGGAATGTTTTCTGATGCTTCATTGTTGGGTTTTTGCAGGTTTGATTACCTCCTGTGCTTTTCAGATGTGTTTATCCTCCCACCATGGCATTAGTATGACATTTATCAAAGGTTGATCAGGCTCATATTGATTTGTGCAGTTTGACTCATCTTCTTGGTTTACCAGATATCCATGTGAATCACAGTATTCTCATAGCATTGCTTGAGCATTTCCATTTAGAGCATAACACGTTTCATTTTCCAGTGGGGGAGATGACCATCACTCCCAAGAATGTATATAGGATCCTTCATATCCCTTTTGTTGGGGATAAGGTGGATTATGATGCAGCACTGTTACCTAGACTATAGGCTGTTAGACATGTACTCAAGGATCCAGACATTTTGACCCATTCCATTAGTTGGGACGTGATGATGAGTAGATACAGCGAGGAGTTTCTACTGGCGTGTGTTCTAGCAGGATTTATTGACTATTTTCTAACGCCAGATAGAGGATAGCAGGGTTTCTAGTGTGGATGGGGCAGGATGCTGGAGAGATTGATGGACACCCCTCAGAGGCTTGGCTGGGGTTCTTGTATATTGGCCCACATGTATCACGAGATGCATGAGATTATATATAAGGATGGCAGGAGCATGGTTGCAGGTGTATTTATTTTACAAGTTTGGGCTTGGGAGCACCTCCCAGTTTGTTGGCCTATAGTAGATGATAGTAGAGAGCTTGGGCAGTCGATTATATATAGGTATGTTGGTTATGTCACATAGCCCCATCTGGGCAAGACCAATTTTTGGCGGTGGCAACTTGGTGACTTGATAGTCGTAGTATAGAGACCGTACAGGGACTTAGAGCCATGGAATGACTGGTGATTGGTATGTAGGGACCTTTTTGTTACTCATCCTATTATTGGTAGATTGTAGATGATAGTGGAGCAGTTTGTAGTATCACGGGTGATGAGGCAGTATGGATGGCCTCAGGGGGTATCACAGAAGTATACAACATATGCCCAATATGTTGATGAGGAAAGGCAAGGATGGTCACTGAGGTTATCCTTTGCCTTGGCCATGCAAGAGCTAACTGGTCTATAGCAATTGAGATGGGACTACTTAGATGATATTGCGGATGCGGGGGTATTGCCCTAGTATAGAGATTTTTTTCAGCAGCATCCATTCCCTCGATTCACAGATCCAGCCGAGAAGGCGCCTCGCATTGAGGAGATTGAGTATGATACCCCCACACCTAGATAGGGATAGGGCTAGGGACAAGGATAGGGATGAGGATAGAAAGTCAAGGCTCAGAGGCAAGTAGGTGGCGGTCCCGGTGCTAGCAGTAGCAGGTTTCCAGCTGGGGTTGGACAGCAGAGGGGTGAGGGTGGATCCCTAGGGCATGTAGGAGTGAGATTGGGTGGAGCTGAGGAGGAGCGAGAAGCTCGGAGACAAGTTTGGTAGCGGCATGAGAAGTAGGGTGGAGTGTGAGGTGGAGATGGGGGTGGAGAGCCTATGAGAGAGTAGGGGACTGACGCGGGATGGTCGATGAGAGCACGTCTTGCAGAGCTATAGTCACGGTTGACAGTGGCTCAGACTCAGCTGGCAGAGAGAGACTGACAGCTTGTAGATCTTAGGGTTGAGCGTGATCTCTAGATCTCAAAGACAAGAGCAGAGATAGAGGCCTTGCGATAGGAGGTCCTTCTCTAGACTAGTAGGGTAGCCTACTATGTTGCAGCATATAGCGTCGCAGTTCCAGTTGTGCACCAGGTCATTCCCTACTCGCAGTATATGGCACGGTCAGAGGGAGCTCAGGCACGTCATTAGGATCTCGGTCATCAGGCTCCTCCTCCTCCACCGGGCGATGAGGGAGAGGCCGAGAGCTAGATATTCTTTTTGTAGCTTGGATTTGTTTTGTAGACACGCCCATTTGTTTGTAGCCTATACAATTCTTGCTCCGATGGGAGTTTGTATATGTCATTCGACATCATTTTGTACTCTTAGACTTTATATGATATATATACGAGATCTTATTTGACTTCATCATACTTGTGTTGATTCATTTATGAGATGTCTTTTATATGCTTTATTCTATATGTATGCATTTCTTTTCAGTATGTAATGCAAATGATTATGGATGTCTATTTTTGTTTCTTTTCATATGCAAATAAATGAATGTGTAATCAGTAATATGAAATGCAATTTTTTTTTCTATTCAATAAGATGAATGTAGATGAGTGAATAATGAAATGTATGAATTTATATATAAAATGTTTATGTATGCAGCTAAACATCTCAAAACACAAATACTCGATCGAAGAAATGATGATAAATATGCCACTTAGCGTAAGAAATGATGATGCTTTCAGCTCTCATAGAATTAAGAGATCATTATTATCACACCAAAATCACTCTAGATTCACACAAAAAAATGCAAAATGATATACAAAATGCAACCTAAACCTAGTCGCTGGATTTAAAATGCTTAAGATTCATCACCGAGCATAATGAACACAACAGGCAGGTTAGAGTTCCTTTCTTTTTTAATGTGCAATATTTATTATCTTGTCCGCAATGACCCTTTTTTTGTTCATAACCTTGGACAGATTTCAAAGGGACCCAAATTTCATCATAAAGAAATTCCCTCAAAACAAACAAAGAAATGATGTGGACCTCCCTGTAGCATACAAATAAGCAGAGTTGAGGTATGTGATCCCTGTAGCATACAAATAAGTGGAGTCGAGGTATGTGAGGCGATTTCACCTTGATGTGAAGGCTCTTATCACAGACACCCAGCTAATTTAGATGTTTCCAGATCATTGGGATCATTCCTAAAAGTAGAAAACAAAGAAAATATTATGCCCCCAATCCTTGCTCCTCTTAGTCACAATAGACTTCCTTGAGTTACTCAGAGGGATAATAATCTAAAACCAATATAAAAGACAGCATACAAACAAAATTTCCATTCATAGCTCAAATTGCTCAGTGATTGTTTTCCATTATGTTGTTTTGTTTGTTTACTCAGTGATAAAACTCTTTGGTAGTTAGGAGACAGGTGGCTGACTCAGAGTGGATGACCAGGTTTCACTGACGGAAAGATAACTTGGTTGACACTGCTTAGGATATGTGATGTCCTTAGTTGATTAACCTAAGACTACGATGTTGATCAATTTCAAGTCATGAAGGTTCCAACGAACCAAGATATCACAAAAGTGATTGAAATATATGTACAAGCGAAAGCAAAGATGCATGAAAGCAAGAAATGCCAACGTTGCATTGATAGATGGAGCGCTTGAGTTCAAGAGGTGCTTGTTTGCCAGGTTTTCACCTGCTTAGCAGAGATTTTTTTTTATTTTTTTTACCCGGGTGCTTGTTTACCAAGTTTTCACCAGGGCATTTTCTCTCTTTATATTTTTTTTTCTTTCTCTTTTTTCTATTTTTTTTTTTTTTTTCATTTCTTTTTTTTTTTTCTAGGACTTTTTTCAGCTGTACATGTTGATGGAACAGAGAATGCTAAGCAAAGAATTTCTTCAAGTGGATGGTGTTAATCCATTCACAAAGTTGTTCTCCTTCCGAATTTGAGAGTTGATAGGCACCAGAACCGAATATAGCAGTAACGATGTAAGGACCCAGCCAGTTGGGTTCAAACTTCCCTTTGTTGTCTTGAAACTGCTGATTTTTAGGATTTTCTCTCAGAACTAGGTCACCAACCTGAAATTCTCTTTGTCTAAATTTCTTGTTATATCCTCTAGACATTCTCTTTTGATACACTCTGAGATGATCAAATGCCACTTGTTGATGCTCATCCAGCAATTCGAGTTCTTGCAATCTAGATATTCTATGATCTACATCAGTAACAAGACCTTGCAAGGAAACTCTTAGAGATGGTATTTCTACTTCAATAGGTAGTACTGCTTCAGACCCATACACCAAAGAAAAAGGTGTAGCCCCAGTAGGTGTTTTAATACTTGTTCTATAAGCCCATAGTGTAGGGTTGAGCTGCAGATGTCAATCCTTCCCAGATTTGTTCACTGTTATGTGCAAGATAATCAGTAGGTTTTTGTTAGATGCCTCTGCTTATCCATTACCTTGAGGGTAATATATTGATGACCAGTGTCATTTTATTTTGAATTTATCACATAGCTCATCTAGATATTTATTCTTCAATTGTCCTCCATTATCAGTCATGATGGACGAAGGTATCCCATACCTGCAGATGATATAGTTTAGGATGAACAAGGTGACTTGTTTACTGGTTGCTTTGATGAGCGGAACCGCTTCTACCCACTTGGTGAAGTACTCAGTGGCAGTTATGATAAATTTATGTCCATTAGATGATGCTGGATATATCTAACCAATGAGATCAAAGGCCCATTGCTGAAAAGGCCAATGTGTAGTGAAGGGTATAAGATCCCTTGCTGGATTATGAGATTTTCATGTAGCTAACATTTTTCACAAGTCTTAGCAAATTTAATAGAATCTTTCTCCATGTCTGGCCAGTAATAGCCAGTCCATAATAGTTTTCGGGCTAAAGTAAGACCATTCAAATGAGATCCACAAATACCTTCATGAACTTCCGATAACGCACATTTAGATTCTTCGGTTTCTAGACACCTAAGCAATGTACCATCCAAACCTCATCTAAGAAGATCATTAGCAATGATAACATACCATGAAGCATTTTGAGTTAGGTTTATTTTCTCATTACGAGTAAGGTTTTCAAGTACAATCTGGTCTCATAGATAAGAGTAGATGTGGATGTATCCAGATGAGTCATCTCCAATAATAGCACAGACTATTTGGGACTCAGGAGAATCATAGGTCGGGTAATGTAACTCTTCCACCATGAATTCAAAGTGAAAATTGGACTCATGTAACTTGGGTATAGGCGCCAAGGTGGCCATAGCATCTGCTACTATGTTTGCATATCTAGGAATCTATTGGAATGATACAAAAGAAAAATACTTATTAAGATCGTCAACCATTCTCTTATAAGGCATCAGTTTGTCATCTTGAGTCTAATATGTATCATTGATTTGATTTATGATTAGCTGAGAATCTCCATAGATGTGTAATTTTGCAACCTTCCATTCAATAGCTAGCTTGATCTCGTTCACCAGAGCCTCATATTCTGCAATATTATTTGTGCAAGGGAATAGAATCTTATAAGACTTTGGGATTGAATACTTCTGAGGAGTAATAAACAATATTCCAGCACCAGAACCATTTTGAGTAAAAGACCCATCGAAGAACATCTTCCAGGGTTGTTGAGTAAGATGCATTATTGATTCATCTAGAAACTCTATATGCAGTGGTTGAGTGTCCTCAAGTGGAGCTTCAACAAGTTGATTAGCAATTACATGTCCTTTTATGGCTTTGCATTCCACATATTCAATGTCAAACTCTGTAAGGATCATGACCCATTTTGCCAGTCTTCCTGTTAGTGTTGCTTTGTTGAGTAGATATTTGAGTGGATCAATTTTAGCCACCAGCTTGATTGAATGTGCCAACATGTAGTGTCTCAATTTTTGTGATGCAAAGACTAATGCCAAGCATGTTTTTTTATATTATAGTGTAGTTCATTTCATAAGACACCAATGTCCTACTGATGTAATAAATCACTCGTTCCTTTTTGTTGTCATCTTGTTGTGCCAGAAGTGCCCCCAGTGATGAATTAGTTGTTGATATGTATAAGATCAATGGTTTTCCCTAAATCGGTGGCATCAATATTGGTGGATTGGATAGGTACTCTTTGATCTGCTGAAGGTGTTGTTCACATTCTTGATCCCAATTGTATATTACTCCTTTCCTCAATACTTTTGTGAAAGGTTGAGCTTTGTCTGCTAGCTGATAAATGAAGCGTCTGATGGATTAGAGACATCCCTCTAGACTTCTCATTTGATTGATGTTCTTTGGAGGTGGCATTTCCATTATGGCTTGGACCTTCTTAGGATCAACCTCAATTCCCTTCTTTGAAATGATGTAGCCAAGTAGTTTACCAAATGTTACTCTAAATGCACACTTCTTTGGATTTAACCAGAGTTTAAACTTTTCCATTTTGTCTAGTATAGGACCTAGCTCTTGAATGTGTGTTGATCTCTTCATAGTCTTCGCTAAGGTGTCATCAACATAATCTTCCATATTCTTATGCATCATGTCATGAAAGATAGTTGTAACTGATCTTTGATATGTTGCTCCTACATTCTTTAGCCCAAATGGCATGACATTCCAGCAAAAGGTTCCCCATGCACAGGTGAAAGTTGTCTTTTCTTGATCTCTGGGAGCTATTTTGATTTGATTATATCCGGAGAATCCATCCATTAGTGAGTACATCTCATACCCAACAGTCATGTCGACTATCATATCAATATTTGTTAATGGAAAGTCATCCTTCGGACAAGCTTTATTAAGATCTCTGAAGTCAGTGCAAACTCTGGTAGATTTGTCTGCCTTTGACACAGGTACTATGTTTGAAATCCATTCCGCATAATCTATAGCTCTAATGAATCCATCTTTTAATAGTTTTTCTAGCTTAGCCTTGACCAGCAATGCCACATGTGGGTGCATCTTATGTAGTTTTTGCTTAATTGGTTTTACTCTTGGTGTGATAGAAAGATGGTGCATGATGAGATTAGGATCCAGGCCAAGCATATCAGAGTACGTCCATGCAAAGTTTTTTTTTTTTTTCTGAGAATAGATGAGTGAAATCTTTCAATTCTTCTGCTGATAGTGATTGAGCTACATGAATGATGTGTGGTGTCTCTTGACTCCCAATATTCACTGGCTGAGTTGGCTCGATCAATATGGAGGACCTTTCCTGGAAATGACTTGGCAGTACATCAAGTATCTCACCTTCAGGCACCTCAAAGAGGTTTTCACCTTTAGGTACGTCCTTTATTTTGTCTTTTTTAGATTCTGACACCGCCACAATGTGGTTTTCACCATCAGAACTTTTATTTTTCTTTTTCTTGTTTTTGCGACTAAGATACTTGATATCCGCTTCAGTCATGTTTTCACTATGTTCATTGGTGGAAGAGTACATGGGTTCAACTGCATTGAGATAATAGGCTAACGTATAGTCATTGGCAAAAGTAGGTATATTCATGGGTTGGTTCTATAAAGTACCATCAATTAGTTTTGGATGTAGTAAGGATAAATGTTGGACAGGTTCAAGAGCATTCATGGTATTGTCATCACAATGGCAGATCGAAAAGTTGAGTTCCAAAAGGATACCTTGCGTAAGTGTCTCAAGACCACGAAGAGTCAGAACATGATTATTAAAGTTCACGTTAATATTTAATTGACCTAATCCAATAGACATACTTGTAGTGTCGTTCCCTATGCCAGACTGGACATCATATCGTGGTTTGAAAGCGATAAGATCAGTAGACAGATTTTCATTGTTTGTATCAGATGATTCATAATTTGAGGCTGAGTAGGTATTGTCTTGAATAAGACTATCATCAGAGTCATCAGAGTCATCGGATGAAAATATGAGTCTTCTTTAAGTGATTTAGTAAGTGTATGTATGGTATCAACACCAACATCTTTAATGTTGCAAGTTCCTTCATGTTATGGTTCATTTGTCATTTGTATTTGACACACCTATTGACATGATCTTGTTGTTTCTGTGATTTGTTGTCGTCTACTCCATTCAGCTTCCTCTGGACTGATAATTGGTTCTTGTTCTATAGCTTCTAACTCTTCTTGTGTAATGCTATACCTGATTTGTTTTGTTTTAGCATAGGGGTACATAGATGAAAAGCTTTTTGGTACTCTTCCTTCCTTCAGTCCTTGTTCATAATTTGCTTGCCTCTTTTGTCTAATTTCCTATATTTCCTTCTCTAGTTTTATGCGCATCAGCTCTTGAATATCATCTATGGCACCGCTAGACTCTTCTGGAGTTTCTGTACTGGATGTATCTGAGAGGTGGTCAAGACCCCATTCATACTTGTTTGAGTTAGTCTCTAAATTGTCTACTTGATGCCTGCCAGTATATGTGACTGGAACTTCTAGTGGTGCAAACAATTCTCTGATTCTTACTACTTCAACTCTTATATCCTTAGGGACCTCAACTTCTTGTATTAATATAGCTGACACCATCAAAGCTTGAGCACTAACTATTTCTTCTTTCTTGACTGTTGATTCCTCTTTCTCTTTTCCACACTCTGCTTTTGTTTGTTGAGCATCTGCTTCTTGTAATATTGAAGGCGATATCCTTTTCTGCCACTTAGACTTAGAAGCATGTTCTTGATCTGATGTCTTTTTTGGATTGTACCCCAGTCCAGCCTTATCATTTGTGGACTTTGTTTGCAGCTGAATTGGTTCAATAATACCCTCTTGATGTTTACCCAGGGGACTAGTACCTAAATATCCCATATGTTGAGTCATCTTGTAGCCAGGACCATATTGGTTAGAGGAAATCTCACAATGTCGTAGCTCCTCGTTTTGACTATCTTCCTTAAAGAGCTAGTTAAGAATAGCATCTTCTTCCATTTCATCTTTTAGGGAGGTAGAGGACTCTACAAAGATACCATCATATATGGTATTCGGAGCTGAAGTTTGTATTCTCATAGCCTCTGATGGCTTGCCTAATTGTTTTCGTGATGGAGGGAGAGAAACTAATGAAAGTATTGGTTCTATCTTGTAGTCATCCATGCTGGTATTTGTAATCTTCAATTTTTTTTCTAAGTCTTTCATCAGTGTTTCTGAATCTTCATTTGTAGAGGCTGCCCTATTATGAGGCACAAAAGTATTTGCACCTTTTGTCAATGCATTACAGATGACATTCGTATCAGTAGGAATACTGAATTTTGTTCCATTATAAGGAAACTTTAAGCATTGATGGTATGTTGATGGAACTGCCTTCATTTCATGAATCCACGGCTTGCCCAGTAAGATATTGTATGACAAAGGAATATCAAGTACCTGGAAAAGGACATCTCTTTCTATAGGTCCCACTCTGATAAGTAATGATACCACACCTTTATAGGTCCTTTCTTCTTCATCATAGGCTTTTATTGTTATTTTCTTGCCGAGATCAATGACATTTTCAAAGAATCCTAGTTGTGTAAGCAAACTGTAAGTACAGATATTCAACCCCATGCCTCCATCTATCAAAACATGTTTGACTCTATGTTTATGGATCATGGCTTCAATATGCAATGGATGGTTATGTGGATGATTTAGCGAGTTGTCATCTTCTTCAGAGAAGGTCAGATAGTGAGGTGAAGTCAGATGATCCACCATAGACTGAAACTGATCAATGTCTAAATCTTTTGGAATGTTAGTGATGAGCAATGCTTTGTCTAGGATATCTTTGTGAGCAGACGAGAGTTTTAGCAATTCAAAAATTGAGAGTTGAGCATTTGTCCTCTTCAACTGTTCAACAACGCTATATCTAGAAGATGATGATGAAGTCAGCCTTTTAAATTTATCCAAAGTTTATTCTTTTTGTTTGTTTGATTAGGTTGGTGGGTTCGATGTTGCTTGAGCTGGGTTGGAAGAACTAGCTCCTTGGAGAGTGACTTTCTTCTGAGGATGGTTCAAAGCTCTTGCATATCATGATTTGTTCAATATATCTTGGAATATAATCACATTGCAATATTCTGATTGGGAAGGCTCAATCATTTTAATGATGTTGTCATTGCTAGTATAAGTATAATTTACTTTGGCACCTCTTTTGGTCTTTGAGGAATCACCTTGTTCATAAACAAGTAAAGGGTCCTTAAATGCTTTATCATCAGCATTGATCAGATGATTCCCAACAACAACTTTACCAGCATCTATGAGATCTTGAATCTCATGTTTTAGCTTCATGCAATTGTTTATATTATGACCTTTATTCTTATGGAAGTCACAGTATTCATTTTCTCTACACCATCTTGGTTTGACTTTTGGATCATATGGTCTGGAGTTATCTGGTAGCATTATCAAGTTGTTTGCCAACAGAGTTTTGAAAGCGGATTCATATGATTCTTCAAGAGGAGTAAAATCACGCTTAGGTTTGGAAAGCCAAGGCTTTTCTTTGAACCATTCTTTTGCTTTCTTTGGTGGATTTTCTATTGCAGTCTCAGTAGCTTTAAGTGCTTGTGTACCACTAGCCAAGTTGAATATTGTGGGCTTTGAGTTAGCTTTAACAATATCTACTACTCCATCATTAACAACATTCTTGTTATTGTCTTTGCCAAATTTCCAATACGTGTTCTTCTCTTTAGAGCTAGATCTTGGTTGTGTTTCTTTCCAAGGTGAGATATATCCCTTCTTTATGAGCACATCTTCCATTCAAATGGCATTATCTACCATTTTGTTAAATGATGGGTGTACTTGCATTTGTATACTATACTTCAGTTTGGGGACCAAGTTATTGACAAATATATCCATTTTCTCAGAGTCTGGGATAGGTCGAGAATACCTAGAGAACATCTTTCTTCAGTGTTGGAGGAAAATAAGAAGAGGCTCCCCTATTTTCTGTTTAGTATTGCAAAGCTCGATCATAGTCACAAGATGTGGAATGTTGTATGAGTATTGTTGTAAAAATAGTTGGATTAGTTCTTCAAACGTTTTTATTCCTTTGGGTAGACTTGAGTACCATTCCATTGCTTGACCCCCTAAACTCCTTGGGAAAAGGTGCATGAGGTACGTTTGATCATGCATGAACTCCATACAGGCGGCATAAAACTCTCTGACATGATCTTGAGGATCTGAGGTACCATCATATTTGTCAAATTTTGGGATCTCAACTCGTGAAGGAAATGGAGGCATGTATAGATTTTTGTCAAATGGGAAGGGACATATTATTTCCAGAGAATAGTGTTTCGGGGACTTGTCCTTATTCTTCAGTTTTGTGACCTCCATCCATAAGGCTTGTAATTGTTTGTGTACCATGAGTATAGGTGATTCTTCCTTTTTAGTAATGAGTGTCTGAACATCATATCTAGTAGGAAGTTTGGCACCTTGTTTTGCTAGTTCTAAGAAATAGTCTTCCTTCTCTCGAGCCAGGATAGCTTTCATCATTTTTCTAAAGTCTTTGTCCTTTTGATAGTCAAGAATATCTTTTTATGGAGGTTCTATGTCTTCTTCAGCTTCACTTGATGAGGAATCATTGTCAATTTCATGAACATTACGGTTGTCTTTGTCATTGTATTTTGTCTCATGTACAGTGGGAGATTTAGGTTCATCAAAAACTGGTACTCCTGATGATGAGGATTTATCAGTCAAAGGGTCCTCTTCATAAAATGGATTATCATTGTATGAAAAGGGTAGTTCTTTGCCGTTGGCTTCTTTCTTGTGAGAACAACTGGTTTGAATAGGCATTTTTATGGATTAGTGTGACCTAAATTTGTTTGTGATGCAGAGGTCAAGATCAATTTTAGAGGTAGTTTTGTTCAGTATTGTTTGAGAGAAACAACTGAGATTTTAGTCTTGTTTCAGAAAAGATCTATCTTGTATAAGACGTCTATCTAAGTTGATTCTAAGAGTAGTGTATGATTCAGTCTGGTTATAGGAATGATCTATCCTATGTAAGACGTTATCTAAGTGACATAAATTTGATAGGTAGTTGATTGAACTAGCTGAAAGATGATCGACCAAATCGTGCAACACAAATGGTAGAGGTACATTATCTTGATCTATTTATGCTTAGGATGATGATAACCAGTATTATGTTCATTGTAGATTGTTTCTAGGCAAGTTTGACTATTTTGTTTTCGACAAAACTAGAGACTCATACGACAAGATTTTTTGAATCGGACGATAATTTAGCAGCTACAGGATGACAATAGTTCTATTTCATATGAGTTGTTGCCCCGTACCGTATGATATATGGGTATGTGCAGGATGACAAAAGACTTAGGGCAGTTTTGTTTCGTATGACTTGAGATTTAGCTCTAGATGATAGACTTCTGGGTTTTGTACGACACAGGATTTAGCTCTAGACGACAGACATTTGGGTTTCATACGACATAGGGTACAGTGCAGGATGACAAATGACAAAACTTGTATGACACAGGATGTGATGTAGGATGATAAATAATTAGTTTTGTATGACTGTTCATAGGGTAGAGACTAAAATTCTGAGTTTTTAGATTGTTGAGTATGACAACTAAGTGACCAATCCTGAGATGGACTGATTTTTGACCAGGATATACTAGTTTTGAACAGAATTTTGACTTAGGATGGACAAGTTCTGACATGGATAGAGTTTCGACTTAGGATGGACTAGTATTGACATGGACAGAGTTTTGACTTAGGATGGACTAGTTCTGACACAAACAGAGTTTCTAATCACTAAGTTGTTTCTTGTCTTCTCCATTTTGGTATTTTAGTTTTTTTGTTTCAGGGATGAAAACACAGAAGACATGTAGTATAAATAGTAACTCCAATCACAGCATGGAAACCCTAAGGAATTTGGTGAAAGAAGAAAACCTTTTCTTGTAGACTCAAGTACACACCCAATAGCTAATCAGAATATGACTATTGAGTCTCACGCAATGGATTCTCAACATCATATTATCTGACTCCAAATGCTAATGGGGGCACAAAATGACAAGTATCTTGGGAGAGTTACTATCTCTCTTGCACAAAGATTATCTCCCCTTTCGGAGGTGAACTGGGTAGCTTCTAATTTTAATTGGAACTAGTAAGGGATCCATTTGGTGCGTCGAGGTATAAACTCAATTAAGAGGTCTCCCAGCCTTGAAAACCAAGGTTTAATATACCCGAAGGTATAGAGGAGAGCTATTCTCGAGCACTGTCGTTGACTTGATTTTCATCAAATCATGTTTATTTTATAGTGGGTTGGAGTACTTGGCATTTATCCATTCCCACTTAGGTTGTTCCCCTCACACCGGTCGTAACGGATTTAAGAGTTTTTCAACCCCTCAGGAGGGCAGGCCTGCTAAAGATGTACAAATCTCAAACAAAGAAAAAGCCTCAAGGGTCTGAATTTCTGATTGTCTGGGAAAAGACAAGAGCATACTCTCCTACCTCTCAGAATTTTCTAAAAACATGAAAGACAGATTTGTTCTTTAACCAGATTGCAATTTAGGTGCCTAAAAAATGAATTAAAAGAATACACAATGTTTGGTCGATTTTCCTTAGGCAACCTGCAAAGACAACGAATCAGTAGTCATATTGTCTTTGTGCTACGAGCATATTCTTTGGCAAGCGTTCTACAAAAACTAATTAGGTTGTGAAAATTTCTAAGATAGACAGATAAACAACCAGGGTCATTCATCAAAATAACCAAAATCATGAATTTTGTTTCTTTTGTCTTTTTTAACCAAAAAAAAAATACAAAATCGTACGACAGTATGTAAACTCATACGATACAGGATTCCAGCTCGTACGAGATAGGATTCTAGTTCGTATGACACCTGCATTTTATCATTTCAGCTTGTGGGAAATGTCGTACGAGATGTATGGACAAAAATCCAAAAAATCTAAAATTTGGAAAATAACAAAACAAAAAAAGCAGTTAGTCTTGGAGGCCAAAAAATGTAGTCTTCTGCCCCACGGTGGGTGCCAGAGATGTGTGTGTGAAAAAGTGGTCTATAGCTATAAGCACAACACTTCAATTAGGTCATTACATGTATGGTTAGTAAATAAATAATAAACCATAACAAAGCGACTAATTGCCTTCTAAAAGATGCGAGTATAAGATTGCTCTCAGATTTTTTATAGGCAATACCAGTGACTAGACTACACCAAGATGAAGGATTTAATCTATATGATATTAACTATATAGATTCAAAATGGATGAATAATTCAAGAAATAACAAATTCAAGCAATATGGATTCAAGCAATAATGAATAAACTAAATATAGATGCAAATTGGTGCAGGAGCACCTAGTTGAGTAAAACTCCCATTTTTGGGTATTTAATGTTTTTTATGTTTGTAAAGTCTTGTGTTAGGTTTATTTTGTTGTTTTAGGATGTTTTGGGTCATGTTTAGTGGTTTTGATCTCATTTTGGGCTCTAGAGATCAAGTTTTGCCTTTTAGGCCTTGAGTTGACAATTTTTGGCAAAAATGTGAAAAATTGCCAAAAAGGTCTCCTAATGTCTTCAAGAGCATTGAAACATATTTTTTTAGTGTTTCTAAGAATGTCTTAGTTGTTTAGGCAAGTTTATAAGGCTAGGTTGTCAAAAATGCCTTTGTGAGCAAGAAAAGTTGTCATTTGGCTTAAGAAAGTTGTCAAAATTGTCATTTTCTTGAAAAATGTAATTATTGAAGCCTCTTGTTTGTATAAGGGTGTGAAAACCAACTTGAGAAACTATATAAGGCCTCCCTTTTCCTTTGAAAGGGTTGGTGATTATACTTACAAGTGAAACTTAATAGAAATCAAGTTTTTTGGCTTTTATGACTGTTTTATTTTCCTTTTGAAGGGCAGTCCGTACTGTAGTTGTACAAATCCATATTGTACCTTCTTGAAAGTTGAGATGTTGATGTAACAAGGCTTCTCATGTAATTTTTTCATTGGTTTTTCATTTGCAAGGTGTTTATACAAAAATATTTGTAAACTGTGTATCTACTGCCCTGCCAAGGGTTTGGAGTTGTAAAATGTGTCAACTTAGTTGATCCAGGTCTGGGATCCCTCCAATGGATTCTTCCAAGTTTATCCATGTGTATATAATGTACATTCCTTTCTTTTTGTGCCAAATAAGTGTTTTGAAGATGTACTTGAGTGAATGCTAGGCAAGTGTTTGTCATTTGACTAGTAGCTTAAGCAAAACTCAAGGTTTACACTCAAAGGTAATTTGGGTGAGAAAATGGATGTGATAGGGGCCTATGCATTTGGCCAAAATAATTTAGTACCTTATTGGATGGCTAGTTTATCTTTTTCTTTCTTAAATCCTTCTCATCTTGTAAACAAGCAGTGAGTTCACTGTTTTCATGAATTGTATGTGGCAAAATGTCTATGGAATGCTTGAAGAGCATAATCCAAGCCTTGAATTTTGAAGGCAATGTAATAGGAGGAGTATTATATGATTTAAGAGCTCATTGAGGTACTTTCCCACTTCCAAACTCTTCATTCTTGCAGGTTCCAAAGAGCAAATGTTGTTGACTGGTAAAAGGCAATAAAAAGATAGTGACAGAGGCAATTCATTGTTTTCCTTCTTGTCTGCCAAGTGTTTGACAATTTCCTTGCACGAAAAAAGTAGGGGAAGGTTCTTTAAGATGTGGTAGAGGTCCTATACCATTGAGGAGGCTTTTAGAGTGGAGTGAGAGATTCTTTCAAACATTACTTGCTCCAAACCCTACCAAACCCTCCAATTATGCCACAAAAGGTGGACAGTCTTAAATCTGCTCTAATAGTGGGCTAAACCTCAAAAATCCTTGAGCATACACTCCTAATACATCATTCCAAACAATATTTGTGGTGGAAAGGACCATCATTGACCGGTAGGAGCAAAATAAGGCTAATTAGGCCTCCACGGGCTAGTAGCCCTGCTGCATAACACACAAAAAAATGACAGTTTTTGTAGGATGCATGAACCCGATGAAAAAATGAAACTTGGGGCTTATGAAACATAATGAAAACATTCCAAACAGTCCAACAAGTGTTCTTGGGACTCTTGGACAATGTACAGCCTCATTTGGGGGTAGTTGAGCCTTGTTAATGAATTTGAGCAAGTTGAGGGTTATAGACCTAAAACAAGATTATGAGCATTCGAAGGTGAATAATACCTTACTGCCCCTATATTTCCATGTGGAAGACCCCTGGTACACATTGAAACCTAAGGTTGAAGGCCCCAATAGCCAAGCATGAGAAAGTGTAGTTGGAAGGATTAAGTATTTTGAGTAGATTTGTGCATGGGCAAGAGTCATCACCCAAAAGGGAGTTTGTTAGGCAAGCCAACCATGAAGTACTTGGCACTACAACAACAAGACAGATTGAGTAGTCATATACAATAGACTCTACAAGTCCTTGGTAAATAAATTGATCATTTTTTAGCAAACTAGCCTTGTGAGTGCTTTCCTAGTAAGCTCCCTATCACAAATAATCTAAGAAAGCACAATAATCTTCAATGACTCCAGAGCAAAATTAGCATGATAATAATCTCCAAGCATGTTCTCAAAAATCTCTGGGGTGAATTCGAATGAGAACTGAAGGATGAATTTATAGAGAATTACACGAGAGAGAATGAAAAAAATCTCAATTTAGGATTAATTGAAATAATTGAGAAATCATGTTTAGTTAACCTTGAGATAGATTCCAATTTTAGTTTAATTGAAATGCATTTAGATTAGAAGTCCATGTTGCATTGGAAATAATAATAAATTAATTCCATGCATTTGTGATAAAAATAGATAATTCTTTTATTTATTCAAGAAAAGAGTCTTTTTAATGCAACTGAACTTCTTTTTTTGAAAAGCTTTGAATTCTAATTTTAGAGAATAATTCAATAATTCAATTTAATTGCTTTTCTGATTTCAAGTTCTAAATTTAGAACAAGAAATAATATCTCATGTTTGATTTCTCTCTCGATTCAATTCTTTTATTTTATTTTCAATTCAACTCTTGCGTTGTAATTAATTCATTTTTGCATGATTAAATGGCAAATTTATTAATTAATTAAATATGCAAGGATATTTAATAAATTAAATAGGATAATTGATCAAAATTATATTCTTGGAAATGATTCAATTAATTAAATAAATATTTAATTAATATTGAGTAATTGATTTGCCATGTGATATTTGATGATTAGAGAATTAATAATGTGCCCAAGGTTGATTTAATTGCCTTTGGTTAGGACCTTGGTGATGTCGTCGAGATTAGGGGCCCATGCTTTAGATGACCATTTTTAGGGTATTACAGAAATGACATTCAAAAAGGAGAAAGAATAGGTCAAATCCTCATGGAAAACCCACGTAGGAGAAGTATAAACCAAAATGCCTAAGTTCCAACTGAAAAATGTGGCATTCCACTCTCCAAATCATGGTATTCAAAAATGGCTCATGGAGGAAAAAACGCAATCAAAGATCAATGAAATGGCAACCAAATAAGTTGCAAGGTGTTTCCAAAAGCATAAAATCCACCTTGAATCCAAAATGCCTCCTCATCCCATGGATTCCTCCACCAAAATCGGTTAAAAATTATAGCAAAATCAAACTCTAAGGAGAAGAAAGCAAGTTGGGTTCTTGGTAGGAAGTAACAAGTTTAGAATGCCTTGCAAAGACATGTAATCGGGTTTTAGAAACCCTTTTACAAGTTTTAAGTTGCTTCACTTTTCATTTCTTAGGCAAATCAGTTTTGTGAGAGAAAAGAACATGTCAAAATAACTTGTAAGAGGAAAAGGAATCCCCTTTACTAGTTTTAATGATTTAACTCAAAAAAGAAATTTTCATAGGGAAATAAAATTCCCTTTACAAGTAACTAGAAAAACAATAAAACATGTAATAAGGAAATAAAATCCCTATTACATCTAAAAAGTAACTTTAAAACTTGCAATCCAAGGAAAATTTCCCACCTGGAGTCGGGAAGGAAAAACCCGAAATTGAAGGAAAAACATAGCAAACGAACTTGAAATGCAATGAACTTTGAAACATTGATCGAGGATAGATTGAAGATTAATCCAATCCAGGGGTAAAGAAAAAAATTTCCTGGGAAGCGTTCCTTTATAGTAAAAATTTTATTTATAAACAAAAATTTTAAAGGGGTTGTCTATTTTTGTGAATACAAAAATACAGACAATAGGTTATTTCCCCTCCTTCAAACTAGATGCATTCAGATGGTGCATCTGTCTAGGGGTAGATTTAAAGATCATCTTTTATCCTTTAGATTGATGTGGTTGTTCCTCTTAGGGGGAGTAGTGTGGTGGTAATCATATTGGGGGAGAGAAAGTTTAGTCGTTATTTACTATAGTGTGCCCTTTGTCCTTAATGTCAAAGGGAGAGAGAGATATTGTTGGGTGAGAGAGATAGACAGTGTGTTTTTCATTAGTGGTAAAAGTTTTTCCATCAATGACAAAGGGGGAGAATGTTGGAAACTTGAGTTGATGAAATGTGTTGCCATTGATGTCAACCTTATTAGTGTTGTCATGGATGTCACTATGTGTTGTAGATGGTCCAAAAGTGATTGTTCTGGTAGTGATGGTTAGGTGTTTTCAAAAGGTTGGTGTAGTAGAAGTTTCAATATATGGGAACTAGTATTTATGTGTAGGAAAGAGTATTTAATGTCCCAATGGAATAATATTTTGTTCTCCTCTGATTTATGATGATTATGGTTCACAATTATAGATATAATGTCTATGATTTGTGTATGTTTTGTTATCAAGTTTTCAAGTCCTTTGTTGCTCAGATGGAAGAGTTGGTTGTTGTTGTTTCTGCTAGTGAGGTATCTATCAGAACTATTCCAAATAATTCCTTGTGGTTCTCTTATATGTCGATTCAAGTGTTACATCTTGGAGGCCATGTTTATTTGGTTTATGCAATGCTCCAATTCAGTTTTTAAGTATTGGTTTAATCAGTATGGAAAGCTATGTTGTTTTGTGTTTAGTGTTGTCAGCTAGTTTGGTATTTGGCTGATAAAGGTTGTGTATCTTATCTAGATCATGCTCTTTTGTTTTAGATATGTCATGGAGGTTGATTTTGGATTTTGATATGGGTCTCATCGTGGCATGTGTAGATCTACATTGAGTATTTTGCATTGGAGGATGTGTTTGGACCAACAAGGTAATGTACTTTATTATTTATCTACACACTTCAATTGGTGTCAACTTTGGAGGACGTGTTAGTGTGTGTGGTTCATAGGAATCGACTTAGAAGGATGTGTTGTGACGTGTTTGGGTCCACTTTATCTCTTGGAGTGGACCAAAATAGATTTTATAGGTTTGATGGTCAAATTTATGTAATATTGTATATTATGTATGTCGCCAACCTAGTTGAGAGTTTTAATGAATTATCTTATATACATAGATGTGCAGTTGTATGAGTTGATGTATAGAATGTGTGTGAATTGATTTGAAGTGGATGTGGATGATATGCAATTGTATTTGATGTGAAAGTTATTTTGTGAAGAGCTTTGATGATGATATCTTCAATGTTTTGAGATAGTGGTTGTTGTTGGATGTGTTTTCCATGATATTGGTTGATTGACACAATGGTTTAAGGAAATTTTCATTATCAAGAGATCTTATTCATTTTAATTCATTGATTCTCAGCACCTGCCAAAAGGTGTGTTCCTTTTGGCAGTTCATGCAATCATTTATATCTTTCCCTTAGTGAGTCTTAGTAATGCATTCCTTTGAATATTGCCCTAAGGTTGTTTGCCTTAGTATTGCAAGTCCTATAAGGTGATGTGAGCTCCTTACATTGTAATTAGTTATTTATATCATGAGTGTGATTCTCACTGTGGTTTTCCATGTAAATCTCGTGTCCATGTATTTATTGTGCTTTGTGCTTTCATGTTTCATAGTTGTAGTAATTAGTTAATGTAGCATCATAAATAGTGCACCTTTAACTAGGGTATCCAATTTCACACTCTCCTAGCACTCATTTTAGTATCTATCATTCCTCTATCCATTATAGGACCTTTATTAATTTAAATTAATATTATGAATCCTCTCTCAATTGAAATCTTAATAAAATATTGCATGGGCCCTTAAATCATATGTGATCTCATTAATTATTTCATCTCCTCATGTCTCACCTACCTAGGACCTATTTTAACATGTGTGGCCTTTTGTATTTTACCTCGACCTCAAAATTCAATTTACATTTAATCCTAGCCTCTCCTCGGCATTCTAGACCTGGGCTTTAAATTTTGTGCCATATTGGAGGGAGCAAGGTGCCTTGGGCACCCTCTCCTAGGAGTGGGCCAATTAGGGTTTCTTACTCCCTGATGTTTTGGCTTAAATGTAAACCACTTAAGGATCGGCATGGTTAAGTGAGAATTATTTACCCATGTTGGCCTACTCCATTTTTTGCACCCCAAAATGTTTGATGAGGTATAAATGCCTCTCTCTCTCTGTAGAGATATTTGAGAACACACATCTCATGAGCATCTTATCATCAAGACTTCAAGGGTAGATTCCATTCAAGGAGTAGCAATCTACTTCAAGGCATCTTCAAACATGGTTTTGTTTATGATTTCATAATTTTTTAATCATTTTATTACATCAACACATGGACAAATTATCCTAAGAGAATTGTGTCATCATTGGAGGTATAATTGTTTCAATTCAAGCATTTTTTTTAAGTATTCAAATTCAGGCTTCTATTTCATTTCATGAGCGTTGTAAAGTTGAGTCCCAACTTGAGGTTTGACTAAGGAAATCCCCTATACAGCCCCAAACACCATTTTTCTCTTCTTGTGTGTAGATTAAAGTTCAATTGTAGGTTCTAGGAAAGAAATAATCTCAATACACTATCATAGGTTCAAATTTCCAATTTCATAAATAAAAAAATTGGGACTAGGTCACCTAGGGTGCCCTAGTTCCTGGACTAGGATGCCTAGCGTGCCATATTCCACCCAGAATCAGTTAAAATTTAGTATAGAGCAAGTATAGACCCCCAGGAGCACATATTCAACCCCTCAAGT
This sequence comes from Cryptomeria japonica, assembly GCF_030272615.1. Classification (NCBI taxonomy): domain Eukaryota; kingdom Viridiplantae; phylum Streptophyta; class Pinopsida; order Cupressales; family Cupressaceae; genus Cryptomeria; species Cryptomeria japonica. The sequence goes on from NC_081410.1 coordinate 290,964,043, forward strand.
CTAGAATTCATCTAGAAGGTCCAAAAACCCCAAATGACCTAGATAATCCCATTTTGGCTCAATTACAAGTGCACCAAATAATTTTCCTTTCACTTCTCAAGTTTACACTTTCTAGATTAGTCAATATCATTTGTTTAGACTTATATCTTAACCACCTAGTTTATCAAATCATTCAATCAATCACTTATAAGAAACAAAAGAATAGAAGCCCTAAGAGTGTGATATTTAATTAACTAACTTTTTCAAAGTGTTACAATCATACTTTTTTCTTGGTGGCTCCATATTCTAAATGTAATCAAACTGGAAATAGGTCTAGTTTACTAGTTTGCATGCATAAGCTAGTGAACCCTATTTTCCTCCATTACAGTTAGTTGTGGTTTGAATTTTGATAGATCGTAAGTGTTTTAAGGCTCAAACTAATTCACCTCCCCCCTCTCATTCTTGTGGTGTGTTAAACAACCTATAATTGTCTCCAACTCAATTCTCTTGCCAAGAGTGAGTCCATATACTACTAGCTCATATTGAGCCTTTCTATTAGTAGAACTAAACTATAAATAGAATTCATGGAGGACTTTCTCTACTTCCAATGAGACAAAGAAAATGCTAGCTCCTAATCCAATTCTACATCTAGAACCATCAAAGTAAAACTTCCACAACTTTCAAGTGTCTCAAAGTCTCTAGAATGTTCACCTCAAGGACAACTAGTCTTCCTCATATATGACATAAGTTTTGAGGCCAATAGATTCATAATTAAAATATGGATTTTGTTGTGCATTATTCATAATAGTTACCATTATAATGAGTTGAGCTTCTTCATCTTCTATAGGTTATGTTAGCACATATTTTTATAAAATATTTAAGTGCTATATATGGGTGCTTTTTTGCATTTAGTTTCATCATAACAGCATTTACAGTTGGATTGTATGTACAGGTGACATGTTGTGGTGTCTTCATGAAAAGGCATCACTTGGGCATATTCAAGGTAAATGTTGAATGTGATGGCATTCTGGTAATCCTCATCTTAACAATTAGTTTCATTGCAAGAGCACTTTTGCAAGATCAGCATAGAGCAAGGTTGTGAGCATGTTCAGAGATGTCAATGGTGTAGAAGAAAAATTTAGTATGGTTATTAAAAGTTACGTCCATGGACAAGGGCTTCTTTTGTAAAAAATACAAAACTCTGCTTATTGGCATAAGTCACCCCGATGAGATCGCCCAAGGAGGACAGAGTATGTTGATTGGAGTAACTCATGCCGACGATGTTTCCTAAAAGTGTGAGCAGTGGGAAGAAATGTGATTGAGTGGTAATCCATTGGGGAGAGTTATGGTGATGATATGATAAAAAGTCAGAGTCATCAGAGTAACATACACTATCGGGAACAAGGAAAAAAATTTATCCTGATACCCAATGGGGTTATCGGTGGAACTCTTCTCGATAATAGATGGAGCGATGTATTCATAGTGATGTCATCAGGTCATCGGGAAGTCCTTATTTATGTTACCTCGATACCCGATAGACTAAGGGGAGAAGGTGACTCTATCGGAGAGACTTTCTCTGATAATGCAGTACCAAGCAAAAAGGGGAGCTAGCCCATCAAGATAACATACATTATCGGGAAGTTGTGTTTTGAGTTATCCCGATACCCGATGAGGGAGACGAGCTTGTCGCCAACAAAGAGATTACATCAGGAAAACCTACGCCGATAGACCAAAGCAACCCGATAAGGAGAATAAAGTGCGGATTGAAATAAAAGACTCATCGGGGTAACTTACATTATCGAAGAAACATTTTTAGAGTTGTGTCGATGCCCGATGGTTAAAAATGCCACAGACAAATAAACAAAAGGAGTTTTCATCAAAGAGACCTCCCTAATTTAACGTAAAGCAGAGCTAACTAATAGAAAGGAAAGGAGGATCCATCAAGATAAGCCATGCCTTGAGGAAGAAAGTGAAACAGCTGGGGTGAGATCCAATGGACTGATCAGAGTGACCTACACCAATTAGAAACACAAAAAGGTAATTGAAGGAACACAAAATTTTGGTGGAGCCAAGTAATTGAATTATCGGGTAGGATTACACAAATTATCCGTTGGAATATCTGATGCGAGGACCATTATTTAATGCTCAAGATCAGGTGGATTGGACCCACATGAAGAAAATCTTATGAGTTTATGATTGTTGCATACTCTAGTCATTGCATATCTAGCATAAAGAAAGAGTTTTCATGCCAGAATTATTCACAGTGTTTTTAGCCATCAGCATTGAAGTTGCAGACAAGAAGCACAGGTAATTTGAAAGTTCAAGCATTTAATCATGGAGGCTTTTGTTTCACAAGGGAAAAGAAAGGACATAGAGATTTAAGACACACAGTCTGCTAAATCAAAAAAGACAAAGTCTGTATAGGGTGTGCAAAAGCGTAAACTAAATTAGGAAATGATTGACCAAATGGAGTCATCTGGTGTTAAGTCGAGGAGGTGTAAAACCTATTTGCCACCCAATGATCAATTAGAAGACAAGTACAAAGAGGTTGGATATATCTGGACAATCATAAGGGGCCACGAATTGTTTCTATATCATTACCTAAGGCGAAACAAGGAGATGCCACTATCGAACCCTTGAACAATAAATTTGGGCAGATTGGTGGTTCCAAATATTTTTTTGAATCTTGGATTATTGGAATTGCTTACCAGAAAGTATAACAAAGAACAAAGGTGCATTCAATTGACCAATGGGGATCCGTTCATTCGGATATCTATCGAGACTATTCAGGAGGTTTTTGGTATTTCTTATGAGCCTTACATGCCCCTATCTTTTATAGACCTAGAAGAAGAGTATACCCAAATGGACACTACTCACTTAGTGTGGAAGTTACCGATGCATAAGAAGGAGAAAGGATGACTCATAGAGCGGGATGGTCCTCCTTTCAAAATTACTTTTTTCAGACAGTACTTGCAATACACATACTGGGCATGTTTCCAGGTCTACGGGGAAGAAGTACCTGATGTCACAAGGATGGGCCCATTGGTTCTAGATACAGATATTCAAATGCATGAGCCAAGGTCATTTGATTATGCAACTTACTTGGAAGAGAAGCTGCATGAAGGGTTCTTGAGTTTGCAGACGGAACCTAACCCTACTTTTCAATCATATTCATTGCTAATGCATATGGTTTTGTTTTATGGGAAGATAAGGGGTTTGTGGCCAGAGGAATTAAGGGTGACTCCCAAAAACAAAGATGGATAGGACCAACCAGTTCAATTATGGCTATCCATGTGGGACACAAGGTTTGTCAAATCACATTATGTGTTGTTTGAAGAATATTTTGTTAAGCTTTTCTACAAATTATTTGGAGTGGAATGTGATGGATCTATACCACCTAAGATTAAGAGATTCTTGAGACCCCATGCTTTTGGAGACACCAAGGTCAGCCACAATTGGGGTGACTGGTTTGTATGTCAAAATTTCACCTTTTTTAGGGTTTATGGTTTTGAGGGTGTTTCATATATGTTGCCTACATTAGTTCCTTACAGGATTGCCTATTTAGAGATTGTTAGGCAACTTAGTATGTCAAATGCAAAGCATTTAGGTGGTGCACACAAGCAGACATTTATGCCTGGCACTTTGCATTTTGCAGACTTCACCATTGTATCTACCAAGGCTTATGAGATGATAGAAAAGAAGTTGGTAGAGGAGTACAATTTGTTTGAAAACCAGGCTCAGAAAAATTATGATCCAAAGGGGTATATCCACCACTGTAGGAAGAGCCAAAATCTGGGAGAGTATCTACATATACCCATGGAGGCTGAAAATTTATTTAGAAATAGGGAACAAGATGAGGCTGGTGCACTTTTAGAGGAATTAAATCAAAAATTAGAAGAGCGGAAGCAGAGGCTTCAAGAAATAAGGGAAGAAGGAGATTCTGATAGTGCGTCTGATGAGAATGTAGTTGTATCAACCCTCCATCTACCTGAATTATAAGAAGTGGTAGAGAGCCAGGAGCAAATCATGATGAGAATAAATGTCAATTCAGATGTAAGACTTGAAGAGCATGCAACTTTTGTTGCAGATGAGATTTTTGTACAGTCAAAGGAGTTCAAGTCATTTTTTTACCATTATAAAGGGAAAAATTTGAGGGAGAACATCCCAAATATTACTCCAGGAAATGAAGCGGAGATGCTTAATAAATTAAAAGAATGTATTGATGTAGAAGTGGCCACAATGACACCACGGAGAGGGAGACAACTTCTTAGTGAGGCAGGCCTCATTTCTTTCCCAGGATGGGACTTAAGTGCCTCTTTTATCTTTGACAGCTTGTTGCATTCTGACAGAAAGGATGTAAAACTAGACATAGAGGGTGTTGATTATATCTTTATTGGATCAAGGTATGATCCAGATGAAAAGTAAATTTTGCTTTGGGCCCTATACCCTCCAAATAAGAGACCCAATCTCATAGATGTAGATAAGGCATTTGGGCACATGAAGAAGATAAAGGTGGGAGAGGTTAATCCAATTGTCACAGCAGATTTGGGGATTGAGATTGCAAAATTGAATAAGGCCCAAATGCAATGGGAGGTAAAAGAGGGTCAAAAATAAAAGAATTTGTATGAAGACCTGCTAAGAAGTCATGGTCATGAATTACCACAGATAGCTGATACTGGTGTTTAATGGAAGAAGAAATATGAAGACTAGATGAAGGAAAACATTAAGTTAAAGAGGCAAATCAAGACTGCCAGGGTAGATGCTACTTGTGTTTTGTTAACAAATAGGTTTAAACATTTATTGGAAGTTCTCAAAGAATTCTAGACAAATTGTCAGAAGACCCTGGATAATATGGCTTCTCATAAAAGAAATTTGAACAGGCTGAAGGCATTGTTGAAACATAAGAGTTTCGATGAGAAAGTGGTTGAGAGGATCTAGAGAAGGTTGAATAAACATAAAGAGTTTGGTGTGGACATTAAACAGGAATGTACAGATTGCAAAGATATTGTTAGATATGGTTTACCAGATATTGTGGATGATGCAGAGAAGTTAAAAGACAAAGAGGTTTGGATTGAAAAATGTCGGAATGTACTTCACACATCCCTTGATGTTACCCAGGCAGATGTTTTGGATATGAAGGATACAGGTGAGCAGATGGAGAGATTGGTTACCATGGAGATCGTTGTCAGAGATACTATGTTCAACACCAGCACTCACAAGGACAACACGTATTTGGTGCACATACAAAAGTGTGGCACAGTATTTGACGGCCAGAATTGATTTTTTATTATATTTTGTGTCTAGCAATTAAGAAGTTAGGTGTTAGGTTTTAGTTAAGTTTAGTGTAGCAAGATGAAAGGGTGTGTCCTTTCATTTGAATCTTTTGGCTCACATCTATATAGTGAGTCATTTTTATAGCATGGGGGGCAAGAGATAATTTTGTCGCTGGCTAGGCTGCAAGTGTTATGTTTTAGAAAGGTCTAGTAGGAATAAGAAGTTTATTCTGTGCAAATTGAATGTATTGGAGTATTTGTAAGTGCAGTTTTTGTGTACATTCTTATTCCATAAGTTAATATACAAGATTTCATGTTTTTATCTTCAGATCCTTGTGTGTAATTTTGAGTTTGTTGAAATCATATGTCCTCTTGATAAATCTTTTGGATTTGATGTGATGTACCATCACATGATGTTGTAATGAATGTAAAATTGGGCTTTTATTGTTCATGCAACACATAATGAAACCTTCACATTGATGGTCTTATAATTGTCTCTTGAGTTGATAGTGATTCTTGTCCACAAAGTTATTCATTAACTGTCAGATAAAGGCACCGGTCTTTTATTAATCTTTGTTGAATAAGTTTGAATGCATTAGGCCCTTATCAAATAAACAAATCTTCTAATTTTTATAAGTACTGCTCTTTTTCATAATTGCTTAAATTCCTAAGAGTAATCTTTTGCATAATACAGTTACACTCACACTTATTTTATCAATTTTATAGGTATTAAATAAAAATCACTTATGTTAGCATAGTTGCAGGAAAACATTTTGTCATCCCTGTAATTGCTAATTCCCACAGTTTAAATTCACTCAAAACAAACCTATTTTGTGCTTGAGAGTGTAAGGTACACCCACCTGGGTTTAGTGGAGCCTAAAGTGCAGAGGAATTTTGTCTTTGACCATCCCTGTTCATTGGCCAAGGCTGATTGGATCAACTGAGGATTAGGCAAGTCTATGGTTTTCCAATATGTGGTCTTGGGCACCAACAGATTGGCGACTCTACTAGGGAATTGTGATAGGAAGTGTTCAGAGTCTTTGGTGGTTCATTTCTGACTCTACTGGAGGAAGGAGCCTAGAAGATTAAAAAAAATAGCGTTCCTCAGGAGGTGGCGACTCTACATCTAATACATGAATAATAGTTGGTATTTTGAGAGAGTAAGAGAAACCCCTAGGAATTTATCAATAAGATTAATGCAGGAGAGAAGGTCTCTGCACAAGGGACAAGATAATCTTGTTCAGTTGAGTCCAAAGAAAAGATACAAAGAAAATAAATCAACACCAAGTATGGCATTTGGGGATTATAAGAAGTTTCCTAGTAGAGAGGATGGCTCTTCATCTGGTGATAAATTTGAAAATATGGAGGAAAATCCTTTCTATACCTTAAATGCAAAAGATAATAATGGCAGCCATGATGAAACCTAACTGCTAAGAAATGGGAGGAGAAGAAATGGGATGAAATCATACTTAAAATGTCTGACTTAAATGGAGATGAATACAAAATGGCAAAAGCTCTTAGGAGACAACCAGATTGGGTATTGCAAAAGTTGGGATTAAAATGAGATACAATTCAAAGCCCTAGGTCAAAAAGGATAAAAGATGAAAATAAACATGAGGGAAGTAGGCTAGCAACTCCTAAATATAGTCCCCCTCATATGAGAAAAATAGAGCAGCCTTTTGTAACTTTTGATAACCCGTTATTAAATGGAAGTAGAAGATGGAGGGATGTGCATAGGGATCAAAGTGAAGAAAGGCAAAGAAATAGCCATAATAATGGAGGAAGGAATGGAAATGGGGAAAATGATGGGAATTGGAATAATAGAAATAGGGGTAACAATATAAATAATAATAATAGAGGATGTAATGGGTATGGCATCAACCAAAATAATGGAAATAGTAGAGGTAGCAATGGCAATCATGGAAATGGTAATGGTGGAAATAGAAACAACAATAATGGAAATGGAGGTAATAATGGAAATAATGGCAATAATGACAGTGTTGGAGACAATTGGAACAATGGTAATAATGGGAATGGCAGCACTGGTGGATTCAACAGAGGAAATATGAACAATCAAAACAACAATCAAGTTGGCAAACGGTCTATGATCATTGAAAGATACAGACAGTTGGATTTCATTGGCATTGTTGGTTATCCAAATCAGATCACTAATGATTTAAGATTAGCCATCCCTAAATTCTCACGAAATGAAATTGATTCAGCAGAACAGCATTTAGTTAATGTAAAAAATATCATTGAAGAATTTGAGGTTCCTCATAAAGATGTATTCATGAAATTGTTTGTTCAATCTTTGACAAAAGATGCGGGAGAATGGTATAGAAGCCTTCACAATGGATGTATTGGCAGCTGGCAGGAATTTGTAATATTGTTCTTGGAAGAATTTGGAGATCACAATGATCCTTCATTTGCATCCCATGAATTAACAAGTATAAAGAAGAATCAAAATGAATCGGTTGTTGAGTTTAATAAAATATTTAATAAAGTAATAAATAGAATACCCAGAGATGTCAGGCCTGTTGATTCATTTATGATTAACTTTTATTTGAGTGCTTTTGACAGCAAAACCCATTATGATATTTTGTCTCATAGACCTAATACTCTACAGCAAGCATTCAAGACAACTGCTACCATTGAGAATAACAAGAAATTTGTTGGGAAGGTTGCCAAGAGAGATGATCCAAAGTTGTACAATTATAGGGTTCCCAAGAAAGATGAACTTACTCAGATCATGGACATGCTTAAGGACCTAAAGGGTAAGCAAAATCTTAATGAAAAACCACCATATAAAAACAATAAGCAAATGAATTACAATAGGCCGAGGCTACATGATATGCCATATAACATAAACTGGAAGGATGGGAAGCTAGTAAAGACTAATGTAAGCAAAGAAACTCCTGATCCACTGAAGAAGGCCACAAATTTTTGTAGATGAACATCCATGGTGTGAAGTTTGTAATCTACCTCATGTTGCAGAATAGTGCATGATTTCCCAAGGTTTGATAGAGGAGGAAAATCATAATGAGGATTATGAACCTACTATAAATGTTCTTTTATTTGATCCATATTGGGAAAGGGATGAAGACTCATCCAAGGGGGAGCAGTTTTCTAATGTGCAGCAAAGGAGAGAAAATCAATATTACAGTATACAGTGGATCTTTTCAGATGATGATGATTAAGACATTCTAGCTTTGAGAAGATTGTTTCAGAATGATACAGTGCCTTCATTAAGGAATTTAATTGAGGAAGAAAAGAAAGCCTTCACTATTGCAGTAGTAGAACAAGTAAAGAGAGATTATTAGTTGAGAAATAGGAATGATGAGCAGGGCAAGCCAGCAAGTGTGTTTGCCAAAGTTAAAAAACTAGATGGGAACCAAGATAGCACTTTAAAAAGAAAAGATGCAAATGCCAAAAAGGTAAAGAAAGCAGTACCAGGACATACCAAGAAATAATAAATGCCAAAACTAATTAAGCCTATGGAGAAGAAGCAAGTAAGTAAGCCCACTTCAAATAGTAATTCATTCGTGTCCCAAGCATTGTCTCAGGTAAAGATATATATGCCTCTGCTAGAGGTAATGAAATTTCCAGACTACAAAAATGAGACGTTGAAAATTATATCTAATGTTGGAGAAGTGAGTAGGGAAGATCCTAAATCAAAATAAGATCCTCCTCTGGTGTATCTTGGCACGTTTATTACCAAAAATCTCACACAGGTAGATCCTTTCCATCTAACACTACTGATAAATTAAAAAATACTAAAAAATTGCATGATAGATTCAGGAGCAGCAATAAATATCATGCCAAAGGACGTCATGAAAGAATTGGGGATGCATGTTGATACACCTTACGGTAAATGATATAGCATGGAAAATAGGTCAGTTCATGTAGTAGGAATCATGAAGGATGTTAAGTTCAGATTCACAGCCTGCCCAAACACTGCATACAAGATAGATATCATGATTGTACAAGTGTCTGTGAACTATGGGATGTTGTTGTCTAGACAGTGGTCCAACTTGGTGGGTGGACATGTCCAACTTGACTTGTCATATGCCACTATTCCATTGAAAGAGATAGAGGTGAGGATAAACAGAGAACCAAGATCTCCCTACCTCATAGAAGAAGTTGATCCTGATGAAGTGACTTGCTTTTGCCACTCAGATATGGACAACTTTCAGGTAAGTATTTCTAAACCTTTAAAAGTTGATAGAATTACAAAATTGGTTAAACAAAATGAAAATTTAATTTGGAAATTGTGTTTTGATGGTGCCTTTAGTAAGGATGGAAATGGAGTAGGAGTTGTACTTATATCACCGAATGAAAAATATTTTAAATACTCTTTCTTGTTAGCTTTTGAGTGTACTAATAATATTGTTGAATATGAGGCCCTCTTATTAGGACTTAAAATAGGAAATAAACATGGCATTAAGTTACTACCAGTTTATGGTGATTCAGAATTAGTTGTTTCACAAATTAGAGGCAAATTTGCTACAAAAATGCAAAATTAGGAAGCTACAGGAACAAGGTTTGGGATTACATTGAACTCTTCAATACTTTCTCCATCAATTGGACTGAAAGGTCCAATAATATTTTGGCAAACTTCATGGCTAACCTAGCGATCAAACATAATGATATCCCTTTTGATGATATTACCCGAGTAGAAATCAAGGCCAGACCATCAGTCCCTGATGACATAAAGAGTTGGCAAGTATTTGATGATGAGAGGGATTTGCTAAAAAAATTATTTTGTGAGAATCAATATGAGCACCAGCGGATTGATTGGAATGGACTTGTGGAGGACAAGGATGGAAAGGAGATTGTACTTGGGCAAGAGGTGTTGCAGCTGAAAACAAATAAAATCCCAAAGGGATTGGTAGAGCTTGAAATAATGTTTGATGATAAAGATATGGCAAGTTTCAAACCTAATTCAGGAGGATGTGAGGATGTTGAAAAATAAACTTGGGAAGTGAAAGCAATCCAAGAGAAGTATATATTGGAAAAAAGCTCACACCAAAAATCAGAATAGTATTGATTAATCTGCTAAGGAAGTACAGACATGTCTTCGCTTGGTCGTATGAGGACCTTAAATCATATAGGGAAGACTTGTTCCAGCATGAGATACCCTTGAAGCCTGATTTAAAGCCTTTTAGACAAAAGAAAAGGCTAATAAACCCTACTTTGGCTCCCAAGATGAAGGAAGAGCTAATGAAAATGAGGAATACTGGTATCATTGAGCCTATAAGGCACTCAACATGGGTGTCCAATTTGTTCCCAGTCAAAAAAAAGAATGGTGATATCAGACTGTGTGTGGACTTTAGGAATTTAAATGTTCCATCTTTAAAAGATAATTATGCTTTACCTAACATGGAGGCTCTTTTGCAGAAAGTTACTGGAAATGAATTGTTATCTATGATGGATGGCTTCTCAGGATATAATCAAGTCAAAGTTAAGGAAGCAGAAATGTTCAAAACTACTTTCACCACACCTTGGGGCACCTATGTCTATGCTAGGATGCCTTTTGGACTGACAAATGCAGGAGCTACATTCCAAAGGGATATGGATGTAGCCTTTGAAGGGCTTATTGATTATATCTTAGTAGTTTACCAGGATGATATGACTGCTTATTCTAAAAAAGAAGAAGATTATTGTAATGACCTAGAAAAAATTTTTATTAGAGCATTACAATATGGCATATCTTTAAATCCCAAAAAGTGTCATTTTGAAGTTACTAAAGGGAAATTGTTAGGTCATATTGTTTCAAAAGATGGTGTGAGAATTGATCCAAAAAGGATTGCTTCTATTGATAAGATTTAAATCCCTAAAACAGTTAAGGCAATTCAATCTTTTTTCGGTCAAATTAACTTTGTAAGAAGATTTGTTTCAAACTTCTCTAAAATTGTAAAACCTATTGCTAAAATGTTGAAAAAGGGTGCTGAAATAAAGTGGACTAATGAAGCTCTTGAAGCTTTTGTAAATATCAAAAGAGCCATCAAGGAAGCCCCTATATTAAAGTCCCCTGATTTCTCTAAGCCTTTTTCAAGTGTTTTTATTTGCTTCATTTCATACTATTTTTGCTATCATGTTACAAAAGAATGATGAGGGCCATGAACAACTAGTGGCATTCTTTAGCAAAACATTGCAAGCATCTGAGTTGAACTATGATTTAAATGAAAAACAGGCTTATGGTCTTGTGAAAGCTATAAAATCTTTCAGACCCTATCTGGTTCATGCCACTGTCATTACATATGTACAAATGTTGTTGTTAAAGACATCTTCAGACAATCAGAGACTACTGGAAGGAGATGCATATGGATAAACCAGATCCAAGAATTCAATATTGATATACAGATCACAAAGTTGGTGAGGGGTCAGGGTTTAGCAAAATTGATGGCAAAATCCAATCTTGAAGCGGCACAGGTGAATCAAATAGAGTTGGAAGATGCACAAATATGCATTGAAAGGTGTCCTTGGTATTCAAATATTGTTTACTACTTGAAATATATGAAGTGTCCTGATAGTCTAAATGATAGTCAAAAAAGAACTTTAAAGCTTCAAACATCTAGGTATGTATTACTTAAAGGAGATTTATACTGGAAAAATAGAGATGGTATTCTTTTATTGTGTCTAGATGAGTATCAAGTATCTGCTATTTTAAAAGACTTACATGAAGGTGTATGTGGAGGCCATTTCTTAGCCAAAACCACTACTCATAAAATTCTTAATGTTGGTTATTATTGGCCCCAAGTTTTCAAGGATTGTCATGCTTATATCAAAAAATGTGAAGCATGTCAAAAAAATTTAGGAAAGTTTAAGTATAATGGAGCTATTCCTCTCAGACTCATGCATACAAAGGAACCATTCCAGATGTGGGGTATTGACTTCATAGGGGAAATAGAAAACAAATCTAGTGGTGGGCATAAATGGATTTTGGTGGCTACTAACTATTTCACTAAGTGGGTTGAAGCCATTCCCACAAGACATGCTACAAGAAAAGTTGTGACAAAGTTTCTCTTGGAAAACATCCTGACCAGATTTGGAGTACCTCAGAAGATTGTGGTGGACAATGGGATGTGTTTTAGATCCAAGGAGTTCTCTGATTTCTGTGAAAATTATGGCATCACTTTGTCTTATTCGTCACCCTACCATCCCCAAGGAAATGGACAAGCAGAATCAAGCAATAAGAACTTGTTGAAGATTATTAAAAGGATGTTGGGTGATAATAAAAGAGCTTGGGGTTCAAAATTGAACCTAGCAGTATGGGCTGACAAAGTAACAGTCAAGAAGTCCATAGGGTTTGCTCCATATGAGCTTGTATATGGCAAAGAAGCAAGATTACCCTTGAATAATTTGCTTCCAATTTATAAGTTTGTTACAAAGGAGTGTTCAGAGGAAGTAAACTTCATGGGGGACAGGTTGATGCAGTTGGCTGAGCTGGATGAGTATAGGAAAGAGGCTCAGGAAAGAAACATTTAGAGGTAACAGATGGTTAAGGCTTTTTACATGATAAAAAGGCTTGTGACAAAACATTTGAAGAAGGAAAATGGTTACTTAAATGGAATGCTAGGGACCAAGACAAAGGAAAACATGGAAAATATGATGCACTTTGGCTAGGACCATATATCATCTTGGAAAAAAGTGGAGAAAACTCGTATTACTTGTAGGATACTGATGGCGAAGTGCTGGAATTTCCATTCCATGCTCAATACCTCAAACATTTCTTCTCTTGATAATCAGGGAGTATTTCTTGTATCATAGTAATATAGTTTTCCTTTTGTTTTTTGTTATGTGTTTTCAATTTTCTTTTTTGGTCTGCTTTCTAGAGATAGCTAAAATCTTGCTATGTCCTTAAAATGAACATACATCCCTAGAAAGAGCCGTTGTTGGCACATATTTTTATAAAATATTTTTGTGCTATATATGGATGCTTTTTTGCATGTAGTTTCTTCATAAGAGCATTTATTGTTGGATTGTATGTGTAGGTGATATGTTGTTGTGTCTTCATGAAAAGGCATCACTTGGTCATATTCAAGGGAAATGTTGAATGTGATGGCATTCTGGTAATCCTCATCTTCACAATTAGTTTCATTGCAAGAGAAATTTTGGAAGATCACCATAGAGCAGGGTTGTGAGCATGTTCAGAGATGTCAATGGTGTGGGAGAAACCTTCTAGTATGGTTATTAAAAGTTGCATCCATGGAGAAGGGATTCTTTTGTAAAAAATGTAAAATTCTGCTTATCGGCATAAGTCACCCCGATGAGATCGCCCAAGGAGAACAGAGTATGTTGATCAGAGTAACTCATGCTGACGGTGTTTCCTAAAAGCATGAGTGGCAGAAAGAAATGCGATTGAGTGGTAATCCATTGGGGAGAGTTATGATGATGATATGATAAGAATTTGGAATCATCAAAGTAACATAAACTATCAAGAATGAGGAAAAAATGTTATCCCGATACCCGATGGGGTTATCGGTGGAACTCTTGTCGACAACAGATGGAGCAATGTCATCAGGTCATCGAGAAGTCCTCATTTATGTTACCCTGATACCCAATAGACTAAGGCGAGAAGGTGACTCTATCAGAGAGACTTTCTCCGATAAAGTGGTACCAAGCAAAAAGGGGAGCTAGGCCATCGGGAAGTTGTGTTCTGAGTTACCCGATACCCGATGAGGGAGACGAGCTCGTCGCCAACAAAGAGATTACATCAGGAAAACCTATACCAATAGACCAAAGCAACCCGATAAGGAGAATAAGGTGCAGATTGAAATAAAAGACTCATCAGGGTAGCTTAAATTATCGGAGAAACATTTTCAGAGTTGTGTCAATGCCCAATGGGCAGAATGCCACAGAGGGATAAATGGAAGGAGGTTTCATCAGAGAGACTTACCCCAATTTAATGTAAAGCAAAGTTGACTAATAGAAAGGAAAGGAGGATCCATCGGGATAAGCCAAGCCTTGAGGAAGAAAGCGAAATGGTCAGGGCGAGATCCAATGGACTGATCAGAGTGACGTATGCTGATTAGAAAGACAAAAAGGTAATTGAAGGAACGCAAAATTTGGGTGGCGCTAAGTAATTGAATTATTGGGTAGGGTTATGCCGATTAGCCGTTGGAATATCTGATGCGACGACCATTATTTAATGCTCGCGATTAGGTGGATTGGATCCACACAAAGAAAATCTGATGAGTTTATGATTGTTACAGACTCTAGCCATTACATATCCAGCATAAAGAAAGAGTTTTTGTGCTAGAATTATTCACAGTGTTTTTAGCCATCAGCATTGAAGTTGCAGACAAGAAGAGCGAGTAATTTGAAAGTTCAAGCATTTAATCATGGAGGCTTCTGGTTCACAAGGGAAAAGAAAGGACATAGAGATTCTAGACACATAGTCTACTAAATCAAAAAAGACGAAGTCTGTACAAGGTGTGCAAAAGTGAAAACTGAATTAGGAAATGATTGACCAAATGGAGTCATTTGGTGCTAAGTCGAGGAGGTCTAAAACCTATTTGTCGCCTAAGGATCAATTGGAAGACAAGTACAAAGAGGTTGGAGATATCTGGACAACCATAAGGGGCCATGAATTGTTTCTATATCATTACCTGAGGCGGAACAAGGAGATGCCACTGTCGAACCCTTGGACGACAAATTTGGGCAGACTAGTGGTCCCAAATATTTTTCTGAATCTCAGATTATTGGAATTTCTTACCAGAAAGTATAACAAATAAAAAAGGTGCATTCAATTGCCCAATGGGGATCCATTCATCTGGATGTCTGTCGGGACTATTCAGGAGGTTTTTGGTATGTCTTATGAGCCTTACATGCCCCTATCTTTTACAGACTTGGAAGAAGAGTATACCCAAATGGGCACTACTTACATAGTGTGGAAGTTAGCAATGCATAAGAAGGAGAAAGAATGACTCATAGAGTAGGATGGTCCTCCTTTTGAAATTACTTTGTTCAGACAATACTTGCAATAGACATACTGGGCATGTGGCCAGGTCTACATGGAAAAAGTTCCTGATGTCACAAGGATAGGCCCATTGGTGTTGGCTACAGATATTCAAATCCATGAGCCAAGGTCATCTGATTATGCAACTTACTTGGCAGAGAATCTGCATAAAGGGTTCTTGAGTTTGTAGACGGAACCTAACCCTACTTTTAAATCATATTCATTGCTAATGCATATAGTTTTGTTTCATGGGTAGATAAGGGGTTTGTGGCCAGAGGAATTAAGGGTGACTCCCAGGAACAAAGATGGACAGGACCAACCAGTTCAATTATGGGTATCCTTGTGGGAATCAAGGTTTGTCAAATCACATTATGTGTTGTTTGAAGAATATTTTGTTAAGCCTTTGTACAGATTGTTTGGAGTGGAATGTGATGGGTCTATATCACCTAAGGTTAAGAGATTCTTGAGACCACATGCTTTTGGAGACACCAAGGTCAGCCACAATTGGGGTGACTAGTTTGTATGTCATAATTTCACCTTTTTCAAGGTTTATGGTTTTCAAGGTGTTCCATATATGTTTCCTCCATTAGTTCCTGACAAGATTGCCTATTTAGAGATTGTTAGGCAACTTAGTATATCAAGCGCAAAGCATTTGGATGGTACACACAAGAAGACATTTATGCCTGGCACTTTACATTTTGGAGACTTCACCATTGTATCTACCAAGGCTTATGAGATGATAGAAAAGAAGTTGGTAGAGGAGTACAATTTTTTTGGACACCAAGTTCGGAAAAATTATGATCCAGAGGGGTATATCCACCACTGCGGGAAGAGCCAAAATCTGGGAGAGTATCTGCATATACCCATGGAGGCTGAAGATTTATTTAGAAATAGGCAACGAGATGAGGCTAGTGCACTTTTAGAGGAATTAAATCAAAAATTAGAAGAGCGGAAGCAGAGGCTTCAAGAACTAAGGGAAGAAGGAGATTCTGAGAGTGGGTTTGATGAGAATGTAGTTGTATCAACCCTTCGTCTACCTGAATTATAAGAAGTGGTAGAGAGCCAGGAGCAAATCATGGTGAGAATAAATGCTAATGTAAGACTTGAAGAGCATGCAACATTTGTTGTAGATGAGGTTTTTGTATAGTCAAAGGAGTTCAAGTCATTTTTGTACCATTATAAAGGGAAAAAGTTGAGGGAGAACATCCCAAATGTTACTCCAGAAAATGAAGCAGAGATGCTTAAAAAATTAAAAGAAGATATTGATGCAGAAGTGGCCACAATAAAACCACAGAGAGGGAGACAACTTCTCTGTGACGCAGGCATCATTTTATTCCCAGGATGGGACTTAAGTGTTTGTTTTATCTTTGACAGCTTGTTGCATTCTGACAGAAAGGATGTAAAATTGGACATAGAGGGTGTTGATGATATCTTTATTGGATCAAGGTATGATCCAGATGAAGATGAAATGTTACTTTGGGCCCTATACCCTCCAAATAAGAGACCCAAGATCATAGATGTAGATAAGGCATTTGGGCACATGATGAAGCTGAAAGTGGGAGAGGTTAATCCAATTGTCACAGCAAATTTGGGGATTGACATTGCAAAATTGAATTAGGCCCAAATGCAGTGGGTGGTAAAAGAGGGTCAAAAATATAAGAATTTATATGAAAACCTGCTGAGAAGTCATGGTCATGAAGTACCATAGATAGCTAATACTGGTGTTCAATGGAAGAAGAAATATGAAGACCAGATGAAGGAAAACATTAAGTTAAAGAGGCAAATCAAGACTACCAGGGTAGATGTTGCTTGTGTTTTGTTAACAAATACGTTTAAACATTTATTGGAAGTTCTCAGAGAATTCTAGACAAATTGTTAGAAGACCCTGGATAATATGGCTTCCCATCAAAGAACTTTGAACAGGCTGAAGGCATTGTTGAAAGATAAGAGTGTCGATGAGAAAGTGGTTGAGAGGATCTAGAGAAGGTTGAATAAACATAAAGAGTTATGTGTGGACATTAAATAGGAATGTACAGATTGCAAAGATATTGTTAGGTATGGTTTACCGGATATTGTGGATGATGCAAAGCATTTAAAAGACAAAGAGATTTTGATTGCAAAATGCTAAAATGTACTTAACACATCCCTTGATGTTGCTCAGGTAGATGTTTTGGATATGAAGGATACAGGTGAGCAGATGGAGAGATTGGTTACCATGGAGATCGTTGTCAGAGATATTGTGTTCAACACCAACACTCACAAGGATAGCAAGTATTTGGAGCACATACAAAAGTGTGACATAGTATTGGACGGCCAGAACTGATTTTTTATTATATTTTATGTCTAGCAGTTAAGCAGTTAGGTGTTAGGTTTTAGTTGTTTAGTTTAGCAAGATGAAAGGGTGTGTCCTTTCATTCGATCCTTTTGGCTCACATCTATATAGTGAGTCGGTTTTGTATCATGGGGGGCAAGAGATAATTCTGTTGTTGGCTGGGCTACAAGTGTTATGTTTTAGAAAGGTCTAGTAGGAATAAGAAGTTTATTCTATGCAAATTGAATGTATTGAAGTATTTGTAAGTGCATTTTTTATGTACATTCTTATTCCAGAAGTTAATATACAATATTTCATGTTTTTATCTTCAGATTGTTGTGTGTAATATTATGTTTGATGAAATCATATGTCCTCTTGATAAATCTTTTGGATTTGATGTGATGTGCCATCACATGATGTTTTATTGAATGTAAAATTGGGTTTTTATTGTTCATGCAACACATAATGAAACCGTCATAGTGATGATCTTATAATTGTCTCTTGAGTTGATAGTGATTCTTGTCCACAAATTTATTCATTAACTGTCAGATAAAGGCACTGGACTGTTATTAATCTTTGTTGAATAAGTTTGTATGCATTAAGTCCTTATCAAAGAAACAAATCTTCTAATTTCTATAAGTACTGCTCTTTTTCATAATTGCTTAAAGTCCTACCAGTAATCTTTTGCATAATACAACTATACTCACACTTATTTTATCAGTTTTAAAGGTATTAAATAAAAATCACTTTTGTTAGCATAGTTGTAGGAAAACCTTTTGACATCCCTGCAATTGCTAATTCCCACAGTTTAAATTCACTCAAAACAAACCTCTTTTGTGATTGAGAGTGTAAGGTACACCCACCTAGGTTTAGTGGAGCCTAAAGTGCAGACGAATTTGCATCCCTGTTCGTTGGCCAAGGCTGATTGGATCAACTGAGGATTAGGCAAGTCTTTGGTTTTCCAATCTGTGGTCTTGGGCACCAATAGGTTATAGATGTGGCTTCTCATAATTTGTGAACATTGTGTGTGTAGGCTCAAAGTTGGCTAGCATCTAATGGGTGATATGTTCTTTGGATATGGGTTTATGTGATTTTCATCTTTGGTCCATAATTTTTCTTAAAGACAAGGTGAGACCAATCTAGAGATAGATATCCTTCAATCCTAGCAATAAAATCTCTTGATAAACAAATGACTAAGGCCAAAGGGATAACAATGATAATTATATACTATGGGACAATGACACTTGGGCAGGCATACAACATGGGAGAGAGATCCTTAAGGATTAATATGGTATGGACTCTCTTTCCATCCAAATACATGATTTATTTTTTCATTATTTGATAGGTTAATACCAATTAATCAACAATTCTCTTAGGCATGATTAGGATGGTTGCACAAAAATCTATAATTGAGTTACAACTTTACAATTATCAAAGTTAAATAAATTGACATGGTCTGAAGGCTTGCTTACCTTTGTGCTAGTATTATGGAAAGCTTTGGGTTCATTAATCAAAGTGGCTTTAAGTTGATCTATTATGCTCTTTCTAGCATGAAAAGCTTGATTTTTTAACTTAACTAGATTCATATGCATCTTCAAATCTTTCTAAAGAAAACTTATTTGCTTGGGGATAGATAATATATCCAATAGAGAAACATTTGCATGTCTTTTTCAATTTTTCATCGTATTGAATAGCTAGGAATTCAATCTCTTTCTAGGTTACTTGGATTCACTCAAAATATTGGTCTTTTAATCTCAATATTAATTACTCTTGGTAGAGTTTACTCTTAATATATTTTGGATTGCTTATTTTCATTTGTAATGTCCCAACTCTAGTTTGTGGGGAATTTTAGTTTGGAATGGTTATGATTTTGAGTTATAGGTTGTAGCTCTTGATTCTAGATTTATACCATCCTTCTTTTAGGATTGGTAAAGTAATTGGACTACATTGAGGGAGATACAAAAATAGAAGCAACTTTGTGAATTATTTCATTTTCTTCCATCCAAGAAAATAATGCATGTTTTGAGACAATCCTTCCACGTTCAAAATGCATCTCTTGCATTTGGCCCATGAGGATTGCACTCCACAAATTAAAGCGAGCCTTCTGGTTATGAAATTAATTGCATAATAGCATCTTGCCTTTGCATGGGAATATTATTTTGTAGTTTCCCCCTTGTCTATGTTTTAGAAGTATGAGCAACACTGCAAGGAAAACACAACATGTTGATATCATCTACAAATTTGCTTTATCTTTTGATGAGATCTCATTGGATTGTACAAGATTTCTTGCAATGGCACATCCATAGAGATGATCTCATTTTGAAACTATATTTGGGACTAAGTTTATACCCAAGCTTTATTTTGGCAATAAGATTGATTTTAGTATATATTTGTCTTATACTAAGATCTCAAAACTTGATTATTTTGACATGTTCGCATGTGGTATGTGGTTTGCTACCTTTTGAAATTGATGGCATCTTAGTGATATTAGATTTCCATAATCCATAGTGTCGGTAGTTGTTTATAGATTAAATTGTGTGCTACCTTTTGTGTTGGCAATATAGCATTATAACAGACAATCAAAGATTGTTGGCATTTCAATAAGGATATTGAGAAGGTTGTTGATGATTATGGATACAACTGATTAAGGATGTTTACTGTCTTGATATTATTATTTTGTCATTGATGTCAAGAAATTGATTTTCTAATTCAGTATGATGTTGTCATATCTTGAGAAGTATGATTTGAAGAATATAACGATGTCGGTAAAAGACACAGGAAAGAATATGATGAATAAGGGGATGAATAAGGTATTCAATGGGCAACTATTACCGAGTCAGACATATGTAAAATGTAAAGGTTAATACTATACTATGTTATCAAGCAAAGAACCTAGTCGGTAAACCCTAAGGTTATCGCTATCGGTTAATGAAGGTGGAATGTCTACCGAGTGAAGTTTAGTATTTACCGAGTTGTTACCGAGTTGTAACCGAGCTATAACATAATGCATTAAATGTTTGCATGTGTTATTTAATGAAGGAAGCTAATGAGTTGGAAGTGATTGAATGATTAGTATGTCATTAATATAGTTTGTTAATGAATCTATGGCAAAGGAAAGTCGGCATGAAGATCTACAGCACAGATTGAACCGCAATACCTTGGCACAAGTTCCAAGAAATATATGCAAGTTCCTAGGTGGGGTAAAACATTTTCAGATCGAAAGATGCATTGAACCTAGACAAGATCGAAGATCTGATGGCTATGATTGATCATGGGAAATGTGATCAAGGAGATTAAGTGGTTACCTAATTGTTTATAAATAGGAAACTATTGATAAACAATGTATGCAGGCAAGTGTATGCACAGGGATGCTACATAGTGATTACCAAGCATAGAAGCTTGAAGACTTGTTTGAATAACAGAGTATAGAAGCCCAGCAGATAGACAAGATTAGTTCTATGTCTAGATTGTATTGAACAGATAAGAATCTACTTTAGCATTTTAGATGTGAAGTAGCAGATAGATTTTATTACTATTATTTTGTGAAAGTAACAGAAAATATCTTAACCGAGTGGACTTAACAGTCTTATTTGTAAAACCCTCTAGCAAGGTGACATTCTGATTGAGTGTTTGAAATCCTTTAACAAGGTCACTTCTAACAAGGTGAAGATCCTAACAAATCTGAGGGAAATCCCTTAACCGGGTCACATCTAGCAATGTGTTTGTAATCTTTAACAGGATTTGCTTTTAACAGAGCATACTCTAGAAGAGTATATTTCTTAGTGGGTCCGAAATCCCACATTGGTTTTTCCCTATTTGGGTTTCCACGTTAAATATGGTGTTATGAGGTTTATGATGTTTCTATGCTTTTGAGTTTGCATGTTTAACAGTTTTGGTTATTTTACTGAAATATATGTTATCGAGGTTGAATCTAATGTTTTTATGAAAGATTAAGCTTGTATGATTCACCCCCCCCCTCTCATCTTGTTGGCTATTGGATCCGTACTTATATTAAGTATTAGAACTATCAATTGGTATCAGAGCTTTGGACTCCGGAAGGAAAATTTTAAAGGCACTTGAGTTAAAGATCCAAAGATGTATAAGAGGGATGCACCGAAGTTGAACAAGTCAAGTTTCTCTACATGGTAGAAAAGAATGAAGCTACATCTATCAGGAGTTGAAGAATATGTTGTATACTATCTGGAGAATGATTTTGTTACACCGAGCACCTATCCATTGAATATGGAAGAGATAAAGGCAAAGCAAGAACATATTCAAACAATGATTGAAATGACATCTGCATTGACCGACTCAGAGTTTAATGATCTAGAAGGCTGCAATGATGCAAGGGCAATGTGGGATAAGCTCATATCAGTATATGGAGGAGATGAACATGTTCAAAGAGAAAAAGTAGATATTCTAAGAGGACAACTTGAATCTATGAGGATGAATGAAGGTGAGAACATAACTCAGTACAGTACAAGACTAAAGGATATTGTCAATCAAATCAAAGGAGCAGGTGGAACTATTGAAGAAAAGGATATAACAAGTAAGTTGTTGTGAACCCTTCTACTAGCTTATGCAATCCAAGTCTCTGTAATCAATGAATTGAGGTTTGTACCTAATATGCTAGTTTCTTTAGATGCTACTATTGGTAAGCTACATGCATTTGAGTTAAGTAACTTTGATAACAGTGGATCTTTGGTAAATAAAGTTGAATCTGCGTTTAGTTCTTTTCATCTTGATGAATCTAATGATTTCAATGAAAGAAAGTATAAGTACTCTGAAGGAGATCACAGTGGAGCAAGTGAAAGATTTCATAAGAACATGGAGGTAGTACACAAACTGTATGAGGAAATCAGAAAGCAAGAAGAGTTTGAAGCACTATTAGCCAAAAGGTTATCGAGAGGCAAAGGTAAGTATAAAGGAAAGCTACCTTTGAAATGTTTCAATTGTGATAAGATAGGACATATGGCTTCTAACTATCCTGACAAAGATTCTACTGAAAAGAGAGATTACCGAGATGACAAACAGAAAGACAATCATTACAGAGGACACCGAGACTTCAGAAGAAGAGATAGAAAGACATGTTTAATAGCTAATGAGGAATCTAACGATGATAAATCAGATGAGACTGATACAGAGGAAGTAGTTTATGTGGCTATCAAAGATGGATCAGATGAAGAAAGGTATGAAGAAAAATCCCTAATATCTCACATAAACACTAATGATTCTTGGATCATAGATAGTGGATGCTCACATCATATGACAGGAGATAAACACAAGTTTATTATATTAGAAGATTATGATGGAGGCTATGTTAGATTTGGTAATTATGCACCATGTCTGATGAAAGGTAAAGGATCTATAACACTTCTTGACAATGCAAGATGCAATGATGTTTATTGGGTTGAAGGTTTGAAATACAATTTGTTGAGTGTAGCACAGCTAAACAACACAGGTTACCGAATAGAATTTCAGAAAGGAATTGTCAAAGTTCATGACAAGAATGGAAAGTTAGTTGCTACCGGGACACAAACAAAAGGTAACACATTTCACCTTGACTCAACTCGTAACAAGTGTTTGCATGCAAAGATAGATGATACCTGGTTATGGCATAAAAGGTTTTGTCATGTAAATTTTGATAATCTGATCAAAATAAGCAAGAAGCACCGAGTAAGAGGTCTACCGAGTTTTGAAAAACCTAAGAATGCTATGTGCCGAGGATGTCAAATGGGTAAGATGACAAGATCAAGCTTTACAAGTAAATCTTACACTTCTAAGGGAATTTTAGATATAGTGCACACTAATCTTTGTGGTCCTATGAAAGTTCAAAGTTATTATGGTGATAAATATTTCATATTATTTGTGGATGATTATTCAAGGATGATGTCAGTAATGTTTTTAAAAGAAAAATCAGAAGTTTTTCAAATGTTTAAATGGTACAAGGCAAGAGTTGAAAATGAAACAGGAAGACAATTGAAATGTCTTAGATCAGATAGAGGAGGAGAGTTCACATCTGATGAGTTCAACTTATTTTGCAATGATCATGGTATTAAAAGAAAAGTCTCTACACCGAGAACTCCATAGCAGAATGGAATAGCTAAGAGAAGAAATAGATCTATTGTGGATTGTGCTAGAACGCTGATGATTGAAAAGAAAGTGCCACAAACATTTTGGAGAGAAGCAATAAGCACAGCAGTTCATACCTTGAACTGAGTACAATTGAAGAAAGGTACTTTGAAGACACCATATGAAATCTGGTATGATAAGAAACCTAATGTAAATTATTTTAAAATCTTTGGAAGTAGATGCTATGTTCACAAAGATGATAGAAATGGCAAGTTTGATCAGAAAAGTGAAGAAGGAACATTTCTAGGTTATTCTTCTAGAAGCAAAGCATTTAAATGTCTGATCAAATCATCTAACAAAATAGTAGAAAGTGCAAATGTGAAAATTGATGAATTTGCAGAAAGAAATGATGAAGGAAATTCCAAGTAACCAAAAGACTATGATGAATTTGTCTATGTTCAACTGAGAAGTCTTACCAAGAAGACTGTTGAAGAAAATGAAGAGAATATCCAGTTACCGAGTGATGAAGAAGATCATACAGAGCCTACCGAGCCTGTATTAGCCAAGTATGTCAGAAGACATCATGCACCAAGTCAGATTATAGGAGATAAGGATGATCCAGTGATGACAAGGAACAAACTGAGACAGAACACATGTTTGATATCTAAATTTAAACCGAGAATAGTGAAAGAGGCATTTAACAGTGAAGATTGGATAAATGCTATGACAGAAGAGATTGATCAAATCAAGAAGAATGACACATGGAAACTAATCCCAAGACCAAAGGACAAAAATGTAATCAGTACAAAGTGGATTTTCCGAAACAAGCTAAATGAAATAGGAGAGGTCATTCGAAACAAAGCAAGACTAGTTTGCAAAGGTTATGCTCAAGAAGAAGGAATTGATTATGGTAAAACTTTTGCACCTGTTGCTAGACTTGAAGGAGTAAGAACATTGCTAGCATATGCTTCTTTCAAAAACTTCAAGGTATATCAAATGGATGTCAAATCTGCATTTTTGAATGGAATATTAGAAGAAGAAGTTTTTATTGAACATCCTGAAGGATTTGTTGAAGACAATAATAAAGATCTGGTATGTAAATTGAACAAAGCTTTATATGGTTTGAAACAAGCACCTAGAGCATGGTATGAAAGATTTCACTCTTATTTGATTAAGATTGGTTTTATAAGGACAAGTGAGAACAGCAATATGCACACGAAGAATGATGAAAATGGAATACTGATCTCAGCCATATTTGTTGATGATATTATATTTTGTGGAAATGACTCTTTATGCAAGAACTTTGGAAATGAAATGAGCAAACAATTTGAGATGTCATTAATCGGTGAGATAAAGTATTTTATAGGTTTACAGATACTGCAAATGAAAAATGAGATTTTCATTACTCAATCCAAGTACATAAAGGAAATCTTGAAGAAATTTGGAATGGAGGATTCAAAACCAGTAAGTACTCCTATGACTACCAACTGTAAATTATCAAAGAATGATGAATCTGCATATGTTGATGAGACACTTTACCGATCCATGATTGGAAATCTTCAATATGTTGTTCACAGCAGACTAGACATAGCACATGCAGTGGGTATAGTTGCAAGATTCTCTGCAGATCTTAAGGAAACACACATGACGGCAATCAAAAGAATCTTTAGATACTTGAAAGGCACTGAGGATTATGGCTTAGTATATCAAAAAGGAAATGATTTTGATTTAAAAGTTTATACTGATACTGATTGGGCAGGCAACATTGATGACAGAAAAAGCAAAAGTGGAGGAGCTTTCTTTTTAGGAGAAAGACTAGTGAGTTGGCTTAGCAAGAAACAAGGATGTGTTTCACAATCAACAGCAGAAGCTAAATACATTGCTGCAGCACTGAATTGTACCAACATTGCATGGATCAAACAATTGTTGGAAGGTATAAATGAGAAAGTTACCGAGCCAGTAACTATATTCTGTGACAATACTAGTGCCATTAATATTTTAAAGAATCTTGTTATGCACTCTAAGACAAAGCACATCCCTATCAAATATCATTATCTTAGAGAAGAAGCTCAAGAGAAGAAAGTGGTGTTGGAGTATGTTAGCACAAAGGAACAAATAGCAGATATCTTCACCAAGCCACTACTAAGGGACACTTTTGAATATCTCAGAAGTAAGTTAGGGGTCCTACCCCTATCTTCTACTCACTGACCAAGTTTGGTGAAAGCATCAATCCGATGACTCTATCGAATATCTTTTGGGAGTTGATGTTGATTTATACACTTTAGCATGTTTTCTAAAGGTGTACAGGAATTATTACAGGAAACAATACAGGGAACAGGAATTGAAGACAAAATGCTCTGACCGAGACTGAATTGATAGAACAGCAGGAAATCACTTCATACAGACAGAAATTATGTTTTAGTTCTTTACTTTTTGGCATTGTTGTCAAAGGGGGAGAAGACTAATATCGGGGAAAGAAGACTGAAGAAAACAAGAGAAGTCTAATGTATGGGGGAGAGCATTTCAGCATTTCAGAATCACAGCAATCTGAATCTTTTAAGGTCAAATCAATTGGTTTTGCCATCAATGCCAAAGGGGGAGATTGTTGGCAATATAGAATTATAACAGACAATGAAAGATTGTTGGCATTTCAATAAGGATATTGAGAAGGTTGTTGATGATTATGGATATAACTGATTAAGGATGTTTACTGTCTTGATATTATTATTTTGTCATTGATGTCAAGAAATTGATTTTCTAATTCAGTATGATGTTGCCATATCTTGAGAAGTATGATTTGAAGAATATAACGATGTCGGTAAAAGACACAGGAAAGAATATGATGAATAAGGGGATGAATAAGGTATTCAATGGGCAACTATTACTGAGTCAGACAATGATGAGATCATGATGTTTAGATTGTTTTAACATCATACATATGTTGTAAAATGTAAAGGTTAATACTATACTATGTTATCAAGCAAAGAACCTAGTCGGTAAACCCTAAGGTTATCGCTATCAGTTAATGAAGGCGGAATGTCTACCGAGTGAAGTTTAGTATTTATCAAGTTGTTATCGAGTTGTAACTGAGCTATAACAGAATGCATTAAATGTTTGCATGCGTTATTTAATGAAGGAAGCTGATGAGTTGGAACTGATTGAATGATTGGTATGTCGTTGATATAGTTTGTTAATGAATCTATGGCAAAGGAAAGTCGGCATGAAGATCTACAGCACAGATTGAACCGCAATACCTTGGCACAAGTTCCAAGAAATATATGCAAGTTCCTAGGCGGGGTAAAACATTTTCAGATCGAAAGATGCATTGAACCTGGACAAGATCGAAGATCTGATGGCTATGATTGATCATTGGAAATGTGATCAAGGAGATTAAGCGGTTACCTAATTTTTTATAAATAGGAAATTGTTGATAAACAATGTATGCGGGCAAGTGTATGCACAGGGATGCTACATAGTGATTACCGAGCACAAAAGCTTGAAGACCTGTTTGAATAATAGAGTATAGAAGCCCAGCAGATAGACAAGATTAGTTCTATGTCTAGATTGTGTTGAACAAATAAGAATCTGCTTTAGCATTTTAAATGTGAAGTTGCAGATAGATTTTATTATTGTTATTTTGTGAAAGTAACAGAAAATCTTTTAACCGAGTGGACTTAACAGTCTTATTTGTAAAACCCTCTAGCAAGGTGACATTCTGATTGAGTGTTTGAAATCCTTTAACAAGGTCACTTCTAACAAGGTGAAGATCCTAATAGATCTGAGGGAAATCCCTTAACCGGGTCACATCTAGCAATGTGTTTGTAATCTTTAACAGGATTTTCTTTTAACCGAGCATACTCTAGAAGAGTATATTTCTTAGTGGGTCAGAAATCCCACAGTGGTTTTTCCCTATTTGGGTTTCCATGTTAAATCTGGTGTTATGAGGTTTATGATGTTTCTATGCTTTTGAGTTTGCATGTTTAACAGTTTTGGTTATATTACTAAAATATATGTTACCGAGGTTGAATCTAATGTTTTTATGAAAGATTAAGTTTTTATGATTCACCCCCCCCCTCTCATCTTGTTGTCTATTGGATCTGTACTTATATTAAGTATCAAAACTATCATTTTGAAATTGATAACCTTATTTGAAAAGCTCCAATCTATGATCCTCATGTCATCTATGTTTAAAAAAGCTTCAAGTATAGACACATGATTAGGAGAATAAACATAGATAGATTTAGGTTAATGAGTGGGAAGGTGAAGATTAAGTAGATTGAGGATCATTTGGAGTGGAAGAATCATACTTTGGGAATCATCATAGTAGGAGCGAGACTTGAGGGAACACAAATTAGGTTGATCATGGTGGTATCCTTCCTAAATTTATTAGTTTTTTTTGTACTTGAACTACTAACTCATATGTTGGTGGTAGAGACTATCATCTTAGTGATCTGATCGTCACTCAAATGTCTAAGTTGAAATCCTTGAGATGGAACATAAATGTCATTTCGATTGTATATTTTATTGAAGTAGGTATCCTTTCCTGAGTCTTATTGATCCTAGTATTGAGGCCAATCATGGCCTTTTGAGGTGCTCTATTTATAGTGATCAATTGTTGAATTTATTAAAACTTATCTTTTATTTGAACCTTTTGAAGAATGCATCACTCAAGCAGTCCCATGTTGTAATGGAGTTTGGGGAAAGCAACCAATACCAATCTAGGGACTTACACATGAATGAAGTTACAAGTAACCTTAAAGTTATGTTTTGTTTCATAACAAAATGTACAATGGGTGCATCTATTATATCTTGTAGATGCTATGTTGAGTTTTTAAAATTTTCTCCACTAAAATTCAAGGGGGATTTAAGTAGAATCCCAAGTAGTTGAAGTAAGTGGAAGGATCAATGGTCTATAGCTATTTTAATTGATAGAATTTATAGAGGCTTAGTGTTGGACCATCATCAAAGGAGGTGATGGAATTGGTTGAACAATTCTCCCTGTAGGAGTAATAACCATATTTTGAACTAGGATCTGAGGGTTAATAGTTGTAACAGATCTAGTTACAAGCTTCTTTCTCGTATAATAATATTAAAATTGAGCAATAATGGCATGCCAAAACTATTGATATTCAAATTTACAATAATATGAAAACTTGTATCAGACATAAGAAGCCTATAAATGTGGAGGCATTTTATTAGACATGTAAAATTTTAGAAGTTGGCACTTTGTTAGATTTTTAGTAATCTATTTCAAACCAAACTATAGGGAAAAGGAAGAAGGAAACTAAAAATTTGAGCCTAAAAACAATATAAATCAATGTAATTCAAAGGACTTATATTTGAACATTCACAAAATACATAAAAATCTACCAAATGAACAAAGAGAAAATAGACAAAATAATCACTTCTTTCTATATTAATAATTCAACAATTTATCACTACAAAATTCTCAAAATAAGTAAAGAAACTATAAGAAACAAATATGTGAGTATGCAAAACACGTCTTCATATCTTTGTCATTCAACAATTCATAACTACAAATTTATAGACTACTCAAAATAAATCTAAATGCATAAAGGAACTACATGTAGACACCTAAAATTGTCCAGTCTAATTAAATAAATATTTTATTTATTTAATTATCTTTAGCCTAATTCTTCTATTAATTAAATAAATAATTAATTCATTTATCCTCTTCTAGCCTTATTTCTCATTTAAATAAATACATTTATTTATTTAAATTATCCTTTTTCCTAAATTAAATAAATATCTTATTTATTTAATTATCCCACTTCTTCTATTAATTAAATGAATCTTTATTTATTTAATTAATTCATTAGCCTTTTCTACCCATGACACATGTCATTCATCTCTTAATTCCTACACTACCTACCCTCTCATTATTTTATTATTTCTTTTACCTACCCTCTAATCATAGCCGACCTCTTTTACACCTCTCAATCTTATCCCTCTATTTCATATAGTGTCTTCTATATAAGAGGATACTTCCTTCATTATCAACCCTAATCAATCTATGCATCCTAATCAATTGATTACACTCACTATGCATTCAGCCCCGACTACGCTTTCGAACTTGCATATGCAATCAAGCCTACTTGCAACCACATTTCTGTTCTTTGTTGAGCTCTTGTGCATATAAAATCTGAGAGCAACTATACCAAGCAAGATCAATGGAGATAGGAAGAATGGAGATTCAAACCCTATTGGACATGTGATGCTATAATCTTTTTGATTTCATTTTATTTGCATTGTCTTAGGTAATCTTCATATGTTATGGTGGATCTTTGTTGTTGTTAGGCTAGGGTTTTGTGGTTGAATCCATTTAGTCTTTCAATCTTGTTGTTAATCCATTTTCACCATATACATTTTGGCACGCCCCGTGGGACATTGATTTTTGTTAGATCTATGTTTTTTGCAGATTTTTCTAACCCTATATTGTTGTTTTGTAAAACAATTTGGAGAATAACCTTGTGCAGCTAGAGTTTCGGACACAAAATCAAGATCTTGGAGAGATTTGATCATATCTCACAAACGGATTGGAAATTTTGCACCCAATTTTTTTTTCAAGTTGAAGACAGTATCAGGAACTCTCAAAAAAAAATTCAAATCTATTAGAGAATATTTTAATTTTCTATGAATTTTCATAAAAAATTAATTTTGAGAGAAAATGCTTGAATTTTTTAGATTTTCTTACATTTTTAGAAATCTCTCATAATTATATAGAGGATCTATTCTTTGTGATTTTAATTTTGATGCAAAATATTTCCTAAAAAATTGGATCTTTAAAAATTAGGGTTTTTCCTTATTTTGATTAGATCTCACAAACCGCTATGAATTTTGACATAAAATGTTTTTTGCATGTCAGGAAAAGTATCAGAAGGATTCAATAAAAATTTTAGATTTTTTGGATCAAATTTTCATTTTATATGAATTTTTTATGAGTTTTCATAAAAAATTGATTTTGAGAGCAAATTAGTGAATTTTTTAGATTTTCTTACATTTTTTGAAATCTCTCAGAATTATACACAGGATCTATTCTTTGTGATTTTAAATTTGATACAAAATCATTCCTCAAAAATTAGATCTTTGAAAATTAAGGTTTTACATTATTTTACTCATATCTCACAAACTGCTTGGATTTGTTGCAAAAAAAAATTTACGCAAGTTTGGAAGACCCTCAAAAATCTCCAGTAAATATTTCAGATTTTTTGGATCTATTTTGCATTTTATATGAATTTTTTATGATTTTTCATAAAAAAATTAATTTTTGGAGCAAATTAGCAAACTTTTTGAATTTTCTTACATTTCTGGAAATTTCTTGAAATTTTACAGGTGGTCTTTTTTTATGATGAATCAGATCTTTGAATCGGTCAACAAAATGCATTGTTGAAGGCCCCTATTTCACAAAGTCTTTTGGATCTAAAATTTACCTAACTTGTGTGCTTGCAGGAAGGGGTGATCATTTGAAACAATCCAAACTACTAAAAAATATTTGTTGCAGGACCTTGGCAAGGTTTTTTGATCTTTATTGTGTGTATTGTTCTCATAAACTAGCAAACACTTCAATTGGTGCACTAAAATTGAACCATTGTCTTTTGTGTCTTGAGCAATAGGCTCTTTTTGTTTCATCTTTACAGGGCATGTCTCCCCATGTGGTCATTAGGACTACTAGTGAGGAGAGAACGAACCAAGTGGTAGCGAGGAAAACCCACCTCTTTCGAACCACTATAAACAACTGTATTCATGGTGAAAACTATGGATAACGTGTGTTGATTAGTTCATTTCGACACTATGTCTCCCCATAAACTCGTTTGATCAAATTTATTTGATCAGTTGTAGGGCGTAACCCCTACCGGCTGGGAGCCTTCTGTATTTATAGAGCTAAAAGTGCCGCATGTATGGCCACATGAGCGGATGCCCTTACTAGCACCTTTTTGTTTTAGAAGCCAAAATCCTTCTAGTTGTTGGGGCAGGAGGTCGGACCTCTGGTAGCGGCCCACACACATACGGTTCTTAGTAGAGATACAAAGTTCACCACAGGGAGTTTTCGTGGGGACTGATGCTTGGTTGCCCCGAGAAGTGATGTCGAGGGTGGAGTCGGTGGGGTCAAGCATCTAAGTATCCGCTTTGAATAGCGTAGCCTTGAGGGAAACTCCATGTGGGATCAACAACTATTGTCCTGGCCAACCATAAGAATTGTGCTTGTCTAATTTTGAACTATCAAACATTCAAGACCAAACATTAAAACATTGTGTCTTTTGTGTCTTCAAGTGTATGCAAAACAAATTTTACATCAAACAACACACTTTTTTTTGAGTCATGTTTGAGTCTAAACACTTGCAAACATTGAGTCTTCATCAACACTGTGTCCTCTTGTCACGAAAAATAGTCAAACATTCAGATTTGGTCACAACAAACAACTTCACAAATTAGAAAAATTTTACAATCCAACAAACAAGAGCAATCAATTTCAGAATTCTTGAGCTTCCTAAGCTATCTCTTTAGGTTTTCATCTAGCATTCAACCTATCTTTGGGTCTCACAAAGTCCATCATTGCTTTACAACCTACATTACATTCACATTTGTCTAAACTTGAATCAAAAGGTCACTTGCTTGTCCTCGTCATACTTTGTCAACACACTACATACAACAACATTTTGCTAAGTGGTCCCTCATCAAGGTCTATCACCTTTGGGTCTCATTTGGTCTTACTGAGAGTCAAGGTCAACTTACCTCATCAAGAGAAACTATCCTCTCTTTGGAAGTCACACCCACTCTACTACATACATACTTGGTCTTACATTTTGGACATTGCAAGTAAACCTCAGATTCATTTACATTCCATCCAACTCTTGGTCTTCCATACTCTTTTCCATTTTCATCTAGTCTCACACATCTTGGTCAATACCTAGTTCATGGTTGAAACCCGCTCCCAAAAATCTAGGAGAGAAACTAAAAAGGCTCAAGAGTCCACAAACATGAGCTCCTATGAGTATGACAATGATATCTTTTTCAATTATGATCATACTACATTACCTGACATGGATGCTTATAGAAACGTTCCAAATGTTGAGCACATGGACACTACAAACAACAATGATACACACAATGACAATATGGACAACTTTTCCGTGCATTCAACAGAAGTGGAAGACACCATTATGAATCCTCGTTTCAATCGATTGGTTGAGGAAATAATGAGGAGAGATAGACAATACTTTCTACAAATGATGGCACAAAGTGGAACCAAGATCCCTCATGATTTTGACATGTCTCAAATAATGGAAAATCGACCTTTGCAACAACCTCACTCCAACATGGATCAAAGGAGGCCTAATAGTGGAGGCAATAGAGGACCACATATGGTGCCTGAATCACCATCGTCTTTGTTTCAAAAACCAGAGGTCCCTTATGGTCAAGCATATGATACTCACCTTCGCAGACCATTGTGGAAGTCTTATGCAGAGAAATATGCTCAACCACATACCAATGCTAAGGATCAACCACCAAAGAAATTGGATATTCAAAGGCATGCTCAAAATTTGGACACAAGGAAACCCCATGTCAAATTTGGGGGCAACACACTAGAACAAACTCATGACATTCCTATAGAGTATGGTATACATGGACAAAGCAGATATGTCATTCCTCAACATGACTCTATACAAAGTGGTCCATATACGCAGCATCATTATAGACCTCCTCCATATGAACATGTATATGATCAATATCATCCATATATGCAACATGCTCCTCCTCCAATTGGTGCCTCAAGCATGGGGTATGGTCTAAGAAGTCAGTCTCCACCTAAGAATAATTTGGAACAACAAATCAGGGACTTACAAAAGAAAATGGAGGACATAAATACACCGAAGCCAACCTATACAATGAGAGACATATGTACTTATCCATTCGACAAGAGCATTCCAATGCCTCCATTTCCTACACACTTTGTGACGCCTAAGTTTGATAAGTATAGAGGAAAAGGGGATCCTAAGGCACACATAAGACAGTTTCTCACAGCTTGCATTGAGGTAGCAGCGAAAGAGACATATTTGATGAGATTATTCCCACAAAGCTTAGGTGATCAAGTTATGGAATGGTTCTCCCAACTTCCACCTGGTATTAAGTCATGGGGTGACTTAGCAGAGGCATTTATTCAACATTTCTCCTACAACATAGAGACAGACATATCAGTCACTACTTTGTGCAACACCAAGCAAAGGGATGGAGAACCTTTTTCATCATTTTTACAAAGATGGAGAAATCTAGCCAACAGATGCTCTTGTGAAATTCCACAAAAACAAATGGTAGAAATGTTCACCCAAAATGTTAACAAAGACATTGGCTATGATCTAAGGAAAGCTTGTTTGTCCACCTTCAAGGACATCATTGAAAAAGGCTTAGCGACAGAAAAGGTCCTAATTGAACAAGGAGTCATTAAGATATTCAAGGAAAAGACAAGCCAAGATTTTGGAATAAAAACAAGAACACGGTCAATGATGGTGTTGTTGATGCCAATACGATACGACCCAAAATCATTTTTTCTGGATCAAGCTCTACAAACAATCAAGTGAATACTCAAACAACTTCCAAATCATGAAGGAAGTACACTCCATTGGGAGAACCACTAGAATCAATTTTCAAGAAGCTAGTGGCAAACAAAATAATAACAATTCCAGATCTACCTCCATATGAGCCAAAGGTTAAACCAAATTGGTGGAATGATGATGAGTATTGTGAATTTCATAAGAGCAAAGGTCATAAAACAGGAAATTGTCATCGACTGAAGAACATCATACAAGATCTTATTGATAGAGGTGACATTGAGATTGAAGGGAATTCATCCAACCAAGAACATGAAATGTTTAAGGAACCATTCCCAAAACATGACAAGGGAAAAGCTAAAGCCACAGATGACTAAACCAACTATACCAGAGCATCTTATAACTATGATTCAACTATCAATCACATTTCAATGGACAATTATGTCTCTACCATTATCATCAAGGACAAAACGCCTGAGAATTTTACCCAAAGACCCAGGATTGTCCTAAAAGGCATTGGATCTTATTCCGAATCTACCTCTGAATGTAATGTTACAACTCGTCGAGTTAAATTCATTTTGCAAGGTGCTCCAGCTAAAAACATCGCTTCCTCATCAACCAAGCCTGAGTATGACCTTTTAGAACAGTTAGGGAAGACACCGACGCTTATCTCAATTCTTGAGCTCTTACCCATATCTCCCACACATAAAGACATTCTTGACAAAATATTGAGAGACACTTTTGTCCCTAGTGATCTGAATATGGACCAGTTTCAAGCCATGGTGGGATACCTTTCCGTTCCACACTCCCTTACTTTCACAAAAGTCGATGACGCCTCTGTAAGTTAGCCACATAATGCACCGTTACACATTGAAGCCTTCCTACACAAACATCGAATAAAACGAGTCCTGATAGATGGAGGAGCTAGTCTAAACATTTGTACATTGAGCACTATTAAACAATTGGGATATTCTGACAAAGTTGTAAATTCTACAAATAAAATTACCATCAAAGCATATGATGATGAAGAACGTTCATCCAAAGGCATAGCCATCTTGCCTCTCAGAGTTGGGCCAGTTACAAAGGATGTGATTTGTCAAGACCTAGACCTCAATCTCACATACAACATATTGCTAGGACGTCCATGGACTCATGAGATGGGAGCAGTCCCATCTACATATCATCGATGTATCAAGTTCCCACACAATGGAGTTGAAGTGACCGTCAAAGCAGATCCAAATCCATTCATATATTGCAACAATCTATGACCTCAATTAGAAATAACAATACCAGTCAATCAAGAGGCTATTCCTTCATCAGCATATGTGGATCCAGAATCCTTGAAACCTTCTACATCAAAGCAAACAGAGATCAAAGAAAAAATCAAGTTTAAAGACTTGGGATGTGGTGAGTATATCTTTCATGTTGATTAGCTCCCACTATCTCCTAAGGTATTCAGTCACCAAGAACAATCTATAAACAATTTGCAAGGAATTGGGAGTGAACCACCTAGTGTTGTGGCTACTAAGTCTGAATGCAAATCTCCTCTAGCGGTGCAAGCAGCTCTTGATATCAATAATCCTAAGAGTGGTTCCAACAAAGAATCTATTGAGCATATTGCCAGCCCTCTTGAGAACTCACATAGCCTTACCATTTCATCCACTCATTCCATTTCCACTCCACTTCCAGACTTGGATCAACAAGAATTACAAAAACCCTTACTCATTGGGGATGAAAAATCAAGCTTTGAAAAGAAAAATCTAAAAGTCAAAAATAAAGAAAAGTCCTTTAGTCCAAATCAAAATCAAAAGCTATTGGACTCTGCAAAAATCAAAGTCAAGGATAAAAATCCTATGAAGAAAAAAGAACAAGAGTTGATCTCCCCTAATATCAAAATAACTGGGGGCAAAAGTTCTAAAATTTTAAGTCAAAAAGCACACTTGTTGATCCTAAGTCTCCATCATGCTATCTTACTTTTACTTCTTTTTGCAATCATAAGCCTTCATCACTCATCCACTTGTTCCGCACATCCTTTCCCTTCTGGCAATACATCATGGACCTTTAATGGAACTTCCTCGAAGGAATTTGTTATCATGGATGCCCAAACTTCTTTAGGTGACACGCATATGGGCCTATGTAGTCCACACACTAGTAATTCTATCTCAGTTCCTTTATCAAGGAAGAGAATCAAGGGAGAAACACATCATTCAGTCAAGGAAAAATGCAGTTATAATCATAAGATAAAGCCTCACACATTCGAAGTGGGTGACTTATTTCTTAAAGAGAATCCAAGAAATCAGCAAGACAGAGATAAGAAGGGCAAGTTCGAACCAAACTGGTTGGGTCCTTACATCATCACAGCAGCATATGGATCTGGTGCATATCAGCTTTCAACTCCAAATGGCGAACCTTTGGAGGATCCTATCAATAGCATGCACCTTCGCAGGTTTTACACGTAGCTCTTCAAAGTATCCTAATTCAAAAATACAAAAAAAAACGTAACTTGGTGAAAACCTGGCAAACAGGTGCCTCGTGACACAAAAAAAAATTGAAAAATCAGAAAAGTAAAATAGAAAAAACATTTCATCCAACGGTGAAAACCACTTCGGTGGCGCCCTCGGCAAGTACTATGGTGAAAACTGGGTCACCAATGCCATGCGTAGAGACATTGCTCCTCCCTCCTTCAGGATTCCATCTC
This sequence comes from Cryptomeria japonica, assembly GCF_030272615.1. Taxonomy (NCBI): domain Eukaryota; kingdom Viridiplantae; phylum Streptophyta; class Pinopsida; order Cupressales; family Cupressaceae; genus Cryptomeria; species Cryptomeria japonica. The sequence continues at coordinate 291,000,905 of NC_081410.1, forward strand.
ATCCTTTCACTATGCACACACTCACAACCTATCTATTCATAATAAACTTTACACATTCCCATCATGGCTTGTTATTGATCTACCTAAGATTGGTTCACCATTCATAATAAACATTCCTTTTCATCCTTTTCCATTCATAATAAATCAGCTCCTATCTATGGCTAAGGAAGATCCTACGTCTAGTGATGGGTGTGGAACTAAGAACATCACATGTTTTGAGGAGTACAGTTTCTTCCAGTTTTCTTCAATCTATTCGCACACAATCCGCAATAAAGCAACATTTGCATCGCCAATCCGCAATAAAGTTTCGTCTTCTTTGCAATAAAGTATCAGTTTCATGGATTCAGTTAGTTTCAGATGAGACACAGCAGCAAAAATGAGCTTCAACAAATCAAATCTTTCAACACTCAGACAACATATGGTTCAGTGTTATCTATCCTTTTTGTGAAAGTAAACATTGTGACCACAATCAAATAAGACTTATACAAGTGACAAGAGACACTAAACTTGAGGACTACAGTGAATGTTGGTGTTGAGTCTTGGTTTTCTTTTGATTTTTATCTTCTGGTGACATGTCTTTTAGCTTTTTCGGGATGTCTCTGACTAGAGATTTTATCTCCAGGATGTCTTTGACTAGAAAGGTGAGGATGGGGTATCGTCACCTATTTTTCTTTTGCTATCTGTGAATTGTCTCTTAGTAATGCTATGACTTGTCCAAGGATATGAGGAACTGGGGCATTCCTTGTTTGTGACTGTCTTATCTCCATGCAAACAAGTACAATGACTTTTTGGGTCAAACATATGCCTCGATGGTCATAACCTACTTACCATAATAAAGCTCAATGATGATAACGCACAAGAAGCTCTTTTCATTTTCATATCTTCTATCTTCCATCCCCATTTCTTGATTGACCTCCATCATCCTTCTCGAGTCCGTGTAGCCTGCTATCACATGACTGAGTATAATGACACGCCAAAAATATTCGCATTTCATGTAGTTGCACATGCATTATCACATGTTAGCATTTCATACATACATATAGATATCACAATTGCATCACATCCTGCACACAACACATGTTAGCACATCTTACATTCTCATCATGTAAATAGTTATTCGCATTATCATATTCATTTGCATTTCATACATTCACATTCACATTTGCATAACATATAAAACATAAAAGATCAAAAATATTACATTTCATTATGTACATATTTGCATCCATATCATAAGAATCACATAGAAACATACATCATGAAACATCTCATCACATAGGTACACATGCATATAGTTGCTACAAAGATGAATCATCTCATATATATATCAAAAATCATAAGTGTCATGATACAATGATGTCAAAAATCACATGGCTACAAAATCACCCGAAGGTGTCTACATCATCATACAAAATGGTACAAAACTGATACATAAGAACCCACTGATCACTCCTCCTAGCACTGTTGATAGCGTTAGTCCTATCGATGTCATCGTGTCCCATGCCACGTGTCCAACCCTTATCTCCAGTCTTGGATCCTAAAACACTCGTCTCAGTGCATCCATGTCTCCGTCTCGATCGTAAGGTACTAACTCCCCATCGATCGATATCCTCAGAATCCTGTATACATCTTCTAAGGTGACTGTCATCTCACCCATCGGCAAATGAAAACTACAAGTCTCTGAGTGCCATCTCTCAGCCAGCACAGTCAGCAATCCCATGTTCACCCGAAACTCAGGCACATACAGAATAAATCACAGACCCATAACCTCAATCGCGGCTCTATCCTCAAATATCAGCTCTGGTCGTAACCTCTGAGTCGATGGGAATCTTGAGACTTCAGCATAGGTAGGTACTCCTACAGTCAAGCAAATCAACTGTGTCAATCATAGTGGCATTCATTGTTCATCACAAAATGTTGCTTATTATCTTAGTGCTTATATCTATCATATGGCGCTCTATCCTAGTGACACTCACTATTCATCACGAAGTGTTCCTTTTATCCTAGTGGTACTCACTGTTCATCGCAAAGTACTACGTGTTTTTGCACTCACTTTTCATCACAAAGTGTTGCTCATATTAGTACTCCCTGTTTATCACAAAGTACTATGTATTGGTACTCATTGTTCATCACAAAGTGCCTCGATCTATCCTAGTCTTCCCTAGAGGATCTGCTTAAGTGTATCCTCTCAGCAGCTTATCCAATCGACAATGTATGTTCATCACAGAACTGTCTATTTGACCTTGAAGACATAAACGCGCTTACATATTGCATAAACGCACCTTCTTTGCACAGACGCACCTTTTCCTGCACAGACGCGCCTGGCACCAACGCAGACGTGCCTCGGCGTTTTTTGACATTTTTTGACATTATCCTAAAAGTGCATTTATTGCTCTACCTAGCATGCATTAATGACAATATTTATTGTGACAAAGTACAAGAAGGTTTTGCGGTGCTCACCGGCTCTCCTGCGTCTGTTGGCCTCAGAAACTGGCGAACGCGATCGAATCTATGCACCAATGCCATCGCTGCTAACTGCTGCTGCTCTATTCTCTCTCTGCACTCTGATCTCTTGGATGTGTGGATGACAATGAGGATGTATTCCCCTTGTGGTCTATCTTATAGACTTCCCTAGCCCTAGCCCTATCCCTAGCCCTAGTTTCCCGAGTCAGTCTTCATTATCTCGTGACTCTGTCACTCTATCCTATCCGGTCAATCTATTCTAGCCTTTCTTTTTTATCGAGAGATTTTCTGTGATCTTTTTAGACATTTCAACCAATCTCTCGAGGGGGCATATCATTCCCATCTTGGGGCAACTTTGTATCAGTTCATTTTATCTTCTTTGAAACAACGTGACAAGCTGCATTGTCTCAAAGAGGGGCAAAATGTAGACACCTAAAATTGTCCAGTCTAATTAAATAAATATTTTATTTATTTAATTATTTTTAGCCTAATTCTTCTATTAATTAAATAAATCCTTATTTATTTAATTAATTCATTTATCCTCTTCTAGCCTTATTTCTCATTTAAATAAATACATTTATTTATTTAAATTATCCTTTTTCCTAAATTAAATAGATATCTTATTTATTTAATTATCTCACTTCTTCTATTAATTAAATGAATCTTTATTTATTTAATTAATTCATTAGCCTTTTCTACCCATGACACATGTCATTTATATCTTAATTCCTACACTACCTACCCTCTCATTATTTTATTATTTCTTTTACCTACCCTCTAATCATAGCCGACCTCTTTTACACCTCTCAATCTTATCCCTCTATTTCATATAGTGTCTTCTATATAAGAGGATACTTCCTTCATTATCAACCCTAATCAATCTATGCATCATAATCAATTGATTACACTCACTATGCATTCAACCCCGACTACGCTTTCAAACTTGCATATGCAATCAAGCCTACTTGCAACCACATTTCCGTTCTTTGTTGAGCTCTTATGCATATTAAATCTGAGAGCAACTATATCAAGCAAGATCAATGGAGATAGGAAGAATGGAGATTCAAACCCTATTGGACATGTGATGGTATAATCTTTGTGATTTCATTTGATTTGCATTGTCTTAGGTAATCTTCATATGTTATGGTGGATCTTTGTTGTTGTTAGGCTAGGGTTTTGTGGTTGAATCCATTTAGTCTTTCAATCTTGTTGTTAATCCATTTTCACCATATACACTACAATTAACAAATATTTGGGAAGATGACAAGTATGCAAAGCTCTTATGGCATGAGCATCCACAATACATCTGTTGGAATAAATAATTCTTATATTAATTATTCACTTAATTCACTAAATAATCAACGCTTTAGTAATTAATTATTGGTATTTATTAGCTACTTAATTAATTAATTATGAATAATTAATTAATATGTATCTCCATACATAATGCAAACTAGGAAAAGCAAGCTATGTTTAGAATCTCGAGAGTTTCATGCATTAATTAGTCTATTATGTTTTTTGTGCATACATCACTAATTCATGCATTCTATTTTAACTCTCAGTCTATCTAGACTCCACCATTTAGGATTTCTATCTTTAGAGTTAGATTTCTTTATAAGGATGTCATATCCTTCATTGTAATTAAACAATAAGCCATTTCAAAGCAATACATTCAATTATTGTTAATTGTCTTCAATTATCTTTGTTGCTCGATTTTCTCTTATTGTGTGACAAATCTTCTTGCAGAAGATAGCTGGGCTTGTGGGATTTGTACATCACGAATTCTAACATGGTATTAGAGCTCTAGATCTGAAGATTCCAGTTCACTTTTTAGAGATTATTTGCATTTACATAGAAAATTGTTCACCTTGGGTTAATTTAGAGCTCACCATCAGTTCCTAAAGGCTCAAGAAAGTCAAGATCGCCTTTCTTTTCGCTGAAATCCAATATACAGAGTCCATTTTGCAAGGGTTCAAAGTTTGAGGGTTTTTCTCTGTTCCAGAGGGTACGTGAAAATTCAAAGTATTTTGGGCCCAAAAGGACCTCATGGTTGGATTCAAAAGGATGATTCCATGAATTTTGATATATAATTTGCCTATTTTCGGCATCAGAGACATCTGGGGCATGATTTTTTCATTGGCACACTTTTCGAGGCACAAAAATCCATACGACCGTACCTGTACCTACGTCAGAAATTTTTTGTCAAAAAAAAATTTTTAAGGGATTTTGATTTTCGACTGCTGACTCTAGCATGACATCATGTTGACATCAGCAGTATAGTCAATATGCATGGCTCTTCTTTGACCCTCTTTGTGCCCTAAAAGAGGTGTTTCTTTTGTTTTGGCCATAACTTGGTCATACGGAGTCAAAATTGGGAAAACCATATACCGTTGGAAATCTCTTTCTGAGCTTGATCTAGAGATGGAGGTATATTTTTCTGATTTTTTCATTTTTCAAGTTTTTTTTCCAGTTTAAGTCAAAAGTTGCAGTTTGCACTCCCGGGAGCATATCTTGTGCATCCACACTCCGTTTTTCGCAAATAAGATATCGTTGGAAAGGTGATTCAGCACTCTATCTAGATCTTAGGTCCATTTTTGCAAATAGATTTCTATCCCACTACCTCTTCTTACTGAAGTAATCAGTGACTTCTTGGCCCTATTTTGTCCTCTTATGATCGGAGTTCCATCTTTTTGGCACACATCTCTATTTTTTTTAGCATCATGGAGAATAGCATTCAGATTCAGTGTACCTATCTTACTCTCTATTGTCATGATTATGAGGGGGTTTCTACTGTTGTTGCTAATGCTTCCTTGGTTTCGTGTTGGAGTGTTCTTTGTATTCAGTACTTGTTCCTATGTAATAGGAGATGAAGGGCCATTTACCCATGCATTGTCTATGAGATGGATCACTTACGTATTTATTCATATGTACTATGAGATGCATCGCGGCCATTTACCCATGCATTGTCAATGAGATGGAATACTTACCATATCAACACTCTAGCATTCCTATTTCCGGATTTTTCAGCATCATAGCAGTCATTCTATGACAGTGTTTGCAGCTTCTTCATGCTTCAATATTTCTTCATGCTTGTCTTTTTGTTTCTCTTTTGGAGAGGAGTTTTGTTCCCATCCAGGGTTTTCTCCTTTGCTCTATTTCTGAAAAACTTGCATGTCTGTTCATGGCTACCTCATCAGGCTTTAGGTCGGGACCCATCATGCATTCATCTTTGCATGTTTTTTCTTAAATCTTTACCTCTCTCCCAGTTGTGCATTCAGGGGGGGTGTTGGAATAAATAATTCATATATTAATTATTCACTTAATTGCATCAATTCACTAAATAATCGATGCCTTAGTAATTTATTGGCATTTATTAGTTAGTTAATTAATTACGAATAATTAATTAATATTTATCTCCATGCATAATACAAACTAGGAAAAGCAAGTTATGTTTAGAATTTCGAGAGTTTCATGCATTAATTAGTCTATTATGTTTTTTGTGCATACATGACCGATTCATGTATTCTATTTTAACTCTCGGTCTATCTTGTAGACTCCACCATTTAGGATTCTATCTTTAGAGTTAGATTTCTTTATAACGATGTCATATCCTTCATTGTAATTAAGCAATTTCAAAGCAATACATTCAATTATTATTAATTGTCTTCAATTCTCTTTGATGTTTGATTTTCTCTTATTGTGTGACAGGTATTCTTGCAGAAGATAACTAGGCTTGTGGGATTCGTACATCGCAAATTCTAACATCTACCAAAATATGAGCATAAAGCTCCCACTTATACATAACAAGTGTACAAAAAAGCTCTTATTTATAAATAACTAGTACCTAGAAATGTTGAAAGGCAAGCAAGACCACTACACTAAAAGGGAGGAATGTTCATTATTGCTTTTCATGCATAATCACCAAATTGCTATGCTTCAATCAAATTTGAAATGAGTAGCTCAATGAATATTAGGTTGGAAAATGATGATATGATGTTGGAAGTTCAACAAGATATCCCTCTAATTGTTGTCTATTTGATTTTTGAACCTTTATATGTGGGGTGTGCTTAAAAGAATGAGTGGACTTAATCGACCAATCATGCGACATTATTATCTAACAAGATTGGATTTGCTTTTGGAATGTGGTGGTTGCTAGATGTATGTTCTCCATGGATGATAAGATGGCACAAGTGGTTGTTGGAAGGTTTATTTCTTGTATTTCTCCCACTAAAATAGCATTATGCTATTAGTTGTACAATTATTTGAAGGAGCGAAATCCCACAATGCCATGAGTACATTGTTCGACTTTCTACAACAATTTCAAAAAAAAAATTAACACCATGTAAATTTACAAACTTCCAAAATTGCAATGGTGGGAGCTCAAGCCCCACACAATTTAAAGTTCAAATTTCTAGAACAAAAAGAAAACTTTTTGAAACTAAGAGCATGGAAAGTATAATTTTTCAATCACATAAGAATTTTTAAATTTTTCACCAAATTTATAGCATAAAATGAAAAAATCTCAAAAGTGAAAAATTATAACTGTTACATTGGTTTCAATCAATTTAACATCTCACAAATACATCATTTACTATGAAATAAAACGTTAAGTGCATCAACTTATGGTGGGGTGAAAAAAAATTAATTTAAATGCACGAGGATGAAATCCTTACTTTCAAACCAAATAATATTCACTCAAATCCAAGCGAAAAATCCTCCAAACACTTTTCTCAAAGACTTAAAGAAAAATGGAAAGAAAAATGAAAGAAAGAAATAAAACAAATATATTCACAATATGAGCCAAATTCAATTTCTTTTTGAAATTCTCTTTCCATTTCACATTGCAACCCGCTTACTTAAAGATGTTTTGAATAAACAACTTATGTTGCTTGTGATTTCATTTTTCTCATCAAAATAAAATCTTTTCGATTTCCAAAGTAAACTTCATAAAATATTTTCATGTGAATAAAATGATTAAGGTCAGCAATCAAGCATTACTAGTTTCTTATTCTATTTTCCTAATAAATCAACACCTACCAAATTTAATAATTTCAATGGAGGTGAACTTTAAAAAACATATCGAATATGTTGGCACAATAATAATATACTTTTTTAATTACATTTTTTTAGTCTATTTTCCACTCAACAACATTAAATACATTAGGAGGCACATAGATTATAGTTGTATATCCACTACCAACATAAATTCTTTTGACAAGCACAGAAAACAACTAAATACAATCAAACACGCAAACACATTTTACAATTATGCACATGACTTGAGCAACCAATTTAGATTTATGTTCATTGGGCCACACAAGGTGATCAGAAGCAAATCTGAAACAATGGAAAAATATTTTTATATTTTTTTTATTTTTCTAGACATTAGTAATTAGCATTTTTGAAGGCCTTCGAGGCATTTTTAGCCCTTGAAAGTTTGGTCTGTCCTTTAAAACGTTGCCAAAGGCACGATCTTTTAGGACTTCGCCTCCAACTCTTGGAGACCTTTCCAACGAGTTAAACGGCTTGTAATTTCGATTCTTGTGCAGAAAGTTATGCATAGTTAAAGTTAGGACAAAATTTTATATAGTTTTTTTGAAATTTTCATAGTTCTAGATTTTATTATGTAAATAAACAAGATGTGACTATTAGGTTTCGATTCTCAAGGAGTTGTTGGTGACCCTTGGAATCCCTTAGACTGATATATGTTGGATTTTCAAATTGAATAGAACACTTTTTGGCTTGCTTCAATTCTATGTTTTCTTGTTCATGTAAACAGAATTTACAATACCGCAGGTTCTCACACAAGTGTTGTCATCCGAATCCATAATTCGGATCAGTGGTATCAGAGCAAGTTCGCTCCTATATGTCATATCACACGCGGTCAACATATCAAAGATTGGGGTTGAAAACATGGAATCCTTCATACTACCTTCCTTTGAGACGCACACGATCGCAGATGGCTAAGTTGCAGACCGACGATGACATTAAAGCATTGGTTGCAGATGCACTAACAAAACAACGTGAAGAAATGATGGAGCAATTCAAGCAAATGCTGGAAAGTCCTAGGTCACAAGCAAACCCACCATTCACAGGGTATACGCCATTCAAGGTGCAAGTGAATTTCGATATACCCACATTTCAAGGAAAAATCAATGCAGATGTTGTTGATGATTGGGTTTCAAAACTGGAAAGGTATTTCTCTGTCAATCAATTCTCATATGAAGAGAAAATAACTTTCGCTCTCTTCAAAGCTGAAAATCATGTGAAAGATTCGTGGGAAGCGAAGTTAGCATCCAAGGCAGCAGAAAATGGCAGTACTTTTATTTTTGATCAAAAACCCACATGGGGAGAATTCATGGAGCACATAAAGGAGGAATATTTTCCTATTGATATATATATGAACAGAAATATATGCAGCGGCAATTGCTTCAACAGAAGAAGGACCAAACTCTTCAGGAATATACTAATATATTTCATGCCTTAGCAGCAAAGCTTGGTATCAAAGATTGTGAGAAGCACCGAGTTTTGAAATATCAAAGTGGACTCCACAAATATATCCAAACCGAAATGGAATTTCTGAACATAGAGACTTTACCTAATGCATATAAATTTGCTACAAAAATTGAGGAGAAATTCAAACAGAAAGGAAGGAGGGATAACTTCGCAAACAACAGATGGAAGGGTGAAGGTGGCAAAACTATATGGAAACAAACCTCTAAGGAACCCTCTCCCAATTCACCAACTAAAAAGACATGGAGTATGAAGAATACACAAGAGAACAGTATGTGGTGTGAATTCCATAAGAGTCCCTCTCATAACACAAAAGATTGCAAAACCATAAAAAGCTTAATGATGGAGACGCATGAGGACAAAGCAGAACCTAAGGTGGCAGAAAGTTGCACAGAAGAAAGTCATGAACAGTTCATTGAGGTTGGTCCATATGCAACGGTAGCTACTACAAAGATATTGCCCCAGGAGGATGAGGAGAGATTGTTTCATTCACAAATGTGGGTCGGAGGAAAAGCCCTGCACTTTATTGTTGATAGCGGAAGTTAAAAGAACCTAATATCAGTAGAGACTGTGAAGAGACTAAATCTAAAAACAACCCACCTGCAACCCTATTCAATGGGATGGGTAAGTCAAGGGAGAGATATCCAGGTGCACCAGCAGTGTTGCTTTTCATACTCCATAAAGCCTTTCAAAGATGAGGTAATATGTGATGTGGCTCCTTTAGATGTTTGTGATGTTCTGTTGGGACAACCATATATGTACCAGCGACATGGTGTTTATGAGTCCAGGCCTCGCAGCGTGATAATCAGATTAGGTGAGCATAAATACCAAATACCATAGGTAAGCCCTGCATACACTACCTCTTTGATTAGTGCCAAGCAATGTAAGAGGTTGGTTGCCAAAACGGGAACATTCATATTATTGATGATTCGTTCTGAAGGAGAAAGGAAATCAATTTATAATTCCCATCCCATCACAAACACCACAACACTGCAGAAAAGATCAATGGATCAAATTTGATGAAATGTGAAAATTTGTTTAAGTTACCAACTGGGGTACCTACACACTACCAAGTGAGACATACTATTGATTTGATACTAGGAACTCCATTACCTAATGAACCAGTCTACCGTAGGTTAGTATTAGAGAATATTGAGATTAAGAGGCAAGTACAAGAATTGATTGAGAAGGGACATATCCGTCCAAGTGCATCACCCTGTGGCAGCCCCATTGTTCTAGTAAAGAAAAAGGATGGAACCTAGAGATTTTGTATTGACTATAAGGTCTTGAAAAAAATTTCAGTCAAAAATAGGTATCCACTTCCCTGGATAGGTGACCTCTTGGACCAACTTAGAGGGGCCCGATTCTTCACAAAAATTGATTTGAAATTAGGGTACCATCAAGTATCAATTGAATCAGCCGATGTATGGAAGACAGCTTTCAAATCTAAAGGGATTGTTTGAATGGCTAGCGATGCCTTTCAGTCTAACAAATGCTCCAACGACATTCATGAGAATGATGAATGATATACTTAGACCATTCACTGATTCCTTTATGGTGGTATATCTTGATGACATACTCATCTTCAGCAAAACTTGGGAGGAACATTTGCAACATGTGGAAAAAATTCTCTCAACCTTACAAGATCATGGGCTTTATGCAAACAAAGAAAAGTGCTCCTTCGGTATGTAGAGTATCAGATACTTAGGATATGTTATTGACAGTGAGGGTGTCCATGTTGATCCGGAGAAGATACAAGTGATTAAGGACTGGTCGTCTCCTAGAAATCTCACAGAGTTACGAAGTTTCCTCGGGTTGGCAAACTTTTATCGCAAATTTGTGTTGGGATTTTCCCATTTGTCTTGGCCTCTAAATCAGTCCTTGCGGGGGGGGCACAAGCAAAGTTTAAATGGACAGGTGCTCAACAAGAAGCATTTGATGGGCTAAAACAAAGGTTATGTTCTGCACCATTTTTATCTCTTCCTGGCCTGCAACAATCATTTGAAATACAAACATATCATCAGAATATGTTCTAGGAGCAGTCCTCATGCAGCATGATCATCCAGTTGCATATCACAGTCGGACTTTTTCTAATGCAGTGCATCAGTATGCCACTTACGACAAGGAACTGTATGCTATTGTTCAAGCCTGTAAGCAGTGGAAACATTACCTTTTGGGTAAGGAGACTGTCATCCACACTGATCACAAAACTCTTCAATTTTTGCAAATACAAGGGAAGTTGCAGAATGATCGACATCAACAATGATCAGCATATCTTAACAATTTCACCTCAATATTCGCCACAAGAAGGGAAGCACTAACAAAGTAGCGGACTGTTTAAGCAGGCCTCCAATTGCAGCCATAAGTATGATTTTGAACTCATGTGGTCATTGTTGGCAATATTGCATTATAACAGACAATGAAAGATTGTTGGCTTTTCTTAAGGATATTGAGAAGGTTGTTGATGATCATGGATATAACTGATTAAAGATGTTTTACTACCTTGATATTATTATTTTGTCATTGATGTCAAGAAATTGATATTCTAATTTAGTATGATGTTGCCATATCTTGAGAAGTATGATATGAAGATTATAAAGAAATCGGTAAAAGACACAGGAAAGAATATGATGGATAAGGGGATGAATAAGGTATTCAATGGGCAACTACTACCGAGTCAGACAATGATGAGATCATGATGTTTTAGATTGTTTTAACATCATACATATGTTGTAAAATGTAAAGGTTAATACTATACTATGTTATCAAGCAAAGAACCTAGTCGGTAAACCCTAAGGTTATCGCTACCGATTAATGAAGGTGGAATGTCTACCGAGTGAAGTTTAGTATTCACCGAGTTGTTACCGAGTTGTAACCGAGCTATAACAGAAAGCATTAAATGTTTGCATGCGGTATTTAATGAAAGAAGCTTATGAGCTGGAGCGGATCAATGATTGGTAAGTCGTGGAAGAAGTTTGTTAACGAATCTAAGGCAATGGAAAGTCGGCATGAAGGTCTACAGCTTAGATTGAACCGCAATACCCTGGCACAAGTTTCAAGACTATTATGCAAGTTCCAAGGCGAGGTAAAACATTTTCAGATCGAAAGATGCATTGAACCTGGACAAGATTGAAGATCTGATGGCTATGATTGATCATGGGAAATGTGATCAAGGAGATTAAGTGGTTACCTAATTGTTTATAAATAGGAAACTGTTGATAAACAATGTATGCGGGCAAGTGTATGCACAGGGATGCTACATAGTGATTACTGAGCACAGAAGCTTGAAGACCCGTTAGAATAACATAGTATAGAAGCCCAGCAGATAGACAAGATTAGTTCTATGTCTAGATTGTATTGAACAAATAAGAATCTGCTTTAGCATTTTAGATATGAAGTTGCAGATAGATTTTTAGTACTGTTATTTTGTGAAAGTGACAGAAAATCTCTTAACCGAGTGGACTTAACAGTCTTATATGTAAATCCTCTAGCAAGGTGACATTCTGATTGAGTGTTTGAAATCCTTTGACAAAGTCACTTTTAACAAAGTGAAGATCCTAACAGATATGAGAGAAATCCCTTAACCGGGTCACATCTAGCAATGTGTTTGTAATCTTTAACAGGATTTGTTTTTAACCAAGCATACTCTAGAAGAGTATATTTCTTAGTGGGTCTGAAATCTCACAGTGGTTTTTCCCTATTTGGGTTTCCACGTTAAATCTGGTGTTATGAGGTTTATATTGTTCATATGCTTTTGAGTTTGCATGTTTGACAGTTTTGGATATATGACTAATATATATGTTACCGAGGTTGAATCTGATGTTTTTATGGATGACTAAGTTTGTATGATTCACCCGCCCCAACCCCCCCCCCTCTCTCCCTCCCCCACCATCTTCCCCTCTCACCCCCCTCCCCCCCCATCTTGTTGGCTATTGGATCTGTACTTATATTAAGTATCAGAACTATCAGTCATCAAACTGAAGCCTGGGCTTGCTTGTATGAGAACGATGTTGAATTTGCAAATGTTTATAATCAATTGGTAAAGGGACATCAAGGGAATGACTTCTATTTGTAGGATGGAATGCTTTGTCACCTTGGCCAAATTTGAGTGCCCAATACAGAACGCAAAAAGTTGATATGGAAGCTCACTATAGTAAGGTTGCTGGTCATTTTGGTATAGGTAAGACTACTTCTATACTTTAGAGGTATTTCTATTGGCCAAAGTTGCGAAATGATGTTATTTCATATATTCAAGCTTGTACCGCATGTGTTATTGCTAAGCCTACCAATCATAAACTTGGGCTGTATTCACCACTTCTTGTTCCTGAAAAACCTTGGCATTCAGTTTCTATGGATTTTATGTCTGGTCTTCCTACCACCAAAAGAGGCCATGATTGTGTGTATGTTGTGGTAGATAGGTTCTCAAAAATGGCAGTAATAGTGGCATGTAAAAAAAAAAATTCTGTAGAGGACACTGCAAAGCTCTTCTTTGAATACATTTGGGTTCATTTTGGTCTGCCTAATACCATTACCTCGGAGAGGGACAGCAAGTTTCTTAGTAAGTTCTCATCTACACTATGGAAAAAGATGGACACAAAATTAACAAAGTATACTGCTTTCCACCCTCAAACATATGGCCAAACAGAGGTAGTGAATCGGATGATCATACACATCCTACAAATGTACCACTCAAAACATCCTCGCACATGGGATGAAAGTCTTCCATATGTTCAGCATAGCTACAACAAGGCAATTCACAGTTCAACTGGCTACAATCCATTTGAGGTTTGTCTTGGTTATCAGCCACTTGCACCATGGATGTTGCCATACCACTTATTCAACCTGATCTAGTTGCACGTGTTGGTAAGGAGGAAGATAAGGCAACCCAGTTCATTGATAGAATCCATCATCTGCAACAACAAGTTCATGAAATCTTGGAGCACACCAATAAGAAATATAAGGAGAGACATGATGAGCATCGTACTCCTCATAATTTTCAAGTCGGGGACAAAGTGTGGTTGCATATCCAGAAGGAATGATTGCAGGGTGCCAATAGGAAGCTTCGTCCTCTGCATTATGGGCCATACACAATCATCAAGCAAGTTGGTGATAATGCTTTTGAGTTTAATTTACCTCCATTTCTGGCTCTTCATCCAGTCTTCAATGTGGAACTCTTGAAGCCATATTTTCCTCCACTATTAGATGTTGCAGATGTGGCAGAAACAATCTCCACTACAGAACTGAATCCAAATGCAGCTACCCCATTCCAATGCAATCAGATTGTGGACACCATGGTGAAAACACTCAAACAATAGCAGATTTACTTGTACAAAGTGGTTCGAGCAGGGCAGATTGCTCAACAAGGAAAGTGGTTTACCAGGGAGCAGCTTCAAGAACGTTTTCCTCATCTCATTCAGAGTGTTGATGCAATGGGGCCCATTGCTTTCCAGGGGGGAAGTAATGATCAAAAGCAAATCTGAAACAGTGGAAAAATATTTTTATATTTTTTTAGTTTTTCTAGACGTTAGTAATTGGCATTTTTTAAGGCCTTCAGGGCATTCTTAGCCCTTGAAAGTTTGGCCTGTCCTTTGGACTTCGCCTCCAACTCTTGGAGAACTTTACAACGAGTTAAACGGCTCGTAATTTCAAGTCATGTGCAGAAAGTTATGCATAGTTAAAGTTAGGACAAAATTTTATATAGTTTTCTGAAATTTTCATAGTTTTAGATTTTATTATGTAAATAAACAAGATGTGACTATTGGGTTTTGATTCTCAAGGAGTTGTTGGTGACCCTTGAAATCCCTTAGATTGATATATGTTGGATTTTAAAATTGAATAGAACACTTTTTGGCTTGCTTCAATTCTATGTTTTCTTGTTCATGTAAACAAAATTTACAATACCGCAGGTTCTCACTCAGATGTTATCATCCGAATCCATAATTCGGATCACAAGGCTCGTGTCATAAATTGGAATCAAGTGAGACGAGAATAAAAACACCAAGCTAATTTTCTTCAATTTATTGTCATTGGAGAAACTTATACCTATACTTAATGAAAATATCAGTAATACCTACACAACACAAGATAGTTGAAATAAAATAAATATAACAACTAATGAGATAATATCCACAATATAATGTTATAATTTACATATGACACTAATACATAATAAAATAATCCTCGTGCAAAACTTAATGAACATAAGCATAATCACAATGTCATAGGAAACACGATGCAGTCCCATCTATACACATTCCACATACATCAGTCCAAAATACAGAATCCATACACCTCAATGACAATCCAAAGAATATCATTGACAAATACGAAGAACAATATCAAAACACAAAATAAACATAATGAGGCACATACACTTAGGGACTTACAAAAGAAATTGCTCGACAAAAGGGAAACGTGTAGGGCTACTAGAATTTGGAGAAGAACCAATTTTGAGAGGGACCAAGTCATGAGAATCTTCAAACCTAGCTAGTGTCTACCACAAGGAGTGACTATTCTATCTAATGAAGCCTGGCGTAAAACACCATTCAAATGATCAACTTATTGTGTTATTAATGGATCTAAGTAGAGCTGAACACTTGTTTGCTGAATGTCAGCTACAAGAAAGATGCCACCAATAACCAAGAATTTCGATATTGCAAACTTGTAAAAAGTAAACCACCAATATCTTCAATGGCATAAGGTGATTACGCTGGAGGAAAATAAGACTGAAGAATGGTTTCTTGGAGAAGGGTTCTCTTGCCAAAGATACCCAAAATAATCAAGCATGAGCATCTAGGCCCTCAAGTTGAATTAAGGAAACGAGGTAATCTTTGTAAAGCCATGCAATTCTCTCAAAGCCTCTCAAGCCAAGGTAAGGTCCTGCTCTGTGAATAGCCTGAGAAAATAGGCAGTGGTTCTCATCAATCTCAAGTGTTTCAAAAAGAAGTGAAGAACCTGTTGAAAAGAAGATAAGCCACCACAATTCCATATTCTGACCAAGACATCATCATAAGTAAACCATGACATCTCTGATTGAATTCCAATTTGTTCAAAGGTGTTGTGCAGAAAATCCTTTGCCAAGTTAATTGATGTCCTCTTTAGGCTTAAGGCCTTCAATTGCCTGTCTACTTCAACATTAACTTGGATCACATCATTCACAATGTGGTAGTTTCGGGTTGCAGTTGCTTTTAACTTGGGGGCATGTGGTATCAACAGATTCAGTTTTGGAGGCCAGCACTTCTAAGTCCCTATGCTAGCCGAGATGTGTCTTCTTTAAGAGTTTCAAAGTCCCTATGCTAGCCGAGATGTGTCTTCTTTAAGAGTTTCAATAACTTTAGAACCATACTCTGCAGATTGAAAATCAGCAAGAAACGGCTATAAAGTTTGGAAATTTTTCTTACTTGGGATTCAATTTTCCCTGTATTGTTTTTTATTAAAATCTAACATGTTTGCTTGGGCATCAATTGTCATCATTTGTTCCTGAACTGTTTTGAGATAAGTTTGAAGGGCATCCTTCTAAGGAGACCATCTTGCCTGATTGCTCCTCCGTTAATTTTGATTGATTGATGATGATTCCTCTCAAGCCATGGAATTAATTGTCTATCAACCAACTCAATCTTATTTAGTCGCAATCTTCTATGCTCTGCATCACATCTAGTGGAGCCATAGCATTCCCTTCCGAAGGCTTTCTGGCTGCTCTCTTCTTTTGGGCTTTTGTCAAACCTATCATAAGATAGCTTTCAAAAAGAAAATTTCCCAAAATACTAGGAATTTTGAAAAACAGTTTCCTGTAATCTGTCCCATGGATAGTGATTTTTGCCCTGCCTGTGCTTACTGTTTGCAAAGATCTTTCTTTTTCCACCTACAAATGACGCGAAGGAACCTAACAAATCATATAAAAAGAGGCAGAGTTTGTATTTCTTACCATGCTCTGCCTGCAGCATCCCTTGCCACCTGTTCTAACACTGTATATAAGACTGCATTCGACCTGTTTAAGCTCTTTCCTATTCAGTTCTAGAGTAAGCTGGCTGCTGTACTCTCGAACATATGCTTGGGCTCAGCAAAAATCGGTCCACATTTTAGAAAATAGTTACACGTCAAAAAAGTTCCTCCCGATTGATATTTGTAGTTTTTGACAATGATGGTTAAATATGATGGAGAATAAAATCTTAAAAGATTTCAATGAGAATTAGAGTGGACTGTTAATATATTTAATGACTTAAATGTGTCTCAGATAATGTGACAGGCCCGCTGGAGAACTCTTTACTATGATCCTTAAAAATATATATTTCAGAGATAATTGTATTTAAAAATATGTGCTGCTGTAAAAAGAGGATTAAAGTGGGCTCTTATTACACATAATGCCTTTAATGTCTCGCAGATACAGTCTAACAAGCCTGCTTGAAGGCTCTTTAACTTGATATGATTAATCGTCACACACCCCCTGATGATTAACAGCCACTGTATTTTTTACGTGTGCATAAATAGACTTCTGCCACATCATTAGTGTGCATGTAATGTCTATATGTAAAGTTTAATGATTAAAGGATTTCCATTTAAACATTCAGTTCCTCTTTTTTTCTGCTGTACATTTATAATGAGCAATTCCACCGTCAAGGTAGAATGTAGTTTACCTTCTTTTTTGCCTTTCCTTGTTGCCAAAAAACTAATACTAAGTTTGAACACAATCCTTTCCATAACTTTTATACAAGAGAAAATCAACAGACTATTAGAATCCTCCACATCCAAACATACCAAGGATGGTGGCAGCTGAAAGACATATTTCATGCACTTTCAGTTGGTGGTGGCTTGAAAAAATTCCTAAAATACAGTGATAAGCCTGCAAGTACATCAATCATAGTGTGTCATTGACAACTTCTCTTGCCAATTACACAGGCAACAGAATGGTTCAATGCCACCCCTGCAAAAGGATATGGCTCCAAAGAACTGTACCCTGCAGCTTGCAAGGATTATTGGCGTATGAATTTCCAGCTATTTTCATCATCTTTCATGCACTTTCAGTTGTGGCAATCCTGTTTTTTGCATCCATTCATAATTATTAAATAAACTAGGAAGTAACTGTGGAGTCAGGCTTCAAAAAACAGGCTACTGCTGTATACATTTGTTCCTCTTCAAATGGTTTTGAAACATAGCCGTCCATCCCGCATCTTAAGCACTCTTCATGAGTTGCCTGGATTACATCAGCTGTCATTGCCAGTATGGGAACATGCCATTTATCAATATTCCAATATTCTTCTCCAGAGGTCCCTCCAGATTCAATCTGTTCATTGACTAGGCATTCCAGATTTCGCACTTGTCGTGTAGCCTCAAACCTAAAAGTGAAACAAAAAGGAAAGTCAAATTTCATAACAAACTCTCATTAGCAATCCTGACAAAAAAAAAACACCATAGTACCAAAAAAACAAGGTAAAGATCAATACCCATCCATTTCTGGCATTTGAACATCCATGAAACATGCATCAAACTTATGGGGGGGCTTAAGCATTGCTATTGCAACCTTCCCACTGTCAGCACTCTCCACATTAGCCCCATACTTTTTCAGGGCACCAGCTGCAACTCTTCTATTCACTCTATTGTCATCTACTACCAATATGTTCTTCCCCAGCAGAAGACTTTGCAAAGATCGAGTTCCATCTCCCTTCCCCTGCCTATTATTTGCTATACCCAAAGCTTGCTGCAGACATGCGGCCACCATGCTTGCTCTAAGAGGCTTCATGATTACCGTTTCCATAAAACCAGCAATCTTAGCACTCTCAGAATCTGTACCATTAATACAAGTTGCAAGAAGAATAATTTTTGGTAAAACAGGAGACCTTTGAGCATTAAATCCCAGTCTTGAATCCTTCAAAAAATTTGGGAAGGTAAGCCCTGTTCCTGGGCCCCAGGCATCTTTGTCAACAATTATCATATCTGTACTTAGTGTGGCACTGAAATGCACAGTGCGCCAAAAAAAAGGATTTGTAAGTACATTAATCTCTTAAAATTAGAATGTTTGTGCACAAATTTAAATTATTTTCTATTTAGTACTAATGAAGGATTCATGACAAAATATAACACCCACCTTATGTACAGAAACTCTTTATGATATCTGGTATACCCAATCAAACTCAAAAAAGTAGCTTATATTTTTTTTAAATATAAGAAAGCACAATTATTATTCTTCATCTATTGCTTTGACAAAGTACAATAGTAGACTTCAGAATGGAGCTCAAGACTATATACCTGAATTTGACATCACCATTTTGTCTTGCTGGTAGTATTGCTAATGCTGATTTTGTATCATTAACTATTTCAACTTGCACACCAAGCCTCTGTAAATGATATTTTGTAACCTCAGCTCGTACAGGTCTTCCATCCACCACCACGGCTCTCATACCCTTGAAAGTAGTAGGTAGAGGTTCAGGGTGATATCGCTTTATGTCTTGGGAAATTGCATCGGCTCTTTTAAGTAGAGCAGTGAAAGTGAATGTGCTTCCAACACCTGGCTTACTAACAAAGCTCATCTCACCATTCATGAGCTCCACCAAACATCTGCTGATACTTAAACCTATCCCTGTTCCTCCATATGTGCGTGATGTAGAACTATCTGCTTGCATAAATGGTGTAAAGACACGCCCCTGAGCATGTAACGGAATTCCAACCCCTGTGTCCTCCACACTTACAATTAAATTTACAGTATCTGATGCTTCAGCACAGGTTGACTTGACTGATACAGCAGGCTGCTGATATGTGCCATCTGATAGGAGTAGCCTAAATGTCTCCCAGCTATTCCTCCTATCCGCTGCCTCAAACCCACTCAAACTGTCACATGATGTAGTTGAACAATGTTTATCATCTTCAGTTAAATTCTTTGAGCATGCCTTAGCATTGGCTTCCATTAGAGCCTTGACTTTTTCCGCTAGGTGCACAGAGACATAAATGTGACCCCTATCTGTGAACTGTAAATTTAAAAACAGTAAATTAGGTTAGCTTAACAAGCCCTAGAGTTGAAGATCCAAGGCTCAAAATTTATTAACCTTTCTTTCAACTGGCATAAACTTCAACTTGCTGCCATGTAAAACTTGCATTACTGGTCTATGAAAAAGCCAAAGATGGAAGGATTGGAGACCAACTTTAACAGAATTTCCAACAAGGTTTGTAATGATTTGTCGAAAGCGCCCAGGATCACCAATCAGAAAATCAGGCACCTGGTGTGAGACAAATACTGCAAGCTTCTCTCCACCAAAGGTAGACAGACATGTCAATGGATTCATTTTTCAACTGGTTAGATAAATATGAAATGATGCAATAATTAAGCTATAATTTCTTAATTTGACAATGAATGCAAGGAAGCAGGAAATGCTACAAAAAGAAAATGGCAACATTAAAAGCAAGTAAAAGTTTGAAAAGCTGCAACCATATATTTTTTGAGGCTGTAATATACCTCAATTCCCTTGTCTCTAGACTTCCCTGAAAATAAAGACAGGACATCATCCAAAATGGATCTCAAATCAAAGGGAACTGCCTCAAGCTCTAGTCTGCCTGACTCAATCTTGGCCTGATCAAGGACTTCATTAATCAATGTTATTAGAGCCTTTCCACTTGCTTGAGCAGTTCGAGCATAGTCTTGTTGAGTTGCATCAAGGTCTGTATCCATAAGCATCTGCAGCATTCCTGAAATGTGATCCCGGGAACATGTTATACATAATATCAAGAAAAGGATTTGATGGTGGCAATCAGTCTAATTTCCAGATAGAAATGAAACTTAATATACTCTTTGAGACATACCTAGAACACCATTCATGGGAGTCCTTATTTCGTGGGAAACAGTAGCGAGAAACTGCAAACCCAATGCGAACAAGTAAGAAGAAAGTAAGAGCATACTCAAGGTAAAATCCAATCATCTGCATATAATTTGACACAACAGAGAAAATTATTCAAAAGGGCAAAGAATATGAAATTCAATCTTTATAAGTTTTCAAAATCTTCAAATGACAATGTCAAAACTGTCCGTCCAATTTTACTCTTGTCTAATTAACATAATGCACGAAAGATACTAATCTTACGCATAATTTATAAATAAACAACCTGAGACTTAGCAATATCTGCGGCTTCAGCTTGCTTTTTCAACTCCTCCATTTTACGGAAGTCCTCCTCAACTTTAGCAATGCGGTTCTTTGCTGCATGGATTATATGACCAACCAATGCAGCAATCACGAAGATTCCAACTGAGGTGGTTATTGCTGACCATGGGGTAGCAGGGTTTTCATTAAATCTGCAATCAAGATACTTCCAGCCCTTATAAATAGTTGAACATATAAGCAAATAGCATTTGTGGATAAAATCCTACTGGCCAATCAAGACCATAATACAAAGACAGAATTCTGAAAATTTTATTTAGCAGATAAATTCCGTTTGTCAAAAAACCACATACCTACAATGCATCACATGCCTCCGGAATGGGTCTCCAAAATCAAGACTACTGACATGAGGCGTGCTATTGTCTGCAACTTGGGGACCATACATTATCAATGGATTTGAACTGTTGGTAATATCATATACATTAACCACAATCGCCTGATTACCGGCAAGTTGGCGTAGTAAGTTCTCAACTAATGACTCTACATCGAATGCTCCTCCCAGGTACCTGGTTGAGATTCGTGGCCCCAACATTTCATGTTTAGTAAAAGAACATGGGCTCACAACTTTAGCTCAAAATTTGAGCCTTGATATCCAAAACAAAATGATAGAAATCTCCGATAGCACCCTAAAACACTACATTAGTCCTTAAGATTACACATCCAATTTGCACACAAGCACGTGTCACAGGCCCGTATAGCAATATTAACTGGGCAACATATGATAAAAATATTCTAGTTACACTGATAAGTGTTCCCTTAGTGAGAAGCACTAGATGAAATACATACATCAATAGTAGAGATTAAAAGGACTACCATCAATATCTTGTCCATACAATTTGGAATAGATACATGATTCCACACAAAACCTTGTCATGTTGCAATAAATCCATATTTTGTGTACATGGAAAAGATCTTGACCTTTAATTTTGTTGCATTTTCTTAAATAGTTTTATTTAAGTAGCCATAAACGATGGGGAACCAATAAGATCTTGAGCTTACATTATTTCTCTATTCAATTTATGTTTTTTTTAAATGGAGACATAGATATTAAGTAGTCTTCACATTAACTAAAAACATTTCATTTAGGTAATTTGTTGCATTTTGTCATCATTAAGCAAACATGCATGAATTAAGTGTAATTGCTACATCAGAGTTAGTAGATGACATCAAAACATATTACTCTTTGTACTCAATGGAATGGTATGATAATTTTTAAACTTATTCATGATTACAATATTTAAAAGAAATGCATAATAAATGAGATAAAACTATTTAACGAATATGTTTTTTAACTTAATTTTCATTATTCTTGTATTTAAGATTTTGTTTCATAGATATGTTATTGGGTCAATTCATGATCATTTGATCCTATATGTGTGCCATAAGTGTGTTTGGATCAAAAGATATTAAATAATCAATGTTCTAGATCCATGTTGCCTTGAAAAAATGTGTTACAAGAGTTACATACATTTATTATGATATTTCCTTCTATTTTTCATGGTAGGCATGTGCAAAAGTATACAATAGAGGCATCCTCCAAATATCATCCGTCATTAGTGAAAGAGTGTCATAAAATTGCCTTGACAAATAATATAATATCTCCTCCTATTTTATCATGTTAGGCACGTGTAAGAGTGTATATTAGAAGCATCCTGCAACTACAATTCCTTAATAGGTCTAAGAAAGTGATTAAATTCTTTTAACCATATTGCCTATTCATTCAATAATTATACAATGAGAAAATCACAAGTAGCTAACATATGATTTTCTTACTAAATCAAAAAATTTGAAGAGAAAGAGAGGAGAGATATGATATAACCATATAGCCTATTCATTCAATATACAATAGAGAAACTACAAGGAGATAGCATATGGCTTTTCTTATGCAAATTATAATTTATTTCATTTTTTAAGGATTGTGTGTGCTCAAAATGGTTCTTAAACATATTTTCATTTTCTTGAGAAAATCTTGGTAGAAGCCATTAATGGAGTGTTATGTTTTTTGAGGAAACTTTGTATGATTTTATTTTTGTAAAAAATAAATTATGTTTTTCTGTTTATTTTTAATAACAACTAACATCTTTGATTTGATTCAATTCTGAAAATTTATATTTCACTTTATCAAATTCTGTAAATTTTGGTGAGAGCTTTTACCATCTTTGGTTCCAATAGAGATCTCATCTTCTGAGTGGACACACACCTTCACTTCCAACTACCTTAGTCCCATGGATGCCTAAGGCAAACTACTTCTCGAACTACACCACAAGGTATACACATCATTTCTATATTTTGTTCTACATATTTTTATTGTTTAATTGATCATATGGTTGCAAAACATCATCTCTACATTTTGTTCGACATATTTCTATTGTTTAATTTTGTTCTACATATTTCTATCGTTTAATTTTGTTCTACATATTTCTATTGTTTAATTGATCATATGGTTGCAAACCTTCCTTTGCAACTTCTCAATCTACACTAGAGATGGGAATGCTATCATAAAGATAAGTTGGATGGGTCCAAAAACCCTCTTAACTATAATCAAATCTTTGATTTTTCCAACAAAAGAGTGCCTCCTTGGGTTTTTTCCTTTCTTTACCATCTTTGCGAGAATGAGTTTTTCTTAATCTTCTAGTAAAAAGATTTTGTAAAAAGATTTTGTGGAAGAGAAATGCAAGTGCGGTGGCATGTGGACAATGCTCAATAGAGATGTTCTTAGTCTATAAACTAAGCCCAATGTCAATCAAGCTTTCAAGATGAATTTGATTATCGTGCTTGAACAAATCTCCCCCGTTTTTAATTATTTTGTATTTGTGACTAACCTAAAATTTGCTCGATTGTGAAAATATTCACCAATAATTTGGTTGCTGTTTGTTAATTTAATTCTCAACTTCAATATTCTTTGACATTGTACCACTTTTATTATCACTTTAATATTTTATTTTACACGTAAGTTAAGGCATAAGGGAGCCATAGCCCATAAAATTAATCAGAAATGAAAATGAATAAAGTGAATGACCTTTAAACAAGGGTGCCAAATAATCACTACTTAACAATCTATAACCTAAACTCGAAAGTTCCATCTTAACATGGAGGCACAAGATCGTGATGCTAGAATTCACCCAATCATTGGTAGGTGCAATCAAGCATTTTAGGATTTTTCTCCTTTTTGGAAGATCTCAGTGACATTGGATGCATGGGTTTGACCAAAGAAGACCTCTTCCTTTTAACTTTCGTTCGAATTTCCCAGTTAACAAATTTCCATTGTCTTTGAAAACACCACTCGCAAGGGAAGTCATACTTCCCAAGGGAGCTGCAAAATTATCAGATCTTTGAGTCTACTTCCTTTTGAGAAATTGATGAGTCCTCAAAAACAACCTTGTTGACAGGAGTCACAAGTGGAGCCCCCAAAATTGTATCTAGGGGATCAAGAGGCAACTAAGTGTTCTAATTTGTATCGATTGGCAAAGATACTGAGGATTTATCTAGCTCCTTATGAGCCTCTAAAGGAATAACGTAATGTTGTGGCTCAACCCCAATCCACCAAGTGGTAGTACTACGTGGTGCTCAGTTTACTCTATTCTGAGCTTTTGTTTTTTAGCATCGACTGGTAGCACTATTTGTTGAAAACAAAACCTACACCGAAAGGCAATTCTTTCATAGTACATCTGTCACCAACTTTCAAAGAGATTTCAGCAAGAAGACCTCTGGAAAGGTCCAATTCCACACACAAACATGCACTGGTGGAGCTTGTGTAATTGATAATTTCCTCTAAAGCACAATAATACTTACCCATATTGTTTCCAATAGCTTGCAAACCCTCTAGTTCCCAGAATTGCAAGGGGAGGTAGGGTAGACGAACCCAAAGTATGTAGAGGCAAAAGTCTCTGTTCAAGGATCAAAGAATGGAAACCAAGATTCCATGCACAAGAAATTTCCCTGAGAAACCCAAGGCCCATTTTTTAGCACCTTCTCTTTGTCTTCAATTGAGTCAACATTGAGAATAAAGAAGCCCCTTGCACAAGAGTAACTACAAACCTCCTCCACCCCATCTTTCCAAACTGTAGAAATCTAGTTATAAAGGTCGTAGAGCTTTGGCCAAGTATTCACAAATCTACAGATAAGTGCATGGTTTTGCAAAAGTTCCTCCCTGACATGGATATAGTCGTCAATGCAAATCTTTGGGATGATTGCCAATGGGTGGGAACAAAGGAACCACAGGCCAAACCACCTCCAATCATTTCACCGCAGATAAACTTGCCCTTGTTAGGAACAATGTCATCCTAGGCCGATGAGGCGGTAAGGGGTAATGTGCCCTGAGGAATAATCCTTGCCATGACAGGGTAGGGGATCGAAGCCTTGTGCCACTGAAGAGAGGGGAGATGTCGTCTGCCACAAAAGAGTGTGGGAAAGATGCCCAAGAGACCAATCTGCAGAGAGGGGTCTAGAGAAAGAATTTCCCAAAGTAGAAGGCTAGTACCCCCGAGCCTTATCCTAAATACCCATCCTAAGCGTCGCCCAAAAATCAACCTTGTCATTCACCTTCGTGTGTAGTGCAAAGGAGACAAGACATCGCAGATTTGGGTTTGAAGGCCGTGCAAAAGTCAAGTTTGAAGTAGAGCAAGTGATGAAATATCAGATTAAACTAAATGGCTAATAACAATTTTAATTTTTAATATTATTTAATAATATTGAAGGAGATCATTTTAATCACCTCAAGATTAAAAGATTATTTTTTGGGGATATTTCTTTTATTTAGTCGTTTCATATTATTGTGCCATCATTTCACAAACATAGTAGACTGTACAGAGATTTTGTGCACAAGGTGATCAATTTATTTAAATTGTACTTAAACATCAGACACTTCAATGGTCAAATAATCAATAGCCTGCCAAAAAGTGGTAAATAATGAAGCTAATTTCTTTCCTAAATGAAGCTAATCTCTTTCCCAAATATTGAATGAACCAATGTTCACTAAAGGAGCTCAAATTTCTGAACTATGTAAAGGTGTAGATTCATGCCCAAGAGAGTGGAGTGTATGCACACCAGCAAATACAAGAGCTATTTCACTGATTTCTATCCTATATACAATGCATCATTAAAGTTTTGTACAATGTTGTTTAGTACCCTGATAATATGTAGAATCCTCTCGGATGCTAGATTGGAGTTTGATATCTAAAAAGTTACATGTATCTCTCATGTAATAGAATAGAGTGTAAACAAAGTAACCTTCACCCGATTATGACAGTGGCATTCTAGAGCAAAAATGACCTAAGCAAATTCCTCAACCAAGTTTCCTACTCTTCTCTTTTAAATGATATAAACACATTATTTCTATTATAAAATGGTCACCATTTACAAAATATATGCATGATACATAGCCTCTCAAGTCTACAAATTACAGCACAAAACAAAAAATAATATCAGAACGATGAAATTCAGATGGATCACATGACATTCTCATTTTAGTCAGTATTCAACCCTTCATGAGAATCAACATTCAACACTTGCAACAGAAGGCCAAATCCTTATACTAAAATTGTAAATCAAAGAGGCCTAGCAAAACGAACAAGAGCTTACTATTAACTGTTTTTGAGAGAGAATACTAATAAACAAGATCTTAGTAAAAACTAATAATAAATTGTAATTAGAACCACCATCATAATATAGAAAGCAAACATCATCTTACAATTAACGGAATGCTTGAAATATGAAATTTAAAATAAGTCTACATACTTTGGTTGATTAAATTGAACCTAGCACGTGTAATTCAAAACTTTAATGGCAAGGAGGACCATCAATTCTTCACTGCGCTCCTTGTGGATTATATCATCAATTAGTTTGATTGCGGGTACCTTAATGATCCAAAGGTAGCTATAAATATAAGTCATAGCAAAGAATTACTAACAGAATGTAATTCCTCCCTATGAAAAACAACCGATACTAGTGTTTGACGTCTCCAATGATAAGTCAGTAAGATCCCATTACAGAAAACATCATAGCTCTTATACGAGAAAGATATTCTAATGAAAAACATATCAGCTGAGTATCAAAAACTATAATGAGCTTTAGCAGCAGTGTTGTTATCAATGATCTTTGAGGGAAGCACCGAGAATAAAGGGTGTTTGACTAAATCAAAGAGGGTCTAGGGATTTTTTAAGCCTTCCATAATAATTCTGACATCTTTTACAA
The DNA here is from genome assembly GCF_030272615.1 of Cryptomeria japonica. Taxonomy (NCBI): domain Eukaryota; kingdom Viridiplantae; phylum Streptophyta; class Pinopsida; order Cupressales; family Cupressaceae; genus Cryptomeria; species Cryptomeria japonica. The sequence continues at coordinate 291,028,213 of NC_081410.1, forward strand.
ACAAAAACTATGAACATTAATCTATTGTACTTATCATATGCTTATAAAAGAGTGAAAAATGTCTTCAACTGCCCTCAAATCTCAATCTGTGCATCCAACCGAAGGCTATTATGTAAAAGGAGGATTTAACAAAATAATAAATATGGTCATGCATGTCTTTGTCTGCCCTGAGTATTGACGTCTTCATTTTTGTTATTAGTCTTCTTTTTAATCAATATGGGAAACATTTTTGTAAGTCTTCTTGATTAAAACGAAGAATATTTTCGAGAAGAAGTATCAGAGTGAATCATTATGAATTCAGATAGATCACATAGCATTCTCCTTATAATCAATATTAAACCATAAGAAAGTCAACATTCAACACTTGCAACAGAAGGCCAAACCCTTAAGTTTAAAAGTGTAAATCAAAGCGACCTAAAAGCTAAGAAACAATAACTCACTAATTACTATATTTTTCAAGAGATTACTAATAAACAAGAGCTTAGTTATAAACTAACATACCCCAATCATTTTTTCAAGAAAATGCTAATAACTATTTTACTTGCTAAGAATAGTCTATTCCCTATCATCTAAAACATCTATGAGGGCATTATTTGTATCCATATATTCATGTAAATATATGGTATCACAATAAGCAGTTTTATTTTTAGGCGAAGATCCCACTAAACAACCAACACAGAACATTCTATACACATGCATCTCGTCTGAACCTTTTTCTGATATAGGTAGTTTAAAGAAAATGTAAAATGCAGAGAAAAGACTTATGGAATATAATGTAGAAAAAGCATAATATGCATTTTTTATTCAAATGAGACAATGTGCTAAGCTGTGTGGCAGAACATTCTGTTAAGCTGTGCAGGTCTGACGTTCTTTGTAGTCAAAATGTAAATAGCTAATTGAATCCTTGTTTCATTTATTACTTTTGCCCTCCTAATTTTTTTATTTGTGTGATCCATGAATTTGAATTCTTGAAATTCTAGTGGTTGAGAGGGGATGGCGTGGATTGACCAGAAGCAAATTTTGGAATACAGTGTATTAATTGTGATTTGATTTTCAAATAACGAGCCTTACATTTGCTTAAAATTTTGGAATACAGTGTATTAATTGTGATTTGATTTTCAAATAATGAGCCTTACATTTGCTTATTTGTTTTACAAGTACTTGAATATCTTGTGGTTGATGTCTCCAAACTGGACATTTAGTACATAGTATATGGAAGAGATGGAATGACTTGTTAGAAATAAAAACATTTAGTTATGACAAATTGGGAACATGTCAATGTTCATTACAAAACAGTTTATTTGCTTAAGGACTAGAAGTTGAACACTTATATTTTTATGTAAATCAGCACTTGTGTGTATTGATGTTGACAGCCATGTTTACGTGTGTGGAGAACTTAATTGGAAGATTATACAAACTTAATATTTTATTATAATTTAAAATTTCACTGAATATTTTATTATAATTTAAAATTTCACTGTAATCAAAAAAATCATCAGTGTGCCCATTGAACCAATGGGTCCAATTGATAGTTTATTGCTTTATAGATTAAATAAGCTTCTTTGATTTTCTTTGAAACTAAAGAAATCTTGTTTAAAGATTTTTCTTCTGTTTATGAAAACCTATTGCATATCCACAACTGTACGTAAAAGCAAAGATATCCTGCACTTGAATGTTCCCATAGAGAATTGACCTCAACAATCGTACAAGGTAATACCAGTCCTTCAAGACTCGTTTCATTTTGGCACTGATCTTGCACATATTCAGTAAGCAATTCAAATTGATAATAAATTCCAACTTGGGAACTACAAGATCTTGGCAATAAGAGGAAAGGATCCCTAATATCCCCCTACACCTGCATAATACCATACAAGTATATCACTAGTCCATGCACCTCCCTTCAATTAAACTATGAGTAACCATATGTTAAATTTTATAGATAAATAAGAAATCTTTCCCCCTGACTGTTACTTTTTTCCCATAAATTCCACAAGCAATTCCCAACAAATTTTAACACAAATAAACCATGAATAGGTTTCTGCAATTTTCATTTATTTTATGTTCCCTGGCACTATCTTCAGATTTCAGGTCGCCTATGAATAAGTGATATTTACTGTTTCCAGTTCTCTGCATCATCTGTTCACTATATTTAAAAGTAATTACGGTTCTGTGTACCACTGATTCCTCAAACATTACCAAGACAACACTAGATCCAAAGTTCCTCAAGACACATCCCTTTTCAAAAATTTCATCTGTGCAGCAGCATACCTTTTCTTTAGTTCCCTCCAGGAATACAAGTTCTGTAATATTATAGTAATCTCATAAAATAGACAAAAACCATATAGATTCTCCACCAATCAAACATGCACAATCAAAGATTTTTATTCCTGAGGAAACATTCATCACTTAGATTTCAAAATAGGGTACCCGTACATCCAATCATTGTTCAAATCCATTTGGGGTCCTTAATGATAATTCTCTCGACCCCAATCAACCAAGAAGCACATCTTTTATTCATGATTAAATAGTATTCCTGTATTTTACAAGGCCTAGTAGATACTACTTTCAAACTGTATATGCATCATAATGCTCTAGTTGTTGAATTCATATAGAACAATTAGGCATCGTCATCAACAACTTTAACTCTTCAACAGAAATTGTACATGAAAAGGCAGATTTCTCATTACTACATGTCACCTAACTTGTGAAAACTATTCTTTTTGGCCTCACTGTTGCAAATCAGGCCATACATTTTATGGTAGAATCATAAGTATAGAAAGTTTATGTAGTAACCAAGAATAACTAACGAGAGATATTATAGATTGATTGACTTCATTTTCTGAAAACCTTTTAGCTAATACCAAATACTCTCATTGGCACTCATCAATGGCTCTTTTACAGATACATGTTTTAAGAAGAAACAGAAAAGCATTAGTAAAAATTAAAATAGTAGAAAAAAACAGCCAATCATGAACATGTCAAATTATTACATCTATAATCATTCATGAGATACAAGTGTTCGATACAAGGATTAAATGCCCCATGCCCTTTCAAGGCCTTATGGATTATTAGGAATTTTTGGATTCCACACTCTGTTAACTTAGGTCAACAAACAGGTAAATCTTCTTGGCTTAAGAACAGCAGCCTGGGGTATAGTCCAATGCATAGTAGCATTATAGTCCTAGAATTAGCCCCAAGTAATCATGAACCAACACATTTGACATGACATTTCCTGAGTTTTTAAAAAACAGATTATCTATATATATATATATATATATATATATATATATATATATACTTGGACACAAAAATACAGAGCAAATTGAGATTAAACAGTATAAATAAATTTCTATGTTCCACCGAGTTTCCTGATGCAGGGACGGGGGCCTAAGTTTGGGGACGGCAGGGGGACAATGACGAGGGGGCGGCGCACATATATATACTTATAGTACTTGAAAAAATAGTTATAAATTGATGTATAAGGAATAAATATAAGAATTGTAAATGAAACTTTGGTATACCACGTAAAGTTTTAAGTTTTAAACTAATAAACAGTAAAAACACAACAATGACTGCATTGAAATTTGAACATTAACAATGGTGGGCAGAGCTTTCAAACTTTGGGAGCAAACCAAGAATAAGTATAAGAATCAGAAATGAAACTTTGGCATACTAATAAACATTGAAAACATGGCAATGATTGCACTAGCAATAACAATGGTGGGTGGAGATTTGGTGTCAAGGGGCAGTGCCCCTTGTGGGGATTTCGGGCAAAGCCCTCAACAGCGTCAAGGGCGTGCCCCTTGCAGGGGTCTGGGGGCAAAGGCCCCAGCGGGGTCAAGGGGCAGCACCCCTTGCAAGGGTTTGGGAGCAGAGCCCTCAATGGGGTCAAGGGGCAGCGCCCCTCGCAGGGGGCAGCACCCCACAAATAAGGCCTCCAAAACCTTTAAAACTTTCGTTATGAATGTCTTTTTCAGAAAATTTATCGCCTTTTTTTTCAGTTGAAGTTTATAACATGGGGCCACAAGAAATTGAATGAAGTGACTTCAAACTTCTGTGTGTCCCCTCCAAGGTCGAGGGCCGTCTGGACATCTTGGGAACATCCCAGCATGAATTGTCTCAGAGGAAACGTCCCGGAAATGGCGAAGGGTGCATGGTGGTGGTGGAGGGACGGTGGGGAGACGTTCCCCTGGCATTTCTATGTCTCGGGGACATCCCCATCTCGGAAACGTGTGGTTTTTCTGGGGTGACACATCCCTTTTGAAACAAGGATATTAAATTTAGGTGACAAAATGAAGGTGCGCACACATTCTGGTATTAGGGCTCACCACTCAGGGGCTCAGACTGTGTCAACAAATGAGAACACAGATAAAGGAAAGAACGAAGCTTGCTCCAGCAAAGGGAAGACAGTGGAGGACCGATGAGAGGTTTTTTATCTGAAACTATACCCTCTGCTAACCCTACTGCTGCTGGTGTGTTTTGAGATGATATGGCCTCAGGTGATGCTGTGGCATCTCCCAAGGCAGCTCTTCTACAAGGGATCAGATCTGCTATTATGGCTAAATAGAATAACGTTGTTGATCCCAGGATTAACATGGAGTCTGGACCAGACTGTTGACCGCATGGTTTATCCAGTATGTAAGAATTCTGGAAATTCCTTCCATTATTGTTGTGATTTATTGTCTCTCAGTGCTCTTAAAAGGAATGTTCCTGCTTGTGTTCCTGCTTCAGATAGTCTTAATGTTCCTGCTTCTGTTTTAGTTACAGCCTCAATGGGTAAGCTTAAGAGATCTAAATGCTCTGTTGAAGCTCCTGCGAACCCTTTTGATAGTCCTGAGCTCTTTTGGGGGAATATTCTCCTTAATATGGCTGCCTCCCCATTGGATGACACACTCACTAAATATGGTGTGACAGAGATTTCTTCTGAACTTTAAGGAATTTCCTTAGTTGGAAGTTCACGGGTAGAAGTCTGAAAGCTGACAAGCTTTCAGGATACATGGATTCTATCTGGCCAGAGATTGAGACACCCTCCATCTCCCTTCTCTCTAAGGAGCTCTCTCTTCTGGTTTTTCATTCTGTTTTGAATTGTGCTTTTATTTGGAGTCATGGTCCATGATTTAATGGCAGATCAGGTCTATTTTTAAGCTCCTCGTAACTCTTTCTGATCCAGACCAGAATCTGTTCTCAAAGGTTCCCTTATGGATTTGCTTCCACAAAATTCCCATTGTATGTAGATTTACAAAGACAGTTCAATTGCTGCCTAAAAAGGTTGGCATTTTTATCAAATTGCACAGATCTGGAGTTCAGTTGATTTGCCAGAGCCTGTGTGTATGTGGATCTCTCAAGTGCAGTTCCCCACTGTCTGAACTTTCAATCCTCCCTTGGCTGTTGGTTACAATATGTGGATTTTGAAGGATTTCCCTTGAAATCCTTTAAGCTGCAATTGGAATTTTCATAACAGACTTGGCTGCTCTCCTCCTCAGTGAACTCCTCCGTGAAATAAGGTTTTATTGCAGAAATAGATTCCTAAACCAGTGATGCCCAATGAGGATTTTATTTAGACAAATCATGGATGTTTTCTATCTAGCTGATATGAGGCTTCGTATGGTTTCCATCTAAGGAGCCAGAGGTTTGATTGGTAAAGGAAACTCCTGCTGTTTGGATGGAAATCTCTATCTGGATTCTTTGACGGATCAACTCTAGGCATCAAATATGAATTGAGGTTTTGGCTCAGTTGGAAAAAATATTGTTTTCTTCAAGATTTCTCATTGAATTAGATTGTGATGGATTGCTTTGGGGGCATCACTTCAACAGGGAAATTGTGACAAGCTAGCTCTTTTATAACAATTAAGGGTCACAAGATCAACACTGAAAAAAAACAGTTGGAGACTCCAGAGAGGATTGATGATGAAGAAGCATCCAATGGTTCACCCACCAATCCTTAGAAACTCCTGCTGTTTTTGATGAAAATTTCTATGTGGATTCTTTGGCAGATCAAATCTGAGGTTTTGGCTCAGTTGAAAAAAATATTGTTTTCTTCAGGATTTCTCATTGAATTAGATTGTGATGGATTGCTTAGGGGGCATCACTTCAACAGGGAAATTGTGACAAGCTAGCTCTTTTATAACAATTAAGGGTCACAAGATCAACACTGAAAAACATCAGTTGCAGACTCAAGAGAGGATTGATGACGAAGAAGCATCCAGTGGTTCACCCACCAATCCTTAGAAACCAAAAAATTAAATAATAAACAATAAAAATAATAAATGAACAAATAAAGACCCTCAATCAGTCTATGGAGGTCACCTAGTTGAGCCACAATTTCAGGAGGGGCATTGATGTCATGTTTGGGATCCTGAATCTCATTAACACCCCTCAACCGTATTCTGGTGGGATACAGCACAGAGCAGTAAAGGGGGAGGAAAAGGATACATGGATGTAGGAGTGGCAGGGGAGCATGTAGCAGCAGGGGGAGAAGTACAATTTTCAGGAGATGAACACAGAACAGAAGGGGGACATTGGAAAAGGGTTTTATTTGGTCAGCCTTAAACCACACACCTAAGCAACATATTAAGCCTAGAGAATATTAGTCAACTCTGAGTATTTAACACTCTTAAGTCTAGAAGTGTATTCTTAGCGTGACCACACACCTTGAGCAATATATTAAGCCTAGAAAATGTCAGTCAACTCTGAGCGTTTAACACTTTCAAGCCTAGAAGTGTAAGCTTAGTGTGTGTGATTTAAGCCGTTCCGATGGAGGCCCCTAGTGAACAATGGAAAGCCTCCTTTCCCAGGGAGTAGGAGGGCAGCTGCTGCCTCTTGATTCTTTTTTCTTGGATTTTGTCCAAAGCGCAAGCTGCTGCCTCTTGATTCTTTTTTCTTGGATCTTGTCCAAGGTTTGCACAATGGCCTTTTCTTCTGGATGTTTTGATATAGTTATCTTGCATGCATGTGGGTTGTGTTTCTCTGTTGTTGGTTTTTAGTCTATTAGCTGGTCTCTTCTGATGTCTCTGATCTAGAAGTTCTATTGGTTGAACCTGTAAACGTGTTTCTTCTGGTGTGGTTGAGAAGCCCAATAGATCTCTCCATATTTAATCTAAATGAAACATTATACTTCAAATAGATATCTTTTAAAAGGTAAATTTTAAACCTCAACAAACATTTTAATCTTTAATCTAATGAAAAAGACAGGTCTGCCGCTTGAATAGTAGGTCATGGTTCATAACTAAATGGCCTACAGCTTTAGGGCCAGCCATATGCTTTTTAGAACTGTCCAAAAACTAGCATGATGCACTAACACCCCACAACAATTTGGTATTCTCAAGTTCAAACAATTCACCACCTACTGCATGTTCAAGTCGATGATAACCATTCTACGAAAAAATCCGAACTCTTCAGCCTGTAGACTCTTCCAATTTCTCCTACTAAGATCACATTTTGAATCTATCTCACACAATCTATCCCTCTTAAACTATAGCTCTCTTGCAAACAATTTTCCAACATACTATAGTATCCTTGAGCATTTTAATCTTCATGTGAACACACTAGCACTTTTCAATACTCTCTTGAAGGCCTTGGCAATCTCTAAAACTTGTTTGGTCTCCCTTGGCTTCTCTAACAAGTTGAGGTGACTTTGTACTTGTTTGCTTTTGTAGATTAGTGCTCTTACCTTCTCATTTGCTTACCTCCATTGTTGCAAAATCCTTTGTTGTGTACTTGGCACTATTGAGTTTCCACTTCCTTTTTACTCATGCATTTACACACTACTTTGTGACACCTTGTAGATCTGGGAGTGGCATTCATAGTTTTTGTCATTTCTTTTAAATCCTGGACACAAATAGGATAAGAGCACACACATTTTCATATCTTACTGGCTGTCCATGGAGGTCAAAAGACCAAAACAGGACTTAACCATTCATGACAAGCTCATAAGCAGCCCCAACATTTCCTCCCTTCTTAGCTGCACATTTGAATTTGGAATTCTTCAACTGTGTGGAGGTTCTGTTCCTTCTCCTTGTCATTTCATTGTTTCATTTGTTTTAGTTAGTTTAACTTCATTTTTGTATCATCTGGTTTCCCCTAGTTTGCTACTTTCGTTGTCCTTTTTTCCTATTGTGCAAGTGGTTTCAAAATCTGTGAACACTTTAAATCTTACAACTGTTTTGGATAACTGCATATCAAATGGACTATGATGCACTGCACAGATGTCCATGCATCGCAATACCATCTCAGGTAATGAGCTCTATCTTCTGGTTCCAAGTTCTTCATTTTCTACTATTTCCATTTCTGCATCCATTATGTCATTTCAGTATTCCTATTTTTCATAATCTACAAATTCCTGTCACAAATCTTTCAATCTCTTTTCTTCTAGTTCAATTAATGTAATAGTAAATTTACAGTAATTTAAATTTTACATCATACATCATATGAAGTGGCAGAATTTTTTCATAGGTATACATCCATGAAGCATGCTCAGCATAGGAGTGGGAATTTTAATAGGGAAGCTATGCACTAAGCAAAAGAGTCATTTTTGTTGACTGGGATGCAAATAGAGGTGGTGGTATTTGATTGCATGAAAGAACCATATCAAGATGATGTAGACTTTAACAAAGCACAGGCAGCATGTAAGAATCCAATAAGCATAGAGGGCTCTATAGCTAGACTACTTTCTACGAGAATATTTTTTGTTTATAGGGCAGCAGTTGTGTGTGCCCCAAGGTTCTATGAACGGAAACTTATCAAAAAAATGCATTGTGGTAAATTGGCAAGACTCTTACATAGCTGAATCAAAGATATTATTGGTCCGAACTGGCAGCATTTGTAAAGAGGAACGTAGAGTGTTGTCATAAATACCCACCTGCAAAAGGAAGGAATCAAAAATAGTGGTTTGTATAAGCCATTGCCCATATCAATATGATGTAGACTTTAACAAAGCACAGGCAGCATGTAAAAATCCAATTAGCATAGAGGGCTCTATGGCTAGACTACATTCTACAAGAATACTTTTTGTTTAGAAGGCAGCAGTTGTGTGTGCCCAAGGTTTTATGAAAGGGAACTTTATCAAAAAAATGCATTATAGCAGATTGGCAAGGCATTTTGGGATTGACAAGACTCTTTCATAACTGAAACAAAGATATTATTGGCCCAAATTGGCCGCATTTGTAACAAGAAATGTAGAGTGATGTCTCATATATACCCACCTGCAAAAGGAAATTATCAAAAATAGTGGTTTCTATAAGCCACTGCCCATCCCAAAGAGGCCTTGGGAGCAAATTTGTATGTACTGTGTCTTAGACTTGCCTAGGATACAAATGAGAAATTATTCAATTTGTGCCATAATTGATAGAATTTCCAAAATAGCTCATGTTGTAGCATGTAAAAGGACTAACAATGTAACAAATGTAGCAAATTTGCTTTTTCAAAAAAGTGGTTCACTTGCATGGATTACCAAGAAGCATAGTGTCAAATAGAGAGACAAACTTCGTTAGTCATTTCTAGAGGACTTCACAGAAGAAATTGAACATAAAATTGCAATTCAACTCAGCTTATCATCCACACACAATCCAGTAGCCAAACAGAAACCTTGGGAATTTGTTCATGTTGTAGACAACAAGCCAAAAAGCTAAGATAAAGTATTGGCACAAGCTGAATTTGCAAACAACAATTCAGTTAACAAGAGCACTGGCAAGACACCCTTTCAATTTGTGTATGGTTATACTCTTAAGAGGTGTAACTAAGTTGCAGAACATGGCAGATATAAACATGTAATGCTGAAGCTGAAGATTTTGTAGACGTAGTGCTGAAGCAGAAATTTTGTAGAATATATAAAAGAAGAGCACAATCAAGTGCATGAACAGATCAAAGAAACTGCAAAATACAAGCAACATACTGATTGGAAAGAGGGGAAGCATAATTTCAGGTAGGTGACTTGGTTTTTGCCCATTTGCATAAGGAGAGAATTTCAAAGGGACCTATGATAAGCTCAAACGGATGAAAATAGTACCATGTAGGGTGTTGAAGCAATTGTCAATAAATCCTTATGAGATGTTGCCAGATGGAATAGACATTTCTCCCATCTTCAATATTGGAAATTTGTACACTCAACATGAGAGAACCAATGAGAATGATGCTAGTTTGAAGTTAATAATTCTGGATTGGAGTAAGCAAGTACCCAAAAAGGAAAGGCAAGAGACTAAAACCATCATCAATTCCAAAATTATCAAGCAAACATGAGGCAAAGAGTACAAAGAATAGTAGACAAAATGGAAGGACAAGTATGTTTAAGATGCTACTTATGCTAGCATGTCTGTGATTGTCCTCAAAGCCAGTCATTAGAAAAACTCACTCAAGTGTCATGAGCAGAACCTCATGTTTTCTTTATCTAACCAGGGCGTCTGATACAGGAGCATGTAGGCAAATTTGCAATCCGCATCAATAAAAACAAAAGCTTGTGGTTTTCAAAATTCAGCTGTCAATAATCCCTTAACTTGTGCCCTTAATTCACCTGTCTGCACTCCTTAATTTGTACCCTAAATTAAACTGTCTGCAGTTCCTTGATTTTTGCCCTGAACTCACCTGTCAGCTGTGCCTAAAGGCTAAATTTATGCTAGAACCACTGAAAATTTTATCCAATATCTAACTTTTGCAGTCCCTTAATTTATGCCAAAACTATTTCTTCCAAATTTATTAAAGAAAAATATTAAGTATGAGATCTAAATATTTTTTGGACCATGTAGTGTCCAGAGTTTAAGAAGGTTCTACGAGAAAAAGGCAAAAAATTTGATCTAGGTTTTTCATTTTATTGAAGGATCCATCTTCAAATTCAGAACAGTGATATATTTGTGGTCATATTCTAATAGTCCAAGTTGAGCTAATTGTTTGATGAAATACCTCGTAAAGAGTTCAGTGTTTTCTTGCTTACTCAATAAGTGGATCGTGTTCCAGCTAGAGTGATTTGCCATCTAAAGGTCTAAAAAATGTCATAATCATCATCATGATTGATTGTTTTCTATATAAAGAAAGGCCTAATTTGATTTCGGTGGAGAAAGAGAGAGAAGCAGAGGTAGACAGGGAGTGGACAGAAGACAAAAGAGAGAAAGTAAATCAATATTGAGATCTTTAAGATCTATTTTTTAATCAAAAGGCTCGCATGTCTATCATGTATCAAGTTCATGAAGCTATCCTCATTTGAATCGATAAAAGTTCAGTTCATTATATGAGTTATGTTACTTCCACTGTGGGTTGTATTTGTGTTTTACATTAAGCTGCAAGGTTTGTTAGTCCTTAATTGGACCCTCCAACCTTGATTGCCTTAGATTCTACCCAAAGAGCCATCCGAAGCCAGTCAGTTGTAAGTTGCAATCTCAAAAAGTTAAATGTATTTGCCATTTTAAGGTACATTAAATGAGACAGCATTATCGATCCCTTTCACTTGATGTATAGGAATTAAAAACAAATGATTTAACCAACACTTCTTCTGATCTTCCTTAAGCAACCCATGTTCAAAAGTATGCATAAGATGCTAAAGAACTAAAAGTGACTAACCCCGCCGTTGCCTGAATGCGTTCCTCTGGTGTAGCATCTGATGGGAGATCGGTATTATAAACAGCAAATGTCAAAACGACTCCAAGGTGATTGGATTCTAACAGTCTAAAAGGACTTGTAAGAACTCCCTTTCCAGTTGCTCTAGCTCGCAATATGTTTTCACGGTCTTCCTGTATGCACAAATATATATGGATACCTAAGTCTAACAGATATGTAATGAGAAACATTGAAAATCTTAGCAGTTTCTAAAGGATATTATACAAAGTTCAGAAAAAGATGGATTGGAGCAATATTTAGAAACAAAGCAAAATGTTAGATGCATGGTCAAACCTCTCCAGACATCATATCAAGAGATTCTATATAAAAAATTGTCTCCTGTGAGAAGATTGCAGGTGCATATTCATCCTGTATAGGTGATGGCTCCTTGGTTTTCATCATTTTGATTTTCCAACCTTGCTGCCTTTCAAATTGTTCCCTCTCTGAATGAAGAACTTTTTGAGCATAAGCAACACCGCTCAAGAGAGGCCTCTCAAAAGCAGTTCTTGCAGTGTATTCAGCAAATGTTTTCTGCATTGGCCAAAGCATGGCAATGAGAATGTAAACAAAATAATTAAATTAATTGTATTTTAGGCAAACCATAAAAACTGAAAGTCAGCATTGCCTTATCAGTCTGACATGTTACATGAGCATGGAAATCAAAAAAATGGGTATTTGTTATGGTGAAGACAAAATTATTAGAATAACATAGCGCATTTAAGTTAGTGATTTTTTTGTAAAAAATGACTGCTTTAAAGCTTGATGATTTTGCTTACGTATTATCCTAGCACAAGAAGTTATATCTCACACAGTTCCACAAGGACATGTAATTACAGATTCAAACTACTGAACTTAGGCATCACCCGATGCTCACGGTTGAGAACAAAATTGAACTATACTTCTGCGGTGAAATTAGTCAAATTAAACCAAACTCCAGGTGCAATACTTAGTCAAGAATTGCTCAAATTATCAAATAGTCATACACCACAGAGTTTGTCAAAAGTGACAATATTTGCAATTTCAAAATGATGTACATTATGACACATATATAAAATGATGAATTGCCCTCTCATTACAAAGCTTGGAAAAAGGGAAGCTGATTGGCAACCTGATCAATGGCTGACGGATTCTTCCTGTGATGGAATGTTGAAACTAGTATTGCCAAAGCGTGTACATGATTCATGCTTACATCAAACTGATCTTGCAGCATTCGTGCACGCTCATCACACATGCTTGCTAAAGTTTCCTTGCGACGTTCAACAATATCATTATTCATTGAATAGAAGGTGTGCATCGAGAGCATAGCTGCTCCAAGAACCCACAAAATAAATAGTTTTGTATGCCATGTTCTGCCAAGCTTTGGCCATTTGGATGGAATCTTCTTTTTTCCATTGCCGACGGTGGGTTGCCCCCACCATTTCACTGCTAATCTTCTCAAACCACTAGTATGGTGGATATTCTTGGTCACTGCACCCCCGTCGTGAAAGCCACTTCCCTGAGTAAGCACTTGGGCTTCAAGAGTACAAGTCATATTGTCAGGCAACCACAACCCGCATGCCCGGTATAAGTATGCAGATAGTTTGGTGATTATACCAAACCTTACAGTAGAACTCATTCACCAATTATTTTTGTCACAGAATGGAAAGTGCCGCTTGACTGCTCGTCTCAAATACATTAAATAAAACCTGAACTGCTATATGACAATCACTCTAACAATACATCCACCAAGTCTTTTGTCAGCAACAAAAACTAAAGTGGAAGTTGTCAGCTTCCCTCGTCATCTCAACTACATTAAAAAGCAATGCCAAATTGAAAATTTCCCTCGAGAATTGAAGATGCATCGCCTGCTGAAGAAGAATTGCATAGAAAATATCAGATACAAGAACATTATAAAATGAACCAACAATTGCTGAACTTTATATTTTGTTTTAGGAAAAGATAAAATCAATTTAACAATTGAGAGTGAGAAGGATAGAACAATAATGGCCTTCCCCTCCATAAGTATTGCTCGATTTATTGCAGGCTTTACCTCAAAAGTTAAAACGTTTTCTAGAATGCTTTTGAGTTTGGGATTTTTCTGGAACACCACACTTTTCTCGAGATTATTAAACCTACTTAGTGTTTCACTTGCTAAATGAAAACCAGTTACTTAAGGCGCTATCAATCTCGTACACAGTTACACCCATCGCCAACAAACTTGCTAATTAGCTTGCATATATCCGAACAGAGAATCAATTTGTGCATAGTCTTTAGTGATCTATTGGCACACAGGCATGTTAAACTTAATATTAAATAAAAAGCCCAAACAATTTAATCAGGCAGTAAAGCATGGAAGACATGATAAAGGCAGACCAAAGGCGAGAGCATATGGTTTGCAAAAGTCAAAGAGATAAACGGCTGTGGCTCGTCAGTTGGTACTGGTGGCCTAGATATTATTGGTCACGGGTTCTAGCCACACCGTGGCTCTCCAAAAATTCTAGCATCGCCAAAAGAGCTCTCGTTACAATACAGAAACCATAAAGCTTGTTACAATACAAAAACCCAATAACTTGTTGCAATCCAAAAAGGACAAATAAAGGAAAGTTATAGTCCACCTGCACTATAATGTAGAAAAATTCCAGGCTCAAACGGGGTTTGACTTGAGGTGAACTGGGTAGCCATTAGAAACGACTGATCCAAGGATTACAGCCACCCATCTCCGAAACGCTAAAAACCCAGTAAATTCACAGTAACGAGTTGAGTTCCACGCCTTTTAACAAAACCAGATGGAAACTATTCCTCTCGGTCTTGTGGAGCGAAAGGAAACTGCACGTTTCAGTGAGTGGGTTTTCTTATGCGTCCGAGATCGTATGAACAGAAAGAAGCCCAACTGGCCTGCTTCCAAGAATGAATATGTGAATCAGAAACAAAAAAAACAAACCCAAAAAAGTTTTTTGTTCTTGAAAAAATGCATCAACGATCACAACCCAGAAGCGTACCATACCATTTAGTGACAGAATTCGCCAAGGAAAGCTATTCAGCATAGCTGCTCCAGACTCCGCTGCAACAATGTCAACGGCAGTGCCCCCGTTGTAGAGTTAATGCACGCCAAATCCTTCTCTCTTCAAAGAGAAGACTATTGAGAAGAGGAATATTAATAATATTAACAATGGAGTGTATTAAAGCATCCAGCTGGATGCCCATTGACTCTTCTTGTGTTGGTTAGTAAAGCCATAAAAACCAACAACAACAATAGCACCTCCACCTGCTCCTCCCCCTCCCCCCTGGTGGTGCTTGTTACAGTTGCAGTAGTTAGAGCTGGGGGACCACCAACAAAAAGTACCAGCAGCAGTTTTCAGAGTTGCAAACAATAGCAATCTGCAGCAGAACCTGCATAACAGTGTATCCAGCATTCAATATGGTGGAGCGAAGAGATGGGTAAAGCCTGAAAGGCCAAAAAAGCAGCAGTCTCTCTCTATGTTGGTGTCAGGTGAGTGAGTGTGAATATGGGGAGTAGATGGAGAGGACAAAGACAAAAGCGCATTGGACAAAGCGCCGTTATCTCATCTTCTTACCACAAATTGCAATCATTATCATTAAATCATTAATATTACATTCCATTATACTGCTTAACTCCATATTGGTCAACAGCTGGTTACAATGTTTTGAGTTTCCCCGAGGGGAGACAGACCAACCATTTACATTTTTTAAAGCTTCTATCTCTCTTATTTTTAACTATAGATTAGGCCTTCTCTATTGACTAAAGAATGTATGTCGTCATTTTCGGGGTTTGCCCGAGATCACTCGTTTCAACGGAAATACTTAAAAACTGATTCTCTCTTGCACGCTAAAATTGTCTTAATTGTACTTGGTATTTGTTTAGAGGTGAAAAGTGCATTTCTGACAGTTTTCTTTTTGTTTTAGATGGTTTCCTTTTATTCTTCTTACAATAGCCTAGTAGTTTAGTATTTAAATAGCATGGGGGGAGTTGGTTTAGTTTTTTAAAATTTTATATTTAGTTTTTTTGGGGGGGGATTTCGGTCAAAATTAGGGGATGACAGAGAGTACAGAGTAGTAGATTTTGTGCATCTAATTTTAAACAAGAAAGATGTGAGGAAAAGATATAAGAATTTTAAATTGAGTTAAATATTTATTTTTTATAATTGGTATTGGCATAATGTGATGGTTAAATTGTTGTGGTGTTGTTTGTCATCAAAGTTTAAATCTTGGTGGGGTGTTATTGTTGAATGTTTATAAAATAAAAAAATGGTTATGATAGTTTATTGATTTGACTGGTGTTAATTTATTGTGATTTTTATTAAATTATTTGTGAATAATAAATTTACTTGGAATTATTTTATGATATGAATGTTGTAGAATAATGAATACTTAAATAAAAATTAATAATAAAGATTTCAATAATTAACTTTTTTTTGTGCTCAAGGAATGTTCTTTGTTAGTCCAAGTCAAATAAATCAAAGCAAAAATAAAAATATAATTTTTTTTAACAATTTTTGCATGCAAGATGTTTGTTAGAGCTCATTTCCAATTACCGTTTGCTCCAAGCACTCCTAAAACCCCCAAAAAAATTTATATTTTGGCCTATTAAACTATGATAAAAGAACCAAAAAAATTTGTCTAATATACCAATACATATTCACAAGTGAATATATATTTGATAGTTGAAACTAAACAAATACTTATACAAGTCAAGTTCCAATACATGTCAAGTTGCACAAAATTAGCCCCTTTAACATTTAAAAATAAATAAATAATGTTTACAGTTACCACCCTCTACAAGTGGCTCAAAACTTAAAATATATTGTATATACAAATACATATGCACACTCAATGGTGCCTATTATGTTATAATATCAAACCCATATCAACTTGGGCACGTTTATTTTGGCTCCAAAATGTCATTGTTGTACCAATGACATGCATCGACATACATGCATCTGCATACCCGTCCATGCCAACTTGTCGCCAAGTTGCGGAGAGGCTCAGACCCACATGAACTAACGTGGAGTTGTCGGATTCACTCATCAAAGCCCACATGAACTAGCGTGGACATGTTGAAGGAAGGGGGCTGACTTCATTGTTATCGGCGTGGTTAAGTGTGTATAACATGCACATTAAAAGAGGAAATTGCGTCCAACCGTGTCGAGGGTTTGCACAGGTAGGAAAAAGACACAGTATGTTTGCACAGAATGCAACTAACATGAAAGTTAGTCACACATCCCACATTTTACACTGTTGATCAAAATAGCTACGGTTGTGATTTGATTTACGAGTTTTGGAGCTAGCAGCGGGAAAGACTTACACGTGTCGCATATGTCAATAATGAGACTTGTTGGGCAAGTAAATCCAATTAGGCTAACGTGCGACAAAGGAGTTTTTTGGGGGTTTATTTTTCAGTAGCTGAGTTCTTTCAACCAGTTAGTCTAACTAGTGTTAGGGCGACAGAGGATTTTTGGGCGTTCATTTTTCAACAGTCGAGCTCTTTTGACCTACACTTCTTTGTGTTCAAAGACAAGCAGAGAACAGATCTTGGCCTAGCTAGGCACAATCGGTGCGTCAGGGATTTGCTACAGCAACGTTGGACAAGGGTAAGTACAACAGTTGGTATTTTTTATTTAAATAGGACACAACATTTTTTTATGTGTTAAATCGAGCTGGGTTGACATGTTATTGATTCAATCTTCATGTTTTGGTGTCCAGTTAGGCATGTCGATCAAGGATTGGCGACAGTGACATGGGTTGGACAAGGGTTTGGTGGGAGCGACACTAGCATGAAAAGTGTATACATGTAAAATTCATCTTAAAACAAGTAATCAATTAGAAACAAGAGAAATCATGAATCCCTTCTAACCAAAGAATCTAACAAATAAGACAATGAAATAACACAATCAAGCAAATAGGAATTAAAATAATCAAATGAAATCAAAACTCCCTATCCCAAGATTGCGTATTGTTTCCATTGCTCGTCTCCTCTTTGTGGTATGATGGCTCTCAGATATTGCGCTGGTAACCTACAAGTGACACAAAGATTCAAAGTTCGTGATTGTTGAAAATGGAGATTGAATGCTCAATTTATAGATTTTTGGATGAGATTGATTGAAAGGTGGAACATATTGATCAAGAGGTGGAACTCAGGTGAGCTCAAATGAAAATTGATAGTTGAACTGTTGATTGTAGGAGTGAAACTCAATAGATTGAATAGATTAATTGAGTCAACTGATTGAGAAAAAGTTGACTGAAGGAAGAAAAAGAATGATTGGTGGAAATAAAGAGGATGACACAGAAATCTTAATTTAGAAAAAGCTAACTGAAAGATGGAAATAGAGACTTGAGAGATAAATGATTTAATTAATTAATTGATTGAATTAATTAATTTAGCATATGCTTGCATTTAGATTTAGATTTTCAATCTAATATTTGCATGGTTTTTATTCAAATAATTGAATTTATTAATTCAATTTAGTATTTGAATATATTTAGAACTTGACTTTGATTTTCAATTTGGTTTTTGAAATCATGCACACGTAATTGAATTTTGAAGAAATTAGAAGGATATGAAATTAAATGAAATTAGAATTTGGGGATTTGGAAATGGAATAATTAATTAGTTAATTAAATAATTTAAAGAAACTATTTAATTATGTAGAAATGGAATTTAATTAAATAATTAAGATTATTTAATTAAAGGAATTAAAATCATAATCAATTAAATAATAAATATTTAATTAATATTTAGAAGAGGGTTGAATTATTAGATGATTGGAGATAGAAATTGAATAATTAGTTTATTTATTTAAATAATAAAGATTATTTAAATTTGGGAATTAATCATAATTAATTAAATAATAAATATTTAATTAACATTAGAGAATGATTAAATGATCAAATGATGATAGAATAGGAAAATAGAATAATTAGTGAGATGATGAGGAAATATGAAATTAGAAGAAATAGATTAATTAAATTAATTAAATAATAAAAATTATTTAATATTATTTAATCAATTAGAGGAATAATTAGTACATGATCAATGAGACATTTTTAGGTGTTTACATTTGCCCCTCTTTGTTTCAAAGAAAACGAAAAATTTCTGCCACGGTGCTGCTGTATAGTGTAAATATGCCCCCTCGGAAAAGATGGACAGAAAATTCCAAAATTGAGACCATGTTTTCGATATCAGTTTAAATGAGCAAGCATGTGAAATTTCATGCGATTTCGAGATCATTTGAGTAGGCTACGAGGTGTTTGAAGCTAGCGGGGATCACGGGCGTCGAGGTGTCAAAAAACCCTAATTTTGAGCTATAAATAGAGATTTTTAGGTTTTCATTTGCTCATTTGCAATTTGGTAATTCCTTGGCTTTCTCTGCAATTTGTGTGATTTTTTCTGAGTATTTGATCATCATGGTTGGATATAGAGCTCGATTGCACCTGTTTGACTGAGTACGTTCATATGAGAGACCTTCTGGGACTGGCAGCATGGTATTTTTCCAATTTTTTCCTGATTTATGCATGTTTTATGTTATTTTCCCAAAAAAATTCCATGATCAATTTTTGCACTGTGTCATGCAATCGCCTGTCGATGTTTACGCATTAGTGTTAATTGTACCGCAAATGTTCTAAATGCTATGCATGCATCGTAAGTGTTACGCATTAGTATTAAACATGTCGCATTCCGCATTTGCTCATTTATTTACGCATAAGTGCTTATTGTTACGCATGCACCCATTTCATTACGCATTAACTTTAAACATCACGCAAGAGTCATAATTGTACCGCATTAGTCATAACTATCACACATTCGTTGTATGTGTAATTTTTTGTCATGCGTTTGAAAAAAAATTAAGTTTCTCGGGATCTGATATCTGATATTTTGAACATTTTCTCGTTGCAGGAGAACATTGGAGTGTTATACTGCCGACAGAGCAGACCTAGTGGACTTGATCTTCAAGCTGACTTACCGGATGAGGAGATCGAGCATATCTGACAGCTTGGTCTATATCATGTTTTACATTTGCCAAAGGTTACGGCCAATAGGGCCATGATTACAGCTTTGATAGAGCGGTGGCACTCTGAGACTTGTTCTTTTCATCTTTCGACTAGTGAGGCATCGATTACTTTAGAGGATGTATGGCATATATTGCGTATTCCTATTCATGGTGAGAGATTTGTATATGACCATGATAATGGTATTGCTGGACTATGTGCACTTTTCGAGTGTGAGATATAGGACTTGCAGATCAGTGGTCGTTATGACATCCCTTGGGCTCGTTTAGACTACGATGACCTGACTATTGTATTATGCGGTGTTGTCGGTGGTTTACTAATACCTGACAGACGAGGTCATGGGTTTCCAGTTGGATGGGGCAGAGTGCTCCATGATATGATTGTTCATCGTCGACTGTATGCTTGGGGTCCTTGTCTACTAGCCATGTTGTACTATCAGATGCATGATATTGTGTATCTTGGATACCGTTCTATCAGTTGTGGTGTTACTTTGCTTCAGACATGGGCATGGGAGCATATTTCTATTTTTAGGCCTATCATTCATGTAGACTTGTAGCCTGGTGAGCCTTATGCTTGCTGTTATACAGCAGGTATCAGACACAGAGGTCCAGGGAACACCTTATACTAGAGACATCAGCTTGACATATTGCAGCATTTTATTTGGAGACCATACTTAGATTGCCCCAGTTGGCCCGGTGATGTAGTGCACTTGTCTTTCTGCCGATAATAGAGATATCTTATTGGTAGGACCTTTGAGACCCAATGGATTATCGAGATGTATCTTCCAGAGCGAGTTCTGAGACAGTTTGGTGAGGTACAGGTGACACTAGTGGTTACTTCTTATTTTGCTCGTGTATCGTGAGAGGTATCTGATTGGGGTGTATGCATACAACCACATGTTGCTTCTATTGAGTTTGATTCTTTACAGCCATTACTCTGGGGTTGGGGTAGAGGTGCAGCGGATCTAGGGACGACGACGAAGTACGATGCGTGGTTTGTTAGGCACAGGCCAATGCTTTTGACTGATCCTATTGTTCCGATTATAGCACAGCAGATTCGCCATCCTAGACAATGGTTGAGGATAGACACAGGGGAGAGAGCCAGAGGGTGGAGCTGAGGGAGGAGGTGGTGGAGATGAGGGAGGAGATGAGGGAGGAGATGAGGGAGATGAGGATGTGCCTGCTGCAGAGTGTGGGATAGGACAGGTTGGTGAGGAGGAAGAGTTGCAGACTCTTAGAGCGCGGGTCCAGAGTTTGGAGGATGAGGTCGCTAGACGAGATATCGAGCGAGAGACTTATCATGCAAATTATGGTGCCCTTGAGGCTGAGAGAGATCGTCTCCAAAGGGAGAGAGATGAGGCAGTGCGGAGATGTCAGATTACCATGGATGCCTTTGATCAGCTTTTTAGAGTAGGTACAGATGCGCGCGACCAGGCAGATAGGTATTTCACTACTACACATGAGTCTATTTATTATTAGCAGGGATATGAGAGAGCCATCCCTGAGGGTCTAAGAGAGCCTGGCTTCAGTGCATTTATGGGGAGGAGATCGAGTAGATATACTTCACGACAGACTAGCAGTGGTGGCGTTATGGGACCACCTCAACATCCTGGGGCAGGATCTAGTGGACAGGATCCACCTGCTAACAAAGGCAATGTTGGTTGATCATGTTATCTGAGCCTTCGGGCTTATTTATTGTATTCAAACACATTATCATTTTTTAGCTATATATATATGACATGTGGGTTTTGGTAGTGATCTATTTATGTTTTGCCTTCCATGTATGCTTATATGATGCTATGAGTTTTATGATGTATATCTATTTGATTCTATATGATTATGAATGCAATGGTAGTACATGTATGTATTAATGATGGTAATGGATTTTAAAATGAATGCTATGAATCTATATGAATGCAAATGAATCTATATGAATGTAAATGAATCTATAATGAATGCAAATGAACCTATAATGAATGCAAATTAATCTATAATGAATGCTTTTTTTTGTATGATAATGGTTGAACCAATTTTAACTCAGATACAACATGAAGAAATGTTAGTTAGATGATAGAAAGAAAATTTGATGGTAGAAAGAATGCGATTTAGATAGAAGATGAGAAATCAACAAACTATCAATAAGTAGATGAGATGAGAATAAGAATGAAATTGAATGAATCACGAACTTGTGTCACATATTTTATTGCGTCAATATATATTCATCACTGAGCCTTATTATTGAACAATGAAACTTAGCACATCAGGGTATAAGGAACCAAGATGCAAAGATATCTCATTGTAGAAACAAACACGTAGCAGACAAGGAGTGAACCCTCCATTCTGGGAATTACACTAGGGGTCGAGGTATGTGTGGCGATTTCACCTTGATGTGAAGGCTCTTATCACATACACCCACTAGAGTAGTTTCCCTAGAATTTCATCGGTTCACACCACAAACAACAAACAAAGAAAAACATAATGCCCATCATAGCTCCTCTAGTCACTTGTAGACATCCTTGAGTAGCATAGGAACAATATCTGTCGCCAAATGATGAAAAGATGAAGACTGACCCAGACAAAATTCAGCAACTATACTGACCTCGTGCCTTCGTTCTCAGTTGCTTGATGTGATGGTTGATAATGTCTGATCTCAAAAAGTTACAGACCCTGTTTAAGATTGACCTGTCTGATTTCGAGTGTATCCTCTTCTGTTTAAGACAAGATAATGATCACGTTGATATGGATATGATACGATTGATAAGACAGTTTGACCAGTTGATTGCAGATGTTTGACTGGATAGTTGTATCCTTTGTTAACTTTGTGCGAAGTGTTTGGTGAATATCTGCTAGGGTATTTGTTTCTCACAAGACATTTTATTGCAAGTTTTTTTGATTGATTGATTTTTTATTTTTAGTTCTTTTCCAAGAGCTTTTTCGATGTTTTTGGATTATGTAGATTGATATTTGAATGTTTTTTGGTTAATTTTTTCAAGACTTTATCCGATGTTTTTGGTTGTTATGTTTTCCATATTTGAATGTTTTTGGATGATTTTTTTTAGGACTTTATATGGATGTTTTTGAATGATTTTTTCAGGATCATATTTGAATGTTTTTAGTATTTTGAGTTTTTCATTGTTTTTGGATTTTGATTTTTTTTAATGTTTTTTTGGATTTTGAGTTTTTCCTTGTTTTTGGATTTTAAGATTTTCAATGTTTTTGGATTTTGAGTTTTCCAATGTTTTTGGATTTTTTCGAAGGACGCTATATGATTTGTAGGATTTTTTAGGACTTTATATGATTTTTTGGACTTTTTTTAAAGAACTTTATACGATTTTTAGGATTTTTTTCAGTTATGCCCCCAGTGTGCAGACTTATATGACATGATGATCTGCAGAATGCATGTGGAGACAAATGAATTTTTGACATGACCTATGTGAATGCAATATGTAGGATGAAGATGCATTTCCTATTCGAACAAGGTTGACTGTGTTTGTTTCAACATTTGTAATACACCAATTGAATGAAGGTGCAAAACATTTCATAGATAAGCGGTCAATCGATCTCTAAGGTCCTTGGGAACATTCATCTCAACACACTTAGTGACTAGGATTTACAAATGGAGATGCGGAAAACTTCCCCATTGGTTCTTGAAACTTTGATCTTCTTTTGCCCATGTGTGTGCAGATGAGTTAATTCCTGCTCTTGTGTTCACTAAAGATCCTTAGCATCCTATATGACTAGCTACATGGTTTATCCTAACTTCAAAAGCATCCTGAATAGAGCCTTGCTGCCAGCAAGCCTTGAGAGCTCCGACGAGGTTATAGATTGTAATTTCTCAAATATTGCTCCATTTCCAGTAGGCGTTCATAGCCCTGATGGAGTTACTTGTATGTTCCCAAAGTCAAGCTTTTTATCACATTTGTATTCATGATATTTCAGTTATATATCATTGCTCTTTTGCCTTTAGATGAATATTTGGCATAGCTCTTTTCCTTCTTCTTCTTTTTTTTTTTAATTTTTCTTGCCTTGACTTGTAAGTAATGAAACCTACTTGGGTGTGACAATTACAACGGCACTGAAGTAGAATTTTAGATTTTTCACTAGTCATATGATCAACTAGGTGTCTAGAATGAATTAGAGATCTTCTTAATGTGTGAGATATAGCAATTGATAGATTGTGGGTTAACAAGTCTCAAATAGTGAAATCACTACCCAACCATGAGTAAAGCGTCATCACAGGGTAATGTTGAAAATGAATGACCTTAGGACCTCAAAGACTTCATGTCCGAATATCTAAGAAAGGAAATGACCCTTGTTTTCCTTAGATGCAAACAAATGATAAACTTGGACAGTTACCTTATTTTATTGATGCTGCTATATGTAATGCGGAAATTTTGAGAATGCGATGCATTTGAAAAGAAACTATATGTAATGCAGTGTTTTAAATTATATGATATACAATGCGGAAAATAAAACCTAAACTACACAGCCCTTAGGTATAATATCGCTTGAGGTGCATGTTGTTCATAGGGTCAGAGAGTGGATCTCCCTCCATGGTGGCCAAATTATATGCTCCATTGCCTATGACCCTTGTTATAATGAAAGGACCTAGCCAATTAGGTTTGAATTTCCCTGGCCTTTCTCGTTCCACTAGGTTCCTTTGATTTTCTTTAAGTACTAGATCTCCCACTTGAAAAGTTTGTGGGCGGACCCGTTTATTATAACTTCGTCTCAGTCTATTTTGATATCCTTATAGATGGTTAAACATTGTTTGTCTTTTTTCATCAAGGGTTTCGAGTTCTTGTAACCTTGCTACCCTGTAGTCTTCCTCTAATATGATGTTCTGTAAGGAGACTCTTAGAGACGATATTTCTATTTCAATGGGGAGTATCGCTTTTGTACCATAGACCAAGGAATATGGTGTTGCCCCTGTAGGTGTGCGTACTCCTGTTCTGTAAGCCCAGAGAGTGGGATTTAACTGGAGATGCCAGTCCCATCCTGTGTCATTGACTACTTTCTTAAGAATTTTCAATTTTGTTTTATTTGTAGCCTCTGCTTGCCCATTAATTTGTGGATAATATGGTGTGGCAAATCTCTGTTATATATGAAATTCATCACACAACTCTTTCACTTCCTAGTTTGTAAATGGATGTCCGTTATCTATAACAAAGCACATTGGAACTCTGTATCTACATATAATGTAGTTGAGCATGAATTTTGATATCTACTTTCCAGTAGTGTACATAAGAGGAATTGCCTCAACTCATTTGGTAAATTACTCAGTGGTTGTCGAGCTGAACTTGTGCCCATTGGAAGAAGTAGGGTTGATTTTACCCACTAGATCTAATCCCCATTGTGAAAATGGCCATGGTGATGTGATGGGTTGAAGATCTTGTGTTGGTGCATGAATAAGGTCTCCATGCATTTGGCATTGTTTACACTTCTGTACATACTTGTAAGCATCTTTTTCCATGGTTGGCCAGTAATACCCTGTTCTTAGCAATTTCTTTGACAATGGCGGACTACTTTGGTGAGCCCCACAGATTCCATCATGGACTTCTTTTAAAGCAAGGTGTGCTTCATTCTCATCCAGACATCGGAGAATAGTTCCATCGAAACCCTTTCTATACAAAGTATCAGCTATAATGGTGTATCTAGATGCCTGACGAATACTTGTCTTCTTTTGATTCCTGGACAGATCCAGTGACATGTATTGAGTATGTAAATATGTATATATTTCATTGTACCAAGGTGATTCTGGATCCACAATTGCACATACATATTCTGATAGGGGAGTCTCATATGCAAGTAGCATCAACTATTCTATGATGAACTCAAACTGAGTTTCGTTAGCAGGCATATTGAGAAGAGATCCTATGGTTGCCATTGCATCTACGACCTTGTTTTTTATCCTTGGGATCTGTTCGAAGGTTATTTGGCTGAAGTGCTCCTTGTAATCTTCGACCAACTTCTTATAAGGCATGAGTTTGTCATCCTTGGTGTTGTAATCATCATTGACCTGGTTTACAATCAACTGTGAATCACCATAGACCCGTAACTCTTGTATTTTCCATTGCACAGTTGTACGAAGCCCTATGATGAGAGCTTCATATTCAGCCATATTGTAGGTGAATTGAAAATTGATCCTAAATGGCTTAGGTATAACGTCCCCTTGAGGAGTAATAAAGAGAATCCTTGCTCCAGATCCGTGACTTGTATATGACCCATCAAAGTATAACTTCCACATTACTGAGGCAGTTAATGTAAACACGGATTCGTCTGGAAAGTCTATTAGCAATGGGTGACTGTCTTGTAAAGGAGCTTCTGCTAATTGATCTGTTATAATTTGTCCTTTGATGGCTTTTATGTCTATGTATTCTATATCAAACTCGCTCAAGATCATAACCCACTTAGCCAATCGCCCGATCAATGTTGCTCTGCTCAATAGGTACTTGAGTGGGTCAAAGCGTGCAATGAGTTGTACCTTATGACTCAACATGTAATGTCTGAGCTTTTGGGATGCAAAGATTACTGCTAAGCATGCTCGCTCTATGGGGGTGTAATTAAGCTCATAGCCAATCAAAGTACTACTTATATAATAAATGGCTCTTTCTTTTCTATTTTTGTCATGCTATGCCAATAGAGCTCCTAGAGCTGAGTTTGTTGCTGATATGTATAACAATAGAGGTTGTCCTGGAGTAGGAGATATTAACACTAGTGTGTTCAAAAGATAATCTTTCAGAGCTTGGAAAGCTTCCTGGCATTGTTCTATCCATTTAAAAGTAACTCCTTTCCTGAGTAAATGTTGGAATGGGTGAAAATTATCTGCCAACTGTACTATGAATCTCCTTATGGATTGCAGTCTTCCTTGTAACCCTCTGAGTTGTTTAAGTGTTGACGGAGGTTGCATATCAATGATTGTCTTGACCTTGGTAGGGTCTATTTCAATTCCTCTATTTGATACTATAAACCCTAACAGTTTACCTGTTGTTACGCCAAAGACACACTTCTTCGGGTTTAATCTGACATTATACTATTCTAACCGATCAAATATCTGTGTAAGAAAGGTGACTTTCTCTTGTTTGTGATTTAGACAATATATCATCCACGTAATCTTCCATTATATTGTGGATCATGTCATGAAATAATGTTGTCATGGCTCTTTGGTATGTTCCTCCGACATTTTTTAGACCAAATGGCATCACATTCCAGCAGTATGTTCCCCATGGGCATGTAAAGGTCGTTTTATGTTGATCTTCTGGTGCAATTTTAATCTGGTTGTATCCAGAAAAACCATCCATTAAGGATAGCATCTCATTTCCAATTGTTAGGTCAACTATCATGTCGATATTGGGTAGCGGAAAGTCATCCTTAGGACAAGCGTTATTTAGATCCTGAAAATCAGTACAAATTCTTATGCCTCCTGTGGGCTTAGTCACAGGTACCAGGTTGGATATCCATTCCGCGTAGTCAATAGGTCTAATAAAACCTACATCCAACAACTTTTGTAGTTCTATTTTAACCAGTAATGCGATACTTGGATGCATTTTTCTTAATTTTTGCTTATAAGGTTTAACTCCCGGTATCAAAGGTAAGTGATGCAACACTAATTCAGAGTCTAAGTCTGGCATGTCTGAATAGGACCAAGCAAAGTTGATAGCTCTTTGTTTGAAAAAATGGATGAATCTGTCTTTTTCTTCCTTGCTTGGTGATTTTGCCTAATGGATGTTATGTACAACCTCCCCTTCTGCTATGTTTACTTCTTATGTTTCCTCTGTAAGTAACGCTGACCTTTCTCTTTCCATAGGAAGATTACCCAAATCACTCTTGTCATTATGAGTAGTTTGATCCTTATCTTCTTTTACAAAAGTACTTTCTTCTCCAAAGTATGTCGTTCTATTCAGGTCTATAACAAACCCTGCTTTATGATCACCTTGTGGAAATCCCTCTCAGACTCCTAGAAATTTTGAAATTGCTTTATCATTTTCAAACCAATCCAGCATTGGTTTTCCTTCTTGCCCCCAATCAATCAAGTGTGAATGCACTAGGGGTAAATCATCACTCCCTTCTATAGTAGACTCTGATAACATGAAGACTTGATTGTTTGACTGGCTTTGTGTATCTTCATCCTGTATAAGCCTTATTTGATTCCTTAATATTACACTTTCTAGTGGGCTAGAATCATGGAGTGATAAGAATTCGTAGTCATGAGAGTCTATCTTACTTTCAATATATGTTTCATCATATGAGCTATCATCACTTATTTCTTCTTATTCCTGCCTCTAATTCTATTGTAGATTGACTGGTCTTCTTTGGACATTAGTTACCCTTCTTAAGCCTGGTATAAGCCTTTGCAATCTTTCTTCATCTGTTTCATTAGGTTGAGCCTGAGTTGCTTCTCATGGTAGAAGTAGTGACAATAACCATGGGTGGGATTCAGGTGGTGGTGGTAAACCTGCATCTGTTGCCACATTAGCCTGTACTGTTGTGTCAACGACTACATCATTTTATAACTCAGTGGTAGGTTCTTGCAGGAGTTGTCTCATGTCTTCTCCATCTGATTCTGCACTAGGTGATGTAGGTGCCTGATTACTTATTTGAGATGAAGATGGAAGCGCCTGTGTGGACAAATTCCTTTGTGATATGAAATCTGATGGTTTGCTTGGTTGATTTAGTAGATCAAGAGTACATTGTCTTGCTTTGGTGATATGTTGTACATGCTTGTATCCCAATCTTTGATTCCCTGGATTATCATTAGAAACAACAGGTTCTAGTCTTCCTTGTTTATGTAACCCAAGGCCTGTGGTACCATCATATCCATGTCTTTGGAGTATTTTGAATCCATTGCCATACTGATCTGTGTGTATTTTGGGTATTGTCATATGATGTTCTTCTCTATATATCCAATGGTTAACATCTTCATTCAGGGAATCTTCTTGTAAGTCACCCCATCTAATGAAAGAGCACGAGTCTGTATATCTGACAATTTCTTTTCCTTTGTCCTGTTTTTGCACTATAGTGTGAGGTTTCCCAAAGGACTTAGGAGAAAGAGACAATTGTTTCCCACTTAAAGTATTTGCAATAAAGTACTCTCCACAACCCATATCTTTTATTTGCAAGGAAGATGTTGTAGGCATATCCTTTTTTGTTTTTGTGATCTTTAATGTTTCCAATTGTGTAGTGAGAGGTGCGGCCTGATTGATAGGTACCTGATTATCCACACTGTCTTTCAGATAATTGCAATGTTGGAATGGATTTGGATCACCCTTTATGGTGATTTCAATACCACTGTATGGGAATTTGACACATTGATGGAACATGGATGTTACTACTTGCATGGTGTGGATCCATGGGCAGCCCAATAACATGTTATATCCCAATTCTTTGTCCAAGACTTGAAAAGCGACCTCTGTCGTTATTGGTCCTACTTGTATAGGTAATGTTACAATGCCTTTAGATGGACGTTCTTCATCATCGTAAGCCTTGATATTTACCCTCTTGGAAGAATCAATGTGAAGTTCAGAATACCCTAGTGCTTTGACCAGCTTTAAAGTACAAATGTTGAGACCGACTCCCCCATCTATGAGTACTCTTCTGATTCTTTTCTTATGAATGTAAGCTTCCAGATGTAGTGGGTCGTTATGAAGCAATCTATCACTAGGAATATATTGTTCTATGAATGCAATACGCGTGCCTTGTGTCAGATTTCCCACCATAGATTGGAAAGCATTTTCATCTATATCTCTGTTCACTGTCGAATCTTAAAGTGCTTTGTCCAGTATAGCTCTATGAGCGGGCAAAATTCGCAATAGTTTGAATAATGATATCTGTGCAGGAGTTTTCTTAAGTTGATCAACAACATTGTAAGTTCCTATTGCTGGTGATTGATTTTGTGGTATTCCTTGTAAAGTTACCTTTGATCTGCGAGTAACTACTGCACAGTCTATGTCTCTGCGAGTTATGGTGATCGTAGCAATTGTATCATTTGTATCATAGGTTGTTTTATCAAGATTTGTGTTAAATCCCTCTTCATAGTCTGTATGGGTATGTTTGGCATCCATGATATGTTCTATGAGTTCATATTCAAACCAACCTGAGTGAGATGGTTGATCATGCCCCCAGTCTCTGAGACAAAGATTTATATCATCATCGTACTTCGGTGCCTCTAATATCATGCAAATTTGGTTATCATTTGTGTGAATGTTATGATATTGGTCATCTTGATCAAGTGTTTCTTGTGAATCATTGTTTGCTATATCTCCTGAGCTAATGGCATGAATAGTGTAGTCATATGAGACCTTTGTGTAGTTAGTTATATTGTCTTGGGTACCTAATGTGGTAGATTTACCCTTGTCATGCTTAACAAAAGGATCCTTAAAAATTGTATGATTTGTGTTTGTTGAGGTTTTATCGGTATCAATTGTGATGTCCCCTTGGTCTATCATACCTTGGACCAAGTTTTTCAATTTGTAGCAACTTGCCATTTTGTGACCTTTAGTCCTATGATAATCACAAAAATCATTATCATTCCACCATGTGGGTTTGAAAGGACCTGGTTCATACACTCTTACCTCGGGTAAAGTGATCATGTTTGTCTGTATTAACTTTTTGAGTGCTGACTCAATAGGTTCTCCTAGAGGTGTGTAATTTCTTCTTGGAGTATTTACCCTGGGGTATCTTGTGTTTGTGTTTTGTGAAGCATTTACATTTGTTGATGTTGTGTTATTCCCTATATGTGGATTTGTTGACTGACTCGTTCCCAAAGATAAAATGGGTTGAGTTCTATTTATCGTTCTGGCATCTACAATACCATCATTTGTCACATTTTTGTTTTTTGACCAAAACTTAGGTTTGTCATTATTGTTGGTATTTCCATACTTAATAAGACCTTGTTCTACTAGTCCCTTCTCACATTTGAGAGCCTTCTGTGATTTGTTTGAATGTGGTTAAACATTGCATTTATATCGGATATTTAATCTTAGGAATCAAAATTTCTGTGAACATATCCACTTGCTCTATTTCTGGGATAATTGTCTTCCACCTCCTATAGAGAGCCCTCCATCGTTGTATGAAGGATGCAAATGTTTCATTCTCATATTGTTTAGCAACACACAAGTCCATCAAAGTAACTGGGGTGTCAATATTGTGCGAGAAGTTTGCAATAAATTATTCAGCTAATTCTCCCCATGATGTGATGGTTGGTGGTAAATGTGAAAACCACTCTAAAGCCGGACCTCCCAGACTTTTAGAAAATAGTCTCATTAGATAAGTATCTTCTGAGGCAACCTCTATACATACTGTAAAAAATTCTCTAATATGATCTCTAAGATCACCCTTCCCTTGATATCTATCAAATTTGAGCGTTTCAAAATATTGTGGGAAAGGCGACATGTATAATGTGTGATCGAATGGATAAGGACGTAAGTCCTGCATTGTGTAGCTCTTTTTATCGTTACTAGTTTGCATGGTCGTCATTTGTTGTTGTAAATTCTATATTTGTTGTGTCAGAATATCTGTTTGTGTCAAAGGTATACCTTGTGTTTGTGTATGTCCCACAAAAGGATTTGTGGTTGCATAACTAGGAGGTTGTTGGAAGGTACCAAGATTATAACCTTATGTGTTGTGTGTTCCACTAGGTACTGTGAAATAGCTAATATGCAAACCCATGTTTGGTTGAGTTGTACTCGTTGTATTGGCAAGACCTAGATTTGCATTTTGATAACTATATGTGGATCTCATAGAATAAGAAACTTGAGGTTGGGTTGCACTTGTTGCTTGTGTTTGAATAGGTGTTGAGACACTTGATATTATCGGTATGCTTTGTGATGGTATACTAGCATTGATCGCCGAGGATGACACACTTGTTTGAAAGTTTGCATTTGTGTTGACATTTGTTTGGATAGGTATTGTTTGAGGAAAACTGGAGGTCGTTGCTTGTATTTGTGTCAAGGGTGGTGTTTGACTGTTATCTTGACCTAAAGTTTTTCCTGGTGGTAAAATCTTTGTGCCATCAAAATCCTCAGGTAGTTTTGCCCCATTTTGTATTAACAACGAAAGATATTGTTGATTGAAGGAGTGAAACTCAATAAATTAAATAGATTAATTGAGTCAACTGATTGAGAAAAAGCTGACTAAAGGAAGAAAAAGAATGATTGGGGGAAATAAAGAGGATGACACATAAAGCTTAATTTAGAAAAAGCTAACTCGAAGATGGGAATAAAGACTTGAGAGATAAATGATTTAATTTATTAATCGATTGAATTAATTAATTTAGCATGTGCTTGCATTTAGATTTAGATTTTCAATTTAATCTTTGCATGATTTTTATTCAAATAATTGAATTTATTAATTCAATTTAGTATTTGAATATATTTAGAACTTGACTTTGATTTTCAATTTGGTTTTTGAAATCAGGCACATGTAATTGAATTTTGAAGAAATTAGAAGAATGTGAAATTAAATGAAATTAGAATTTGAGGATTTGGAAATGGAAGAATTAATTAGTTAATTAAATAATTTAAAGAAACTATTTAATTATATAGAAATAGAATTTAATTAAATAATAAAGATTATTTAATTAGAGGAATTAAAATCATAATTAATTAAATAATAAATACTTAATTAATATTTAGAAGAGGGTTGAATGATTAGATGTTTGGAGATAGAAATTGAATAATTAATTAATTAATTTAAATAATAAAGATTATTTAAATTGGGGAATTAACCATAATTAATTAAATAATAAATATTTAATTAACATTAGAGAATGATTAAATGATCAAATGATGATAGAATAGGAAAATAGAATAATCAGTGAGATGTTGAGAAAATATGAAATTAGAAGAAATAGATTAATTAAATTAATTAAATAATAAAGATTATTTAATCAATTAGGGGAATAATTAGTACATGATCAACAAGACATTTTTAGGTCTCTACAAAAAGTATGTTCAAATCTGAATGTATAACGAATGGTTTTTATTTTTTGTTTCAAATCGAGCTTGGTTTACGTGTTATTGATTTAGTTTACATGTTATGGTTTACATTTTTTGTTTGAAATCAAATGGTTTGCATTTTCTGTTTGAATATATATATATGTCTGTATAGATATGTGTGTGTGTTAGTTGAAAAATTATAGATTTTACCAGCATCTAAACTGGCTTTGAAAACACGATACGTTTATCAGAAAATCGACTAACACAAAAGTTAGTCACACATTAGACACCGTTGATTTTTTTTTAACAATTGCAATTTTTCAAGCATTCACTAACATGATGTACATTTGCACTATTTTGGAGCCAGAATAGACGCGTAGTGCATAACATGAAGGTTAGTGATCCATTTTGGAGACAGATTTTAGCCGGGTGTGTGTGTGTAGAGAGAGAGAGAGAGAGAGAGAGAGAGAGAGAGAGTACAGACATGTATACAAAGACATACACACACACAAATATATATATATGTGTGTGTGTGTGTGTGTGTGTGTGTGTGTGTGTGTGTGTGTGTGTGTGTGTGTGTGTGTGTGTGTGTGTGTGTGTGTGTGTGTGTGTGTGTGTGTGTGTGTGTGTTTGTGTGTGTGTGTATATGTTTGTATATATATAATATATAGTGTGCGTGTGTATACCAGTGAATATTTGTGTATATATATAAGAGCACGAACATATATATTCACTAGTATATATATATATATATACACACACACATAAATATTCATTGGTATACACACACACGTACAAACATATATATAGGAGCACGAACATGTGTGTGTGTGTGTGTGTGTGTGTGTGTGTGTGTGTGTGTGTGTGTGTGTGTGTGTGTGTGTGTGTGTGTGTGTGTGTGTGTGTGTGTGTGTGTGTCTCATTGCCTCTCTTCTCCTGAAGATGGCTATTTGGTATTGGTTCTAGAACATGTACTGTAATGGAAAGAGAGCTTCCTTAAGACTACCTAACAGTTCAAGTGCAGAGGAGAAAAAAGTTTCAAGTGTTGATTTTTTATTTTTTTCTTCCTCTACTCTTATTTTTTTGAAGCGTTGATTTTTGACATTTCAATTTGATAATCAACTTCTTCTATTATTTCAATCATCTTTTTTTCTAAAGCCATAATGAAATGAAGTTTTATTGCTAAATTATTGTGTATTTAAAATGATGTTTTATTGCAAAATAATTGTGTATTTGAGTTTAACATTCCAAAGTAAAGTGTTTGTTTACAACAAATGTCTTTATATTTTTGTTATTTCTATTTTTTTTAATCAAAGTAAGATACAAAAATAACAGCTAAAGTAAGTAGAAAAATACATTGCACTAGACAATACAAGCAACATAAGGGAAAAATCTCTCATCCTAGTAACAATAACAATGGCATAACATGGAAGAAATGTGTGAATAGGTCCATATGACATATGAATGGAAGAGAATGTATCAATTGACCTTTTAGTGCAATTTAATTTGTAAAATCGAATAATAATTAAAATGTAGATGATAACTGATACTCTTCCCCTTTCCCTTGTCTATAAACATCATTGTTTGTCAAATAACACTAGTATAACAAAGTTAAGGTTTAAAGGATTATGACAACATTTTAACTAGGAGCGTCCTTGGTTCAAAATTGTTCTATAAGAAAGTTGAGCATTTGAATATCTATGACAAAAAAATAAAATTGGAGTATTCTAAAATAACCTCAGCTACAAAATATAATATTGTGTACCCATCTAAACTTATTTAAGTTTCAAGGCACACAACCAAAATTATTTAAGTTTTCAAGTTGACTAAACAAACTTCAGATGGAAATCTCACAAATCAATAGTTTATTAACCTTAAACCTATAATGCATTCAAGCAATAAACAACCAAACGGTGTCTCCAGAAATTGTACCTACAGAAATCTTTGAATTCATGCGACTGTAGTTACATACAAATGGTACTTCACTGATTAGCAAATTTACCTCGTATCTGTAATGTACTACAAACCCACTAGGCCCTATGTGTCAGGTATTGGTTCTGGAACTTATACTGTAATGGAAAGAGAGCTTCCTTAAGATTACTTTTGACTTAGGACTATTGTATCTTTATGATGTTTATAATAAAGCTCTTTTCTTATCATAGCTTTGCTTCTACAAACATAATGAAGTAAACCCATGCACAAAATAACTTTGATTCTCATACGAGATCATAGGGGAATGATGAGAATATGCCTCATACCTCATTCTCTTGGAGAAGTTGATTAATTTATAAGAGTCATGACACCCGAGTTGACTAGTTGCATCCAGTCCAAATGAGAGCAACATAAAATTATGAAGAGGAACATTTTTTGAGTTCCTATATGCAATTTTCAGATTTATGATATATGGGAATTCGAACACTCTTAAGTATTGACAAAATATGTGAATTCTTGGTGAAAAGAAACTTGAACAAATAAGAAACCTGACCATTTAGTTTTGCTGCAACTTTTGGTACAAAATCACTCGTTGAAGTTGAGGTCCTGATATCTTTATCTTATTTGCATATTTGGATAGAGCTTTGTGATTTGAGATTGAGATTGACCTTAATTAGATGCTGGAGAACTCAAGGATTTTGAATACACCTATTAACTGAACACCTCAAACACTTTGCATGAATAACTCATTTATCAATGGTTTGGTCTTAGTCATGAACACAATGATCTCAACACCAAACTAGAATTTGATTTTGAGACGAAATGCTTTTGATTGTATGTACATCGTCGTTCTAAGTTGTCATTGACTGACTTTGGCTCTTTATTATTGTTAATGTCTTTATGTCTATGATAATGTTTCAACTCTTTGTCAACCTTGCTCTGTGTGCTTGCCATTGTTTGTGAAGTGGTATATAATTCGACAATACTGTCTGATATGTACATCACTAGGATGGGAAAACACCAAAAATGGTAGCACATTATGGAATTGGAAGTTCAAGATGATGGTGAAGGTTTCCATCATTTCTCTTCAAGGGATATTCAGTGGATGCCAATTTGTGTCAAAAATGATTTCATGACAAACCTTTGTGCAACAATTCCACTTGGTGGATTGGATGCATTTATCAATGGGGAATCGTTACTTGAAGGTGTTGAAGCCACATTTTTCCGAAAGCAGCACGCTAAAGACCATAGTATTGTGCACAATACGCATACAACAAAGATGTACAACTGGTTGGTAGACACATTCTTTGCTATTCTTTATCTATGTTTAATGACATTATGACTCTTGCTAATAATACAATAGTTGTTTTTGAAGGTATTGGTGAGCATATGGACCAAAAGACAAAAGGAATAAGTCACCGCCTAAGAAGCGGGATCATAATTATTAGAAAAAATGAGGTTGTACATGCCACTTCATTGCTAAGGTGTTATATAGTAGGCCAGATGTGGCCATCTTGACATTCAAGAGATCATTGCATGTAGACAAGAAGGGTAAATCTTGTCATGGTGTGGATGATACCAACAATGAGTTGCGCTCTCAATTTGTGCTAAACCTATCTGATGAATGCAAAGCATATATAGAGATCTTGTTGGTGATGGATGTCGACTTTGATGCTATTATGGACATACATCTTGATGATCTCATTTTCTGTAGCATGTTGAGGAAGAGAGATTCATTCGTAACACGTAAGGATGTTTTGAATGAGGTGATGAGGGTCCGCTCCATTCGATCGCGAAAGCATGTGCACAATGCGACTAACATCTTAGAATGGAAAAAACAAGATGAGGCTAATTTATTTTTTTCCAGCAGCCACAAGGTCCCAACACACCTTTCATTATGGGAATACAAATGCCTTGGATGCTTGACATGATGGTTCAACACTCGCATTACTCAATCATCTCAATGGATTCCGCATTTACAACAAACAAATATGGGGCAAGTCTCCTCAAACTCCTTCTAATGATTTTTTATCATATTTTCAAGTTTCCCATTGCATTTGTAGATGCTAATGATTTTTGTGATTGTTGCTTAAAACAATACCAATTGTATTTGTTGCTCATTTTTTACGAGCAACAATCAGGGGTCCCTGTTGCATGGGCAGTGACATTGAGGAACAAGATTGAGGATATTGAGGTGTGGTTGGTGGAGTTGCAGAGACAAGCAAAGGAAAAGAGGCTTGATTGGAGGATTAATGCATTTATCTGATCAAATCATATAGTATGATACGTTGCTCTACGTTCTATTCTATATGATTAGGCACAATAAATTATTGTGTTTGTAACAAGAGTGTTTTTCAATGTCGTGTCATACTTTGTAGTTGGCATGTGCGGCGAGCAAGGTAGAAGAATGTCTACAAGTGCACAACAAAGGAAAGAGCAATGGACATTTTTCACTGTCTAGGGTAGATAATGATGGTAATGCATGAAAGTGAAGAGAGAACTATACAACAACTGCATAGTTTCTTTGTTGAATTTAGTGATCAACCACGTTTTCTAGAGTACTTCTACAACACATGGTATCAAGAAGATGGTCGTATCGGTGAGTTTGACGTCACCTTGGATTTGCCTTCGATGACTCATTAACTCTTTTGGTGCGACAGATGATGCATTTGTTTGGTAGTTGACATCTTGCTTTTATTTTTATTTTTTTGCTAGCTATGTGGGCAAAAAACTTCAGGAATTTCCCTCATGCTAACCAAGACACAAATAATGCCATTAAATCATACCTTGGAAAATTGAAGGCGTTGCACCTAAGAGATCATAAAAAGACATGCTTGAGGAGGATGGACAATCTGTATTTTACACTTTCATATAAAGTGGAACCATTCTACAAGCATAAGCGAGAGTTGCAACATTTTGGATTTATCAAAGACTACATGTTGACACATTTGCAAACTAATATGGAGAGGGCAAGGGAAATTCCTAATGTCGATTGTGTTCCAGATGACACTCATCCTAGTTGGTACTAGGTGAAAAGTCAGTCCTCATGCAATTGGTATGTGGTTAGGAAATGTGCGATCACTTGTACATCTGTGACAGCTCGTGGAGTTTGCAAGGAAACATGTGAAAGCACACGTTGAAGGCTGCTACAATGTTGAATAACTCATTTGATGATTGAACATGTTTCGGGTAAGTGGACATTAAATGCAAGTCAACTTGTTTGGTTAGTGAATGTTGATCTTTGCCGACTTAAAAGATCTACACTTCACTCTAAGAATTTGTTTCATGCAAATCCTATTCCTATGTCAATTCCAACATCTGCTAACATTAATGAAGACCCAACACCTTAACCCATCATTGATAGAATTTCCAATGCAGATACACATATAGAGGATGTTGACATTATGATGTGGAATGAAGCCAACACAAAGCTAAAGATGTTGTCACAAACAATGCCACAGTCACACGAAAAAATAATGGCATTTGTAGGTTGTGTGGAGAGGTTCTTGGTTGATCTTGACAATTCTGGTGACATGGCATTTGATTTTAGTCTCGCTAATGATCCAACCAATACAAGCATTGTTCGCATGCGACCTTGGTTCAGTGCAAGTAGGTACCCTTGTTAGATTCAACGGCAACATAGGCAGACTACTAGCACTGAGATCTCTCACAATGTTATGCAGCCTATCAACTTTGAGTTCCCCTTGGAGACTTCTAAGAGGCGGAAGGGAAAGAGGCAATTGGACCAAGCACCGGAACCACATGTCCTTGCCACAAGATATGTTGCGTCTTTAATACAGGTTGGTACTCAAGTGTCACCTTTAAGTGGTTTCTAAACATGTCAATGATGCATGCAGTTATTTAGTCATTATGTTTTGCAGCTGGTGAAAGTGTTCCACACATAGGTGTGACAATGTTTACTACACCCTCAACATCTAGGCAAAGGAGTCCTCATCGACGATTGGCTTTTGAAGGTCCTATATGCGTACAAGGATCACATAATGTCCCTTAGCGACAAAATTTTTGTTATTATTTATTCAGTTTTAGATTTCTATTTGTATGTATTTCATATATGTGGTCCATGTTTCGCCTTTCATCATTCAACATGTTGTGTAATATGGACTAGCTTTGTTTGCTGTAATTTTGTTGTAATGTTGAGATTATGTCCCTAACCGGTTTTTATAACGTATCTTTCTATACAAGTCTCATTTGTCAATTTCTTCATCTGGTACACACTCCAATGGCATACATCTACATTTCAAGCCACAGGCGAAGGTTGTAATTTTGTTTCTGCCACTTAATTTTCAGTATTATGCGTTTATATCTTATATTTATTGAATGCTATAGTTAAATAACTAACACTTTTATTGTATGAATATGTCTTACATTTATTAAATGCTTTACTTAAGTAAGTAACACTCTTACTGTATGATTACATCTTACATTTATTAAATTCTATAGTTAAATTACTAACACTCTTGTTGTATGTATCTACAACTAGCTAGCGACTTTAGTAGAGCACAACAAAGAGTTTGCATTATTTTAGCTCCTTGAAAATGATATAATCAAGGATATTATGGAAAGGATAATTCTGAGATGGACCATTGTGTGGCATGTTCACGTGGATAGATATTATGGGAGGGATTTGAGGTACATCGTCTGTATAGATGAGGCCTACTTCTTTAATTCTCTTGGGGGAACATTATGTATAGGAAACTATGGCCTATATATTTGGCCTTTGTGTACTAGCCAATGGCTCTCCCTTGGGTTCACATCCTGTGCTCTTTCAAAGACCCATGAAGAGGTGGACGTGTTTCGGTGCCATGTCCTGATGCTATTATCGATGAGGCCACTAGCTTTTTTCCTTTGAATCTTGTCGTTATGGACTATACACACCTTTTTACAAGATATGACAATCCTCGCCGACCATCGAGGTTTGCTAGGATTCATAGTAGATTTCAATTTCAAAGGAGGTCCTCTCCTTAAATTGTATAACTGTACCTATATGAGTATGTTTTTTTTATAAAACAATTCATTTCTATGATTACATAACTAATCTATGTATGTTTGGCTGGACTACATTTATAATTTAGGTATTTTCCTACTTTTTATGTTTATAAACCACTCTATGAGCAATACAAATAATATTAATACAAAAACACACCATGCTATATTGTATCCATCAAAGCAACACGATATGTTATATTACATACATTTCACTAACATGGTATGTTAAATTACATACATCACACTAACACGATATGTTATATTGTGTCTTTACTTGAAAGCATTATACATGAAACCACACAAAAGGGATTTATATCCTTAGAATAACTTAATTCACCATTGATGAACAAGTTAATGTAAATAGGAGCAGAGAATCAAACTTTGAGATTTTTATGAAACTTTGACGATCAATGCTCAATACAACATGTTTTGTTAGTCCGTAAAATAATGAATGAACTACCCAAAAGTTTCAAGCAACTAAAATTTTAAGCCACTTTGTATTGTGGGCATTTGCAGCTAAAATGATAAAAGACAGAACATGTTAGTAGCAACCAAGAAGGAAGACTAAGAGGGGGGGGGGGGTGAATCAGTCTTCACCAGATCTAGAAAAGTTAAACTCTAAAACATAAACTGCAGCAATAAACATATAAGCAAATTAACAGCACAAGACACAAGACCAGATTTTTGACGTGGAAAACCCGGTTAAGGGAAAAACCATGGTGGGAACCTACCCACAATAAGATGATACTCTATAGTAGTATGTGAAAGTATTACAATGGGGAATGCACATGCATTTAGGCACACTGCCTAGAGCTCACTGCTCAAAGATATTTGCCCGAAAGGCTACAACCCTCAAGGAAGTCTCATTGACTTATAATATGATTTGGACTACAATCTAGAAGAAATGAACTGCAATGATAGCATCTACAAATGCCCGATGACAGTTCTGGTTAAGAACAATTATCTACCCTGCAATACCAATCTCACCTCAACACTTCACTGAATGATAAATTTCTTGTTTGCACATTCACCTCTCTCTGATAATGCAAACATGATACCGACACCAAAACTAAGTGAATAAATCACCTATATATACAATTCATCAACCTTGACAACAAAGTTGACTAAACCCTCAACCCTCAACTCATAAAATTACATTGCATGATACAAAGATCAACCACTGAACTAATATAATGATTTACATTACATAGAATGGACCTAATTCAAATCATCAAATGATCACATCCATCGGAAATCACGCCAAGATCAATCGCAACACGCTACACCACCAGAAATACCGCATAACACGAAATTCATCACCAGTTGATGAAAACCACCAAAAACTCACACAACAATCCATGCAGATCACCAAAACAAATATAACACGACTAGGAAACACCAAGAAAGCACATTAGAATCATCACCAACAACTGCACCAACTCCACTTTTCAAATCTTCATCTGTCAACGTCTAGAAGCTTAAGAACACAACCAATTAGCAACTGTGATGAAGAAAGATAGCTTGTGAAGCATCAAATCATGAACCATCTAAAATAAAGATACAAAAGATCATCCCAAACAATATCCCAAAGGCTCAACACAATATCTAATCACACTGGAATATACCGGAGGAGATACCGGATTCTACAAAGCAGTGATCAACATAAATAGACTACAAAACCGGATCAAAAAATCTTCCCAAAATCACTGGAATAAATCACATGAATATGTTGACATCAATGACAATAGCATATCCTAGCAGAAACAATGAACAACCATATCCAAAAATCTCCCCCTTTGGCATTGATGGCAACATATGAATGTGAAAAACAGTCAATACAAAGAAAGAAGATATCACCAGCAAACTCCCCCTAAGATCAAGATAGATAATGCAGTTTTTCACATGATCTCTCTCCCCCTTTGACAACAATGCCAAAGATCTCCAAAACAAAAACATGAATCTCTCTCCCTTGGGACACATAATTAAATCAACATACTACTCCAATAGAGGAGCATCACCAACACACCAATCCAGATAAAAGAATAAGGCTCTAAGATTCATTGGATCGATGCAAATCAATGCATCTAGTTCTCATCATGAGGGGTGGATACCCCTAACTTGTCTCTCAAGTAAACAAATGTATCTATGGGAAAAAAGTCTTAGTGAAAATATCACCAATTTGTTCCTTTGTAGATACATACTCCAGCTTCACCTTCTCTTCATTGACTTGCTCTCTCAAGTAATTGTATTTGATTGATATGCTTAGTCTTTGAATGTTGCACCAGATTATTTGACATGTTTATAGCACTGGAATTATCACAATATATAACAGTAGGCTCATCATGAATAATTCATATATCTTTCAACATTTGCTTCATCCAAACTAGCAGTAGCAATGTACTCAACTTCAACAATAGATAAGGATACTGAATCTTGTTTCTTGATAGCCCATGAAACCATTTTCTTACCTAAAAAGAATGCTCCATTGGTAGTACTCTTCTGGTCATCAATATCACCAACCCAATCTGCATCAGTGTATGCACACAACATGAAATCATCATTCTTTGGATACCATAAACCATAATCGACAGTTCCTTTTAGATATTTTAATATCCTCTTAACAACAGTGACATGACTCTCCTTCGGATCAACTTGATATCTAGCAACCATACACACAACATGCATAATGTCGGGACTAGTCTGAGTAAGATATAGCAGTCCACCAACCATAGATATGTACAAACTTTGATTAGCTTTCGAAGATTCATCATTTTTAGACAATTTACAACTAGTCACCATAGGAGGTCCAACCGGTTTGGAATCATCTAGTCCAAACTTATTCAACAGTTCCTTCACATACTTAGTTTGAGATATAAAGATACCTTTTCCCATCTGTGCAATCTACAAACCTAAGAAAAACTTCATATCACCAATCATAGACATCTCAAATTCTTTTTGCATATCATCGATAAACTTTATATTCATATCATCATCACCACAAAAAATAATGTCATCAAAAAAGACTTCAACAATCAGAATGTTATCATTTTCAATCTTAAAGTACAAATTACTATTAGCAACATCTTTAGAAAATCCCAATT
Organism: Cryptomeria japonica; assembly: GCF_030272615.1. NCBI lineage: Eukaryota > Viridiplantae > Streptophyta > Pinopsida > Cupressales > Cupressaceae > Cryptomeria > Cryptomeria japonica. The sequence goes on from NC_081410.1 coordinate 291,070,771, forward strand.
TCAACAAATATTTGTCTAATCTAGCATACCGGGCTCTAGGAGCTTGTTTCAATCCATAAAGTTCTTTCTTCAACTTACATACCATGTCTCCATCATCCAACAATGAAAATCCATCAGGTTTCTCAATGTAAACTTCTTCCTCTAGATCACCATTCAAAAATGCAGATTTGACATCCATCTGATATACCTTTAAATCTTTATAGGCAACATAAGCAAGTAACAATCTAACAGTTTCAATTCTGGCAACCAGAGCAAAAGTTTCTTCATAATCAATTCCTTCTTGTTGTGAATATTCTTTGCAGACCGGTCTAGCTTTATTTCTGACTACTTCATCGGGTTCATTCAATTTGTTCCTAATAACCCACTTAGTACCAATAACATTTTTATCCTTAGGTCTAGGCACAAGTTCCCAAGTGTTATTATTTTGAATTCGATCTAACTCTTCTTCCATGGCTCTTATCCAGTTATCATCTTTAAAGGCTTAAACAAAATCTTTAGGTTCAAATTTAGAAATCAAACATACTTCTTCTGTAACTAACCTTCTTCTAGTCATCACACCTCTATTCTTATCACCAATAATCTGATTCTCAAAATGATTCAATTTAACATACCCCAGAGTCTTCTATTTGTTTTGATCCTCAGGTTCCTGAACATCTTCACCAGCAACAACATCCGGATTAACAGTCTCTACCGGATCATTCTGCTTAGACTCTTCAGGCTGAATAAGGGCTAAAACAATGTGTTGACCATCATCATAAGCTTTGATCTCTTTCCCAAGGTTCTCATCCACCTTCACATTTGCACTCTCAACTATCTTTCTTAGTCTCTTATTATAGCACCGGTAGGTTTTTCTCTTTGTAGAGTATCCCAAAAAGATACCTTCATCACTTCTAGCATCAAATTTTATGATATCCTCATCTCTCTTGATATAGCATTTTCTACCAAAAACTTTAAATATTTCATAGTAGGAACATGAACAAACCAAAGCTCATAAGGGGTCTTACTGGTATCACCTTTGCTATGAACTCTATTGAACCTTCAACATATAAGACATCAACAATGTTATGCTTACCATCAAAAGAAATAGAACCTCTCCCACAAATCACATAGGCTTTGTGATCTCCAAATCTAATTATTCCACCATCATACCTTTCCATACTTACAAACTTGTTTTTTATCACTGGTCATATGATGTGAACAACCACTGTTAATCACCCATTCACCCTTTTCTTCTACCTTAGCAGCCAAAGCTTTCTCATCAATAGAACAACTAGTGGGATCAATAGGTACATGTTTATCTTCTTTAATGGCAATAAACACAACTTCATCTTCTTCTGATTCATCATCTGTAACACCTTCATCTGCAATATAATAACAGTTCTTTTGGTTCCTAGACTTCCGGTTAGACTTATAAGGCTTATCATACTTTTCATGATTCTCAAATCTATCATTCCTATCATGCTTATCAAACTTATCATGTCTATCATACTTAGTCATTCTCTCTGGGCATCTAGAAGAAAAATGTCCTATCTTATTACAAGAAAAACATTTCAAGGGAACTTTCCATCATACTTATCGGCACCTTTAGGCAATCTCTGGGCAATAAATGCTTCAAGCTCATCAAGCTCTCTTTCTTGCTTTGCTATTTCTCTTCTTTCTCTTTCATATCTGGATATCCTGCACTCATCAGGATCATATTTCTTCTTACCAGATAGAGATGTTGATGCTCTAAATGTAGTATCAAACTTTTCATGCGATTCATCAAATTCGCTCATCTCAAATGCAAAAAGTTTTCCAACCAGCGCATCTCTTGTTACTATAGTCACACTCTGGATCTCATCCATAGCAACAATCTTATGTTTATAAGCATGAGGCAAAGATCTCAACACCTTAGCAACATTCTCATCTTCCTCAATCTTTCAACCGACACACCTGATACCAAGGACAAGTTCATTCACCTTAGCCATGTATGAATGTATGTTTTCATCATCTCCCATCTTCAATGTTTCATACATTCCTTTCAAACTCTGCAACTTAGCAACTTTCACTTGACTATCACCTTCATACAAGATCTCAAGCTTCTCCGAGATCTCATGTGCGGTCTCCCATAACATTTGTCATTTCAGAATCAGTCAGGGCACTAAGTAATTCTTCCTTTGCTCTAATGTTATATTCAGCTTCCTTAACCTCATTAGGAGTGGATGGTCCATTATGAGGAACAACATAGACATTCTTAGTAATCTTCCAGTATTCCTCTCTAAGACATTTCAAGTGCACCTCCATCTGGCTCTTCCATATAATTGTTACCAAATTTTGCACATGCCAAATTTAGTGCCCTAATGAAGCCTTTCATTCATTCATTTTGAAAAGGTCAAATCATGAACGAGAAATCAGAAATGCACTATTTTTGTCTAACTTGTTTGCTTCATGTGCAGATACAAGAAACGTGAGATAGCATGTGGGTTAAAATGTGGCTCCCATGAGGGTTGAGCTCAGCATGCAGTGGATCACAAAGATATTTATGCTCCATTACAGATGAAATGGTGTGGTTGATATAAGGCCAAAAGAAACTCAGAGCAAATGCAATCAACCTGTGTAAAGTTTTTTACTTGGGCGTCAAAGAGGGTTTTAAAAGGCCAAAGAACTTCCAAGTGGTGTCAGTCGCCAGGCAGGAAGACCATTTATCCCACATTGTCCACACGAAGGGAGTTTATTGCATTTAAATATAAGAACACATATAACTATAGTGTTAAAGCTTACGGGCTTTTGACAAGAAGGGGATCATGGCTTAGTAGACCCCACATGCGCACGCATCTCAAAGCATCCAAATTTTGTGACTGGCTGGTGGGAAGAGGTTAAAGGTCGAGCAAGTAAGGAAGATTAGATGCAGATTGTGGTGACCCAACGACTGTTGCTATGTCACGATGGTTAGATGCTCGTTGGTTACCTCACGCGACATACTGACTGATGACATGGAAAAGTAGAGAGTAGATGAAGAACCAAGGTGGACCCATGAGCGAAATAGTGGTTGACACGTGATGACACCATGGCATAAGAGAGACCCTCTCAGAGAGGTTAACGGGCATGCAGATCAAGAAAAATCAATGATGATCACCAAGATCGAACGACTGTCGCTAAGGTGCAAGGAAAAGTTGCACACCCAGTTATCTCACGCAACTTAGTGACTAATGACATGGTAGTTTAGGTGGAACCTAGGTAGTGGCCACAGACTGACCAAGAAGTGACACGTGGTGGTCCCGATAGCTAGGGAGAGTGGCTAAGGCGAGTTAAAGGCCGAGAAGATCATAGTTGATCGACGACAATCAAAGAAGATCTAATGGTAGTCGCCAAGTCACGGTGGGAAACTACTAATTAGGATTTCCATCGCGACCCAACGACTAAGGATGGAACTATCATCAACCATCGAAATAACATGTTTGAGGCTACTCTGAGAACTTGATAAGGAAGCATTTAGTTGGGAGTGTATCATCGACCATCGGAATAAGTGTTTCAATGCTAACCCGATGACCTGATGAAGAAAGCAATGCTAGTTATAGTTAGAAACCAAAAGTAGTGGTAGGCAAGGTAGCGTCCAGGGGCCCATGCAAAATAAGAAGAAGTCATCAGGTAGTTTGAGGTCCGATTTGAGCTTGAGAGAAATTTTGCATGAGTCTTTCTTGTGATCTTGAGGTAATAAGGATTGATTTTTGAGTGCCATATGGGTCAACCTTTAGTTGACTAAGAGTTTGAACTGAATTGCATGAGTTTTTCTCATGATTTTTGAGCCTATTTTGGTGGCTTTTATTCCTATGCAAGGATCAATTTTCAAAAAAGATATTTTCAGTGGGAGTTCATCTTCACTCATTTTGAAGTTATCTTTCCTCTACCTTTTTGGAAGGTTTTTGGTATAAAGGGAAAAAAGTTTTATCTTTCTTCTCTAGTTCTTGATCATTCTCTTGCTGGTTTTAGCAGAGAATTCATTCTTGTAGCTCCTGTGCAGTTTTATGACATAATACTAAATAAAAATTATCAGCTTATGCCTTATGTCTTTACAGTTCATTTTCTTATTCATGATTGAGAGCTAGTCTATTGTGTTATTGTTTAAATAACCTTTAAATTTTTTGTCTCATTTATAAGTCACGGGTTGTGCATTGTGATAAATTGGTTCATTTGGTTGATTGTGAAAGTTTTCTTTCCTTTAAATTTCTTGAAGTTTAAATCCTTTGCATGAAATATTTATGTGTTATGAACTAGAAGTCTATTTGTGCATATTGGTGTTTTTAGGAGTGTATCTCTATCATTGTGAGATATATTATTGATGCTTCACCTTGGTTTAGCATTTGCAAGTCATTCTATTTTCATTTTTAGTTTTCCTATCCCTTTTCTCAGTAAAGATTTAGAGTTATTCACAGGGAACCAACCCTTCATCTAGAGGTTAATTCTCACTACAGCAACCCACAAGCCTAAGAATTTTCCCATGTGTCACCAAGTTGTTTGAGCTTTCAGCTTGTGCATTACGGGTGCAATTTGAGTGACAACAATAATATAGTTACTTCCATCAAACCTCAGACTATCCTTCTTGAAAAAATTTAATTGAGTTGTCATCCTAGATCTCCTCAACCGGTTAAGATTCTACAGGAGGATCTAGCTCTACTACCACTTCTTAGCAGCAATCAAGAAGGAAGACTAAGAGTGGGAACCTACCCACAATAAGATGATACTCTACAGTAGTATGTGTAAGTATTACAATGGTGAATGCACATGCATTCAGGCACACTGCCTAGAGTTCACTGCTCAAAGATATTTGCTCGGAAGGATACAACCCTCAGGGAAGTCTGACTGACTTACAATATGATCTGGACTACAATCCAGAAGAAATGAATTGTAATGATAGCATCTACAAATGCCTGATGACAGTTTTGATTAAGCACAATTGTCTGCCCCGCAACACCAATCTCACCTCAACACTTCACTGAATGATAAATTTCTTGTTCACACATTCACCTCTCTCTGATAATTCATACACAATACCGACACCAAAACTAAGTGAATAAATCACCTATATATACAATTCATCAACCTTGACAACAAGGTCGGCTAAACCCTCAACTCACAGAATTACATTGCACGATACAAAGATCAACCACCGGACCAATATAATGATTTACATTACATAGCATGTTTCTAATTCAAATTCTCAAATGATCACATCCACCAAAAATCACTCAACGATCAATGTGGATCACCAAAACAAATAGGACACAACTAGGAAACACCAACAAGCACGTTAGAATCATCACCAACAACTGCACCAATGCCACTTTTCAATTCTTCATCTGTCAACGTCTAGAAGCTCAAGAACGCAACCAATCAGCAACTATCATGAATAAAGATAACTTGCGGAGAACCAAATCATGAACCATCTAAAATTAAGATACACAAGATCATCCCAAACAATATCCCAAAGGCTTAGCACAAGATCTGATCACACCAGAATATACCGGATTCTGCAAAGCAGTGATCAACATAACCAGACTACAAAACTGGATCAGAAAATCTTCCCAAACTCACTGGAATAAATCATAGGAATATGTTGACATCAATGACAACAACATATCCTAGCAGCAACAATGAACAACCATATCCAAAAGAACATACATACTAATGGAAAGTTGATTACTGTCAAGAAATCATGTCAACCATTTTCACCATGTTGTTTTAGGTTGTAAAAAAATATCTTTTTTATTAAAAACTTGAATAACACAAACACGATGTGACATTGGTAACCTTGAATAAATATTTTTATGCTTGTCATGTAGTGCCATTACTATTGCTTAATGAATGATACAAATGATGATGCCAAATTTTTAGAAATTTCAACTTAAAATTACTATTGCTAAATGAATGATAGAAATGATGATGCCAATTGTTTTTTTACTATTACTTAATGAATTATACAAATGAATGATATATTTTATTGTGGGCATTTGCAGCTAAACTAACAAAAGACATAAAATACATACTAATTGAAATTTCACGAGATTGAACAAATCATGTCAACCATTTTGACCATCTTCTGCTAGTTTGTAAAAATATCTTTGTGTTAGATACTTGAATAGGATATAGTTTTGATTAGTAACCATTTTGATTCTTGTATTAAAGTTTGGCATTGTAAAAAACATACAAATTTTTCTATTGCTCTGTCTATATTTTTTTCCCAATATCCTTTTATATAACAAAATTGGGAGAAGTGATAACCTTTAGATCATTACAATATAACCATTCTTATCTAACCAACATAGTTCTATATAAAAAAGGAAAAAAAAAAGATTTAGTCTCTCGAGGTCCTCAGATAGGCATTTTCCCATTGGTACACATCATAATCAGTTGGCCATTCGTAATTTTGAATAGCAGGTGCATTTAGGAGAAAATCTTTCCAACTTTTGTTAGTCATTGCTCTTACATCTGTGACAAATTTTGAATACCCAACCTCCACTGCTATAATCCTATCCTGAAAGAAATTGAAAATTTGAATGCTTATGTCCCTTTCCTCCTTCATATGTGTTATAATCTTTGGCATTGTATGACAAAAGTCAATTTTTCAATCTATTAAATACCTTATGTACCCATCCTTATCAAGGATATAGGGTATTGTCCAGTGTTGAAATGTATTAAAAGTATCAATTTTCCCCTCGATTTTTCTTCTTCACTGGAAACATACTCAAGGCCTTGAATAATTGCATCTATGATTCTCTGAGTCTTCTTTATTGCAGGAGGAGCATCAGGATCCCTATGCATTACATCACACAGAGTGACTAGGGTTGCATATGTTGGCTACCACCTCTTTGATTAAGCCTCCAATTTAGGTTTACTTTCTGTAAATAGTTTTTTCATCTTCAGTAAGGACTCTAAACTCTTATACACCTCATCCAACTTTTCAATGATGGGATGTACTCTGTGTGTCAACTTTTTTTCAAAGGTATGGAGGATTTGTCGTGGCACCTCCTAATAGGCTTCTTCATTAGCCACTTTTAAGTCCTCGATTTCTTCCTCATACCTCTGCTTCTCTTCTCTCCACCCTTTACTATCCTCCATGCTGCATGTTGGTGTAGGGGTAGCATGTTTTTGTAGGATAATGGCCTTGCACTGGTTATCAAGCTGTCCTTTTGCTTTTTCTTTCCACATAGCAATTTCAATGTACAACTTATTAATTTCATTGTTCATGTCCTTGTGCCCGTTTTCAAGTTCAATTATCCTTTCTTGCATGTGTTTCACTGCATCTTTGGTAAACATAGCAGAGTGCATAGTTAATGTGGCCACCTCCAATGGGGAGGTATGCTTCGTGGTCTTTATAATTATTGATCCCTGCTTCTCTTTTACCATATCTACTAGCCTCGACTTTCTAGTGCTTTTATACTTCACCCAGGCAGCTAGTATCTCAGTTTTGGGATTATACCCCATGCCACTTACCCCTTCATCAGAATCAAACTCTTCCACTAGCATGGGGTCTTATTGTTGTCTCACCTAATATAATAAGAACATTTTCTTTAGTGTCATACCTATAAAAATTAGCATGTCACTCTTCATCACGATCTCTCTCGCTTTCGCAGGAGTAACATTTATTTTATCAAATTTCATTTCTTTGAAAATCTAGGAAACCACATCATCATGTTTGGATTCATCGACTCCCATCAAATTCCTCCATTTTGTCTCCTCAAACTCCTTCATTTTTATTTTTATCTAGAAAACTTTGAGTTATGTGGTATGGATGAACTCGTCATCTTCCATAAACCTCAGTGACATTGCTATCCTTTAATCCACAGTATCGACAAGTTCTGCCCCTTCTTCCGTCTGAGCTTCATATCCATGGGTTTCTTCTTAATACCTTGTTGGACCCATTTGTGAATGCTTTGCACCTTCATCACCCTTTAAATATTTTAATGCACTGATGACTTCATGATTGTCCCCAACTCCTCCTGAGTCTTCATGAGGCACTAATGTTTTAGGATCAACTATCCTTTTTTTTTTTTTTTTTTTGTGAATGTTGTGCACCTTCATTGCCCTTTAAAGATTTTAATGCACTTATGACTTCATGACCATCCCCAACTCCTCCTGAATCTTCATGAGGTACTAATGGTTCAGGATCAACTATCCTCTATTTTTTTGTGGGGGTAATGCCTGTGGAAGTACTCGATCATATGCCTCTTCATCCACATCAAGAATAACAACCCCATGGGGTTTCCTTGGTGGAATTTCAGCCTCTTTGGCTGGATATTCACCGACTCCACATTTTGCATAGATTGTTCAAATTTATCTAAATATAGATCAATTTTCTTCAAATTATTAGTTTCATCAGCAAAAAACACAGGAAAACTAGGATCTCTTTTCTTTCTTTCTTCCTCTAGTCTCATCATGATCTTCCACTTTTTTCTTCTTTGCACTATCTCATGAATTGATGAAACATTTCTAATCAAATATTCCTCCAACAATGCTATATGGGAGATTACTTTAACAAGAGAATTAAAATGGCCTTCCGGGTCGCACATTCTCTCCACACCCAAATTCAAGCGATAGTTTTATTTTAAATATGTTCACAATTTTTCTAAAACATTTGATCTAGTAGCAAACTCCACACACATGGTGATATGGGGCATGCATGTTCCCTTTTTTATCTTCTCAATAGTTTCCCTCTCAAGCCACAACATTTGATACATAAACTCTAAGAACACAAGCCTATCCGGTACAAACATGGGTAATATACGGGGAGCTTGAGGACAACCATACACCTTGATGATGGTGTGCTCCCCCATATAGAACCAATCCACAAAGTTGTGTGTATGGTCCTTTTTTCTGAATTGAGAGCAAGTGGCCTCAATACCTTCCTCATTTTCAATGAAACTCTTTGAACCTCATGATTCACTGCTCTAAAAATAACAACAACAACTAAATCACGAAATATTTTGTAATTGCAATCTTTTCACCTCTTATCCCATACATAAAACCACAACTGCACTGATACCCTACTCCCATTATCATCCACCATCCCCAACTTTAAAGGTTTACTGCAATCTTGTTTGTTATGATACATGATTAGATAACACAATAAAGAATAATGGCGAAATTCACGGCTTTTTTATGTTTTCACTCCACTAATTGAGTGTGGATTTTTCTTTCAAATTTAGAGGCAAATTCAAACTTAAGGTTTACTTCAGAATTTTGAATTCTCATGGCCATGTACATTAATGATACTAGCATTCTCACTTTGGCATCCTCTCCTAGTATTCAACACAAGGTGAAATATGTTCTTTGAAAGTATCGAAGAAATTCATCCACAGGTAATGGCTCGGTTGTTGTAATTATCATGGGTTTATTGTTTACACCCCTCCTATAATTTGGGACCTCATCCTTCCTAAATGTTTTATGCAATTTATTATAATCCATTTAAAATTGTTCAAGGTAAACGTTTGTCAAGGCTTCCTTGTTCAACGGAAAACAATCAATAATGGCAAACTTTGAAACCACCAACAAAGGGTGTCCATTAGACATCCTAATCATTCAGGTTACAAGGTCATATCTGTCTGCCAATATTTGAATTAACTCGATATCAATGAAAACATTGGGCACAATTAACTTTTCCATATCAAAAGTCCAAGTGTTCGACACAAGGACCTTCTTATTTCTATTCTCATTAAAAAACCAGAACAAATATCTTCCTTCTATGGGAATTGAGGCATCCCTACACCCCTTGAACCCATCCTTAAACACATTCTTAGCTTCGAAATCAGCTGAGCCGGGTAGGGCATCTAGTAGAGATTTTTGCATGGGTCTCTTCATTAGATTGGATATCCTAGGTTTTTTTTAGAACTCTCACCCATTTTAGAACCCTAACAATCATTAGACTACTCTTCTTCCTAGGCATTTTTACTTTATGTTTCTTACTAGAATTCCAACCGATTTTTATAAATTCTACACCTTGAGGCGGTAATAGAGTACTTACTTGTAAGTTGTCGCATCTGATTTTGGTCCGTGCTCATCTGTCACAGAGCTCAATCCGTTCAATTCTCCAGCATAGAATGAAAATTTTGAGCACAAATTGACTATTAATGGTGTCGACAGTGCCACCTTTTTGAAATAACGTGTTAATGACATGTAATCTACCCGTTGTCTCTTATACCACCACTTCATGTTTCATTTATAATCCACCTTACTATTTGGCGATGTTTTATTGGCCAGTATTGACCATTGAGGTGCATAACATGCATGTGTTAGTCATAATTTTCATTTCATGGGTCAATAGATGGTCTCCCAAAAGTGGTTATAAAAGTTGTGTTAGTATCCATCGTCGTTTCATGGGTCAATAGATGGTTTTGACTAGTGAAGTTGCAAAATAGCGAAGGCGCATAACACAACGTATTAGTCACAATCATTGTTTCATGGTACAAGAGAATGCATTGAACAGGGTAGCCACAAAACTGCGAAAGCGCATAACACATAGTGTTAGTGTAGGGACAAACTGTGGTTTAAATATTAATAATAATAATTGATAAGATTTATGAGCCAGTTCATCTTGCATCTAAATGTCAATCCAGGGTCGTAGACTGATGAAAGGTATAGTGGCTATCTGCTCAAGGGATGAAGATAGCATGCCAAGTGGGGATGAGTGCATCTAAAACACACAAAAGGAAACCTGCAATAAACTAAAACAGAGCTGGCGACAGGAACTGTCACTTCCTGGCGACAGGAGCTAAACTGAAACTCTTAAAGAAAAACTATTCTAAGAATCTGAAGGAGATAGCAAACATGAAATTTTAATGTACAACACAATATTGCAGTAATTAAATAACAAACCACACCAATCTGAATTTACATTTGAATTTGAAACAAATACATGAATCAATGATAATTATTTACAATTACATAAATTAAAATATATAAACTAATCTCATAATTCTATGTCTGAAATTAAAATAGCAACACACAAAAATAAAAACACACATCTAACAAAACAAATCACCAATATAATTAGGTAAATTAAAGTATATAAACTATACACTAATTCTATGTATGAAATCAAATGAAAATAATAACACACAAACAATCTAAACTAAATCACCAGTCATCCCAAGAAGTGGATCCTGCCTCCTTAGTATACTTGGTGATGAAACACGAACAACTTTTTACTCTTTTGCGATCAGAATAATGATATTTTATTCACCCATAAATAATATACAATTCACACAGAATTCTGCTACAGGAAGATCTGCGTACAAAAGTCTCTTTGTCTGATATATAATCTGATATATATCTGCTTTCAGCAGACCATATATATAAAGATCATGCTTATAACAAACTGAAACTAATTGAAAGAAAATAGAATAGTTTGTTTTTGATGCCAATGGCTCTCAAAACTCAATGAACTATGATCACAAATAAAATAAATAAATCTGCTACAATACAATTTCCTCCAGCTATCGAACACATCCCTTTGCACAAAAGAAGGTTTCCAATTTCTTAATAGAATGCATCCTCCATACATTATTCTAACATGTGTACAGATCCATTGGTTATTGCAGAAAATGTGGGGTCTTGGCTAGCCGCAACAATAATTTAGCAATTATCACATTTAGAAAACCACTGGTAGCGTTTGAATGGCTCATTGTCTGGAGATTTTGCCATGTAGAAACTTAATTGGGCTCATTATGACAAAACCCATGTCGTGGATTGTTAAGATTTGTCCTCATTTGCTGGAAAATTGCAATGCAAAACTGACTGACATATTTTTTTGAGGCATTCTTCTATTAATGGCGAATCAATATTTAAAATATTGACTAAACATTGATGTTTATAGCCATGTAAGAATATTTGATGCCTCTTGAATATGTATTGGTCCATATCATTGAAAGAACTAATGCTCTGGTATAGCAAGAGTCCACTTGGAAATGACAAGAAGATCCCTGCACAAAATATGACAGGAAGTATATTGCAAGATATACATTCTTGACATGAAAGAAATATTAGTAAACACAATATGATATTATTTATTCACTATTTTATCCAAAAACTTGATGAAATATTACTTATATATATTAAAACATATGCAACAAAACATAGTGAAATCAAATGGAAATGGTATATAGAAATGGATATGAAGGCATATTACAAGGTATAAGATATGGTGTAGAATAGGGCATATTTGACTCTCATCAGTTAGTCACAATCGTTGTTTTGTGGTACAAGAGAATGAGTTGAAGAGGGTAGCCGCAAAACTGCAAAAGCACATAGCACGTCGTGTTAGTTGCAATCACCATTTCATGAGTCAACATATGGTATTGACCAATGAAGTCGTGAAACAATGAAGGCGCATAACACATCATGTTAGTCACAATCGTTATTTCACGGTACAAGAGAATGCATTGAACATGGCAGCCACGAAAATTGTGAAAGCACATAACATGCCGTATTAGTCGCAATCGTCTTTTCACAGGTCAATAGATGGTATTGACCAATGAAGCCATGAAACAGTGAAGGCACATGACACAAAGTGTTAGTCACAATCACTATTTCGTGGTATAAGAGAATGCGTTGAACATGGCAGCTGTGAAACTTCGAAAGCGCATAACACGTCGTGTTAGTCGTAATCGTCATTTCATAGGTCAACATATGGTATTTCCCAATGAAGTCGCGAAACAACGAAGGTGCATAACTCAACGTGTTAGTCACAATCACTATTTTGTAGTACAAGAGAATGCACTGAATAGGGTAGCCGCAAAACTGTGAAAGCGCATAACACGTTGTGTTAATCACAATCGTTGTTTTGTGAGTGAATAGATGGTATTGACTAGTGAATCCATAACTCAGTGTGTTAGTCACAATCATTGTTTTGCGGCACATGAGAATGCGACTAACAAAGCATGTTATGCGATGTCATAGTTTTGCGGCTGCCCTATTCAACACATAATACATCGTGTTAGTCACAATTGTCATTTCATGAGTCAGCAGACGCTTTTGATCAGTGAAGCCACAAAACTACGAAAGCAAAAATGCATAACACACTGTGTTAGTCACAATCGTTGTTTTGCTATACAAGATACTATGTTGATCAGGGCAACTGCAAAATTGTGAAAGTGCATAACACATCATGTTAGTCACAGTCATTGTTTTGCAGTCCAACTGATGGTAATGACATGTGAAGTCACAAAACAACAAATTCGCATAACACACCGTGTTAGTCGCAATTGTTGTTTCGCGATTCAACAGATGCGCTAGCTAATAATACAATGTGTTATGCGCTTTTGCATTTTCGACGCTTCACCGGTCAATAACATTAGTTGAATCAAAATATGATGATTGCGACCAAAATGGTGTGTTATGCACTTTTGCAGTTTAGCGACTTCATTGGTCAATAGCATCTATTGAATCGCTAAACGATGATTAAGACTAACTTAGTGTGTTATTTGCATTTGCAGTTCACGAGTACATAACACATCGTGTTAGTCGCAATCATTGTTTTGCAATATAAGAGACTATGTTGAACAAGGCAGCCTCGATACTGCGAATGCACATAACACAATATTAGTTGAAATCGCTGTTTTGCAGGTCAACAGATGGTATTGACTAGTGAAGCGTTGAAACTATGAAAAACGCATCACACACCATGTTAGTTGCAAGTGCATAACCCATAGTGTTATTCATGTGTTAGTCACAAGCGCATAGCACACCGTATTAGTCTCAAGCGCATAACATACCATGTTAGTCGCAAGCGCATAACACAATCATTGTTTTGTAGGACCTATAATTTATTATACCCATCATGTTGCAAAATGGTGAAAAGGTAGACAAGCTTGTAAGGTGTGTTGGCATTTGGCTAGAAGTTGACATTAAAGATCTTAGAGAAGTGTGATTCAACAATGGCTGAATGAGATTGCTAAATAACAAAGAGAATGCAAAAAAAGGAAAAATCATATTGAGATATAGTGAAAAATATGGCGTTATTTTGAAAAGTGTGGCAGAGGTGTTTGTGGCACATATGAATTAAATGCAGAAAGGACCTCAAGGGTCACCATTAAAAACCTATTTTCAACTCAAAATTCTCATTCAAAGACGAAGAATTGGTGACTTGGGCTCTGCGACAAAATTAGGAAGCAAAATTCAGTGGCAAATTGCAAGTAAGTATTCAGTCTCTCCCTCAAGCTGCTAAATTTACAGAAGTGTTTCCAAGTAAGAAGTACAAAGAAAAATGACTAAAAGAAAAGGGAAAACCGAGGAGGGAGAAAGCTCAAAACATGATGTGAGCTTCAAAAAAAGACCTAGGATAGTAAACCCAGACAACAAGCCTATGCAAAAATCACCATTAGATGCATTGCTTGGCTCTGCAAATACAACAACTAAGAATATGTTTAAAGACAAAATGGAGGGTTGTAGAGATGCCTTAATCCCAGTTTCAGGAAAAGACTTGTTTTGGTATTTCTATAAAAATAGAAATGGGAAAATTCCAATATCAAACCCTTAGACGTACAATGTGACAAAATTAATTGTGACAAATGTTTTTATAGACCATGAACTAATTCAGGTATTGGTTGACAATTATGACCCTGTCACTAAAGTTGTGAGGATATCGAGTGGAAACCTTTGGTGGTAATTACTAGATTTGTCATTATTGATTGTTTCACACTTAACAAACAAGCCCTCACTAAGGTAGACCTAGAATAATTTGCAATGGACTATAATAGTTTATTCAGGACATTCAAGAAAGATGACCTCCCATAGCATAGGAGAAGGGGTGTGAATAACCAACTCTTGATGATTACATGCACCGAGCCATTTCATGTTGATGATTTCCTTGGGTAATTCCAAAAAACCTACTTTGCCTTATGTCACATATTGGGGGAAGACGCCTATCCTAGGATGCCAGTATATTTAATGTTCATGGATATGAGAATTCAAAACTCTGAGCTAAATCTCTAGTTTGATTTTGCTTCCAAAATTGAGAGGAGAATACGAGGGCTATTGGTAGCATGGAAGGAGAAGAAAAGCAATGATTTCCACCACTATTCCTTATTATGTTATCTAATCTTATTTCAAAACAAGCAGGCCTTTGCACAAGATTGAAATTAGGAATAGCGGATGAAAATGGAAACATGCTCCCAGTTTAGCTTTGGCGTTACCTATGGGATAAGAGATCCAGGGATGCAGATTACAAGGTCTTCCGTGACTCCTTTGTTGTCACTATTCTTGGTGTTTTCAATTGTTTAGTTGAGAGATTGTCACCTCAAATAAGGAAAGTATTGAGACCCTTGGCCCGTGACCTTGAGAAGGGTCACACACAATTTTGCAGATTGGCTTTGCATGGGGGAAAATGCTATTATCAAGATCTATGGGTGTCCCCAGACTCCCCATTTACTGCTTATGTTTGTACCAGACAAGCTTGCAGTTTTGGAATTTATATGACAAATGTTATGGTTGGAAAGAGAGCTAATTGCTCAAAGGAGAAAAGGGCAGCCACAAAACTGCAAAAGCACATAACACGTGACATTTTATGCATCATCATGTGACATTTGTTGGATTCTCCATTGGATCCAACATGTTGGAGAAGTTACAAAATTATTTAAAAATCAATTTCTTGCTGAAGCCTAGTAAGGGAAGAATGTGTGATCTTGAAAACCACATTGGCTCTATTACTAAGCCATTTTCACATGAGGTATTGATAGAAGAAGACTTTATTAGAAATCTCACATCATATAGAGAAATTGTGCTGTAAAGGAAGAAGTGGCAAATCATAGCAAGATTTGAAGAAGAAAAGAAAGAAAAAGGATCCCTCTTTCCCTAGGTTCTATGGTGATGAGATTGTTTTATTGAAGAAAATTGAATTATGTTTAAATAATTTTAAAAAGATATATGGAATATTAGTAGGCCTGGACACCCTACCAAAAAAGGTTGAGGCTCCACCCAAGAAACCCCAAGGGGTTGTGATTCTTGAGGTTTCAGATAATGAATCCACATAAGAAGTTCCTCATACTATCCCTCCTATAATTGAGCAACAAATCGATGACCCGGACCCCCCGGTTCCTTATGATGTGTATGAAGGGCAAGGTGATACAGGTGAAGCTGCTAGTGCATTAAGGGACCTAGGGAGAGAAGAGACATCAGAGAAATCACATATTGATCCACCTAGGTACCAAGAAGAGATACATGGCTATGAGGCACAAGTAACTGTGTATGGTGAAAATGGATAACAATAATAACAATATTGAAAGGCTAAATGAATTCAACCACCAAACCCTAGCCTAACAACAACAAAGATCCACCATAACATATGAAGATTACCTAAGACAATGCAAATCAAATGAAATCACAAAGATTATACCATCACATGTCCAATAGGGTTTTGATCTCCATTCTTCCTATCTCCATTGATCTTGCTTGATATATTTGCTCTCAGATTTTATATGCACAAGAGCTCAACAAAGAACGGAATGTGGTTGCAAGTAGGATCGTAGTGTAGTCAATTGCATAAAAGATGATTAGCATGAATGATTAGGATGATTGATTAGGAATGAATGATTAGGGTTTGATAATGAAGAAGGCATCTCCTTAAATAGAAGACACAATATGAAATGGAGGGATAAGATTGAGAGGTGTAAAAAGGAGGTCGGCTAGGATTAGAGGGTAGGTAAAGGAAATAATAAAATAATGAAAGGGGTAGGTAGTGTATGAATTAAGAGATGAATGACATGTGTCATGTGTAGAAAAAGCTAATGAATTAATTAAATAAATAAAGATTTATTTAATTAATAGAAGAAGTAGGACAATTAAATAAATAAAATATTTATTTAATTTAGGAAAGGGATAATTTAAATAAATAAATGTATTTATTTAAATGAGAAATAAGGCTAGAAGAGGATAAATGAATTAATTAAATAAATAAAAATTTATTTAATTAATAGAAGAATTAGGCTTAGATAATTAAATAAATAAAATATTTATTTAATTAGACATGACAATTTTAGGTGTCTACATTTTGCCCCTCTTTGAGACAATGCAGCTTGTCGCGTTGTTTCAAAGAAGATAAGATGAACTGATACAAATTTGCCCCAAGATGGGAATGATATGCCCCCTCGAGAGATTGGATGAAAATGTCTGAAAAGATTGCAGACAATCTCTCGATAAGAAAGAAAGGCTAGAATGGATTGACCGAATAAAGTGACAAAGTCACGAGATAAGGAAGACTGAATCGGGAAACGAAGGCTAGGGGTAGTCTATAAGATAGAGCACGGGGGAAAATACATCCTCATTGTCATCTATACATCCACGAGAGCAGAGTGCAGAGCGAAAATAGAGCAGCAGCAGTCAGCAGCGATGGCTTTGGTTCATAGATTTGACCGCGTTCGCCGATTCCAGAGGCCAGTAGAGGTAGGAGAGCCAGTGAGTACCACAAAACCTCCTCGTACTTTGATGCATTTATTGTTGTCATTAATGCATGCTAGGTAATGTAATAAATGCACGTTTATGTCATGTAAGCGCGTTTGCATTTGAAAAGTATGAATTTGCATCTTCTAGGTCAAATCGGCAGTTCTGTGATAAACATATACTGTCGATTGGATAAGCTGCTAAGAGGATACACTCAAGCAGGTCCTCTAGGAAGACTAGGATAGATCAAGGCACTTTGTGATGAACAACGAGTACCAAGATAGAGTACTTTGTGATGAACAGGGAGTACTAAAATATGAGCAGCACTTTGTGATGAACAGGGAGTGCGAATGTGAGTAACACTTTGTGATGAACAGGGAGTGTCACACACGTAGTACTTTGTGATGAACAGGGAGTACCACTAAGATAAATAGCAACACTTTGTGATGAACAGTGAGTGTCACTAGGGTAAATAGCCATATGCATTTAGATAGCGAGTAGCATTTTGTGATAAATAGTGAATGCCACTATAACTGACATGATTGAGTTGTTTGACTGCAGGAGTATTTGTCGATGCTAGAGTCACGAGAGAGATTCCCGTCGATGCAAAGGTTGCGACCTGAGTTGTCGCTTGAGGACAGAGCTGCCATTGAGGAGATGGGTTTGAGACATGTGCTGTATGTGCCTGAGTTTCGGGCAAACATGGGTTTGCTAACTGCGCTGGCTGAGAGATGGCACTCTGAGACATGCACGTTTCATCTGCCGATGGGTGAGATGACAGTCACCCTAGAGGATGTATATAGGATTATGCAGATACCGATTGATGGGGAGTTGATTTCGTATGATCGAGACGGAGACAGGGATGCCCTTAGACGAGTGTTCTAGGATCCAAGATTGGAGATGAGGGTGGGACACGTGGCATGGGATACCATGACATGGATAGGATTAGCACTACCAATAGTGTTGGCAGGAGTGATCAGTGAGTTCCTCTGTATCAGTTTTGTACCATTTTGTATAATGATGTAGACACCTGCGGGTGATTGTAGCCATATGATTTTGACATCATTGTATCGTGACACTTTATATATATATATGAGATGATTCATCTTTGCGGAAGCTATATGCATGTGAACCTATGTGATGAGATGTTCTTATGTGATGCTTATGATATGGATGCAAATATGTATATGATGCAATGCAATATTTTTTTTTTTTCGTTCGTTTATGTTTTATATGTGTATGCATGATGCAAATGTGAATGTAAGTAATGCAGATGAATATGATAATGCAAATGTAAATTGTGCTAACAGGTGTTGTGTGCAGGATGTGATACAGTTGTGATATCTATATGTATGTATGAAATGCTTATATGTGGTAATGTAGGTGCAGCTACATGAAATGCAAATGTTTTTGGTGTGTCATTATACTCAGTCATGTGATAGCAGGCTACGCGGACTCGAGAAGGACGATGGAAGTCAATCAAGAAAGGGGGATGAAAGATAGAAGATATGAAAGTGAAAGAGCTTCTTGTGCATTATCATCATTGAGCTTTATTATGGCAAGTAGGTTATGACAATCGAGGCATATGTTTGACCCAAAAAGTCATTGTACCCGTTTGCATGGAGATAAGACAGTCACAAACAAGGAATGCCCCAGTTCATACTAGACTCACAGTGTCCTCATATCCTTGGACAAGTCATAGCATTACTAAAAGACAATCGACAGATAGCAAATGCAAATAGGTGACGATACCCCATCCTCGCCTTTCTAGTCAAAGACATCCTGGAGATAGAATCTCTAGTCAAAGACATCCTGGAAAAGCTAAAAGACATGTCACCAAAAAGATAAAATCAAAAGAAAACCAAGACTCGACACCAACATCCACTGTAGTCCTCAAGTTTAGTGTCTCTTGTCACTTGTTTAAGTCTTATTCGATTGTGGTCACAATGTTCACTTTCACAAAAAGGATAGATAGCACTGAACCATATGTTGTCTGAGTCTGTTGATTTTGTTGAAGCTCATTGTTGCTGCTGTGTCTCATCTGAAACTGACTGAATCCATGAAACTGATACTTTATTGTGGAGAAGATGGAATTTTATTGTGGACTGTCGATGCAGATGTTGCTTTATTGCGGATTGTGCGCGGATAGACTTGAAAGAAGCTGGAAGAAACTGTACTCCTCGAAACATGTGATGTTCTCAGTTCCACACCCATTACTAGACGTATGATTTGCCTTAGCCACAGATAGGATCTGATTTATTATGGATGGAAAGGTAGTGAAAAGGGAGGGTTATGGATGGCTAACCAATCTTAGGTAGATCAATAACAAGCCATGATGGGAATGGGTAAGTTTATTGTGAACGAATAGGTTGTGAGTGTGTGCAAAGTGAAAGATGAAAGAGAATCCTGAAAGAGGGAGGAGCAAAGTCTCTACGCATGGCGCTGGTGACCCAGTTTTCACCATGGTACTTGCCCAGGGCGCCACCGAAGTGGTTTTCACCGTTGGACGAAATTATTTCTCTTTACTTTTTTTTTCAATTTTTCAATGTTTTTTGTGTCACAAGGCGCCTGTTTGCCAGGTTTTCACCAAGTAACAATTTTTTTGTTTTATAATTTTTTTTGTATTTTTTATTTTTTTTATTATTTTTTTTGTATATAATTTTTTTTTGTATTTTTGAATTAGGATGTTCCGAAGAGCTATGTGTAGAACCTGCGTAGGTGCATGCTATTGATAGGATCCTCCAAAGGTTCACCTTCTGTAGTTGAGAGCTGATATGCCTCAGATCCATATACTGTTGTAATGATGTAAGGACCAAGCCAATTTGGTTCGAACTTGCCCTTCTTCTCTCTGTCTTGCTGATTTTTGGGGTTTTCTCTGAGAACCAAATCACCTACCTCAAATGTGTGAGGCTTGACTTTATGATTGTAACTGCAATGTTCCTTAACTGAATGATGTGTATCTTGAGTGACTGTCTTCCTTGATTAAGGAACTGAGATAGAATTACTAGTGTGTGGACTACGTAGGCCCATATGCGTGTCACCTGAAGAAGTTTGGGCATCCCTGATAACAAAGTTCTTCAAGGAATCTCCATTAAAGGTCCATGATGTATTGCTAGAAGGGAAAGGATGTGTGAAACAAGTGGATGATTGATGAAGGCTTATGATTGTGAAAAGAAGTGAAAGTAGGATAGCATGATGGAGACTTAGGATCAACAAGTATGCTTTTTGACTTAAAATTTTAGAGCTTTTGCCCCCAGTTATTTTGATATTAGGGGAGATCAACTCTTGCTCTTTTTGCTTCATAGGATTTTTATCCTTGACTTTGATTTTTGCAGAGTCCAATAGCTTTTGATTTTGATTTGGACTAAAGGACTTTTCTTTATTATTGACTTTTAGATTTTTCTTTTGAAAGCTTGATTTTTGATCCCCAATGAGTAAGGGCTTTTGTAATTCTTGTTGATCCAAGTCTGGAAGTGGAGTGGAAATGGAATGAGTGGATGATATGGTAAAGCTATGTGAGTCCTCAAGATGGCTGGCGATACACTCAATAGATTCTTTGTTGGAACCACTCTTAGGACTATTGATATCAAGAGATGCTTGCACCACTAGAGGAGTTTTGCATTCAGACTTAGTAGCCACAACACTAGGTGGTTCACACCCAATTCCTTGGCATTGCAAATTGTTTGTAGGTTGTTCCTGTCGACTGAATACCTTAGGAGATAGTGGGAGTTGATCAACATGAAAGATATACTCACCACATCCCATGTCTTTAATCTTTAACTTTTCTTTTAGCTCTGTTTGCTTTGATGTAGAAGCTTTTAAGGATTCTGGATCCACATATGCTGAAGATGGAATAGCTTCTCGATTAGCTGGAATTGTTATTTCTGATCTAGGTCGCAGATTGTTGCAATATATGAATGGATTTGGATCCACTTTGACGGTCACTTCAACTCCATTGTGTGGAAACTTGATACATCGATGATATGTAGATGGGACTGCCCTCATTTCATGAATCCAAGGACGTTGTAGCAATATGTTGTATGTGAGATCCAGATCAAGTACTTGACAAACCACATCCTTTGTAACTGGCCCAACTCTGAGAGATAAGGTGACTGTGCCCTTGGATGAACGCTCTTCATCGTCATATGCCTTGATGGTGATTTTGTTTGTAGAATTCACAGCTTTATTAGAATATCCCAATTGTTTAATTGTGCTCAATGTACAAATGTTTAGACCTGCTCCTCCATCTATCAGGACTCGTTTGATTCTATGTTTGTGTATGAAGGCTTCAATGTGTAATGGTGCATTATGTGGCTGACTTACGAAGGTGTCATAGGCTTCTGTGAATGTAAGGGAGTGTGGAATGGAAAGGTATCCCACCATGGCTTGAATCTGGTCCACGTTCAGATCAGTAGGAACAACAGTATCTCTCAAAATTTTGTCAAGAATAGCTTTATGTGTGGGAGATATGCGTAATAACTCAAGGATGGAGATGAGCGCAGGTGTCTTCCCTAGTTGTTCTACAAGGTCATACTCAGGTTTGGTTGATGAATAAGTGGTGTTTTTAGTTGAAGCACCTGGTAAAGTAATTTTACCTCAACGAGTTGTAACATGACATTCAGAAGTAGGTTCGGAAGAAGATCCAACACCTCTTAGGACAATCTTGGGTCTCTGGGTAGAATTCTCAGGGTTTTTGTTCTTGATGGTAATAGTAGAGATATGATTGTCCATCGAGATATGATTAATAGTTGAATCATAGTTGTAAGGTGCTCTAGTATAGTTGGCTTGATCATCTGTGGCTTTAGCTTTTCCCTTCTCATGTTTTGGGAATGGTTCCTTAAACATCTCATGTTCTTGATTAGACGAATGTCCCTCAATCTCAATGTCACCTCTATCAATGAGATCTTGCACAATATTCTTCAGTCGATGGCAATTTCCTGTCTTGTGACCCTTGCTCTTATGAAACTCACAATACTCATCATCATTCCACCAATTTGGTTTGACCTTTGGTTCATATGGAGGAAAATCTGGAACTGTGATCACTTTGTTTGCCACTAGCTTTTTGAAGACTGATTCTAGTGGTTCTCCCAATGGAGTGTACTTCCTTCGTGGTCTAGAAGTTGTTTGAGTGTTCACCTGATTGTTGGTAGAACTTGATCCAGAAAAGACGAACTTGGGTCTCACTGTGTTGGCATCAACAACACCATCATTAACTGTGTTCTTGTTCTTGTTCCAAAATTTTGGTTTGTCCTTTCCTTTAAAGTCCTCTTTGTTTTCTTTGAATATCTTAATGACTCCTTGTTCAATTAAGACTCTTTCTGTTGCTAGGCCCTTTTCAATAACATCCTTGAATGTAGACAAACAAGCTTTCCTGAGATCATAGCCAATAGCCTTATTAACGTTTTGAGTGAACATTTCTACCATTTGTTTCTGTGGGATTTCGCAAGAGCATCTGCTAGCTAAATTTCTCCATCTTTGTAAAAATGTTGCGAAAGATTCTCCTTCCTTTTGTTTCGTATTGCACAAGGTAGTAACTGAGACATCTGTTTCAATGTTGTAAGAGAAATGCTGAATGAATGCCTCTGCCAAGTCGCCCCATGACTTAATACCAGGAGGTAATTGAGAAAACCATTCCATAGCTTGATCGCCTAAGCTCTGTGGGAACAACCTCATCAAGTATGTTTCTTCTGCCGCTACCTCAATGCAAGCTGTGAAGAATTGTCTTATATGTGCCTTGGGGTCTCCTCTCCCTCTATATTTATCAAATTTTGGCGTCACAAAGTGTGCAGGAAATGGAGGCATTGGAATACTCTTATCAAAGGGATAAGGACATATATCTCTCATAGTGTATGTAGGTTTTGATGTACTCATGTCCTCCATTTTCTTTTGTAGATCCCTAATTTGTTGCTCCAAATTATTCTTGGGAGGAGATTGATTTCTTGTAGCATACCCCATGTTTGAAATGCCCATTTGAGGAGGAGCTTGTTGCATGTATGGATGATACTGATCGTTAACATGTCCATATGGAGGTCTATATTGTTGCGACATGTATGGAGCACTTGGCATAACTTCTTGTTGAGGGACCCCATATCTATTTTGTGCATATATACCATATTCAATAGGCCTTTCATTTTCCATTGTGTTGCCCCCAATTTTGACATGAGGTCTCCTTGTGTCAAAATTTTGAGGATGTCCTTGAGTATCCACTTGTTTTGATTGATCCATACCTTGAGCATGTGTTTGAGCATAAGGCCTCCATGATGGTCTTTGAGTGTAAGTATCATATGTTTGAGCTTGTGTATGTGGGATTGCTGGCTTTTGAAGCAAAACTGATGGTGACTCAGGCATCATATTCGGTCCTCTATTTCCTCCACTATTTGGTCTCCTTTGATCCATATTGGGTTGAATTTGTTGTGAGGGTCGACTTTCTATAAGTTGAGATAAGTCAAAATCATGCGGTATTTTAGCTCCACTTTGTGCCATCATGTGTAAAAAGTATTGATGATCTCTCCTCATTATCTCTTCAACCAATCTATTGAAATGAGGATTCATTATGGATTCTTCTATGTCTGCTGATAGTATTGAAGAGTTGTCCACATTGTCATTGTGTGTAGTATTGTTGTTTATAGTGTTTGTGCTTTCCACATTTGGATTATGTCTATAAACATTCATGTCTGGTAATGTAGTATGATCAGAATTGAAAAAGATCTCATTGTCATACTGATAAGAACTCATGTTTGCGGACTCTTGAGCCTCTTTAGTTTCTCTCCTAGATTTTTGAAGACGAGTTTCAACCATGAACTAGGTATTGACCAAGATGTGTGAGACTAGATGAAAAATGGAAAAAGTATGAAAGACCAAGAGTTGGATGAAATGTAAATGAGTCTGAAGTGTACTTGTAATGTCCAAAGTGTAAGACCAAGTATGTATGTAGTAGAGTAGGTGTGACTTCCAAAGAGAGGATCGTTTCTCTTGATGAGGTAAGCTGACCTTGACTCTAAGTAAGACCAAATGAGACCCAAAGGTAAGAAACCTTGATGAGGGACCACTTAGCAAAGTGTAGTAGTATGTAGTGTGTTGACAAAGTATGATGAGGACAAGCAAGTGACCTTTTGACTCAAGTTTAGACAATTGTGAATGTAATGAGAGATGTAAAGCAATGATGGGCTGTGTGAGACCCAAAGATAGGTTGAATGCTAGATGAAACCTGAAGAAACAACCTAGGAAACTCAAGTATTCCGAAACTGATTTCTTTTGTTTGCTGGACTGTAAAATTTTTCCAATTTGTGAAGTTGTTGGTTGTGACCAAATCTGAATGTTTGACTATTTTTCGTGACAAGAGGACACAATGTTGTTGAGGAATCAATGTTTGCAAGTGTTTAGACTTCAAAATGACTCCAAGAAAGTGTGTTGTTTGATGTAAAATTATTTTGCATACACTTGAAAACACAAAAGACACAAAGTTTTGTTGTTTGGTCTTGAATGTTTTGAATGTTTAAAATAAGTCAAGCACAATTCTTATGGCTGGCCAAGACAATAGTTGTTGATCCCACATGGGGTTTTACCCCTGAGGCTACGCTATTCAGAGCGGATACTTAGATGCTTGACCTCATTGGCTCCACCCTCGACACTCACTTCTCGGGTCAGCCAAGCATCAGTCCCCATGAAAACTCCCCATGGCGAACTTTGTATCTCTACTAAGAACCGTATGTGTGTGGGCCGCTACCAGAGGTCCGACCTCCTGCCCCAACAACTAGAAGGATTTGGGCTTCTAAAACAAAAAGGTGCTAGTAAGGGCATCCGCTCGTGTGGCCATACATGCGGCACTTTCAACTCTGTAAATACAGAAGGCTCCCAGCCGGTAGGGGTTACGCCCTACAAATGATCAAATAAATTTGATCAAACGGGTTTATGGGGAGACATAGTGTCGGTATGAACTAATCAGCACACGTTATCCATAGTTTTCACCATGAATACATTTGATTATAGTGGTTCAGATGAGGTGGGTTTTCCTCACTACCACTTGGGTCGTTCTCTTCTCACTAGTAGTCCTAATGACCACACAGGAAGACAGGCCCTCTAAAGATTGAACAAAAAGAGCCTATTGCTCAAGACACAAAAGACAATGATTCAATTTTAGTGCACCAATTGAAGTGTTTGCTAGTCTATGAAAACGAGGCACACAATAAAAATCCAAAAACCCTTGCCAAGGATCTGCAACAAATATTTATTAGTAGTTTGGATTGTTTGAAATAATCACCCCTTCTTGCAAGCACACAAGTTAGGTAAATTTTAGATCCAAAAGACTTTGTGAAAAGGGGCCTTCAACAAAAATGTTTTGTTGACCAATTCAAAGACCTGATTCATCATAAAAAAAGACCACCTGTAAAATTTTAAGAGATTTCCAGAAATGTAAGAAAATCCAAAAAATTTGCTAATTTGCTCCAAAAATTAATTTTTTATGAAAAATCATAAAAAATTCATATAAAATGCAAAATCGATCCAAAAAATCTGAAATTTTTACTAGAGAGTCTTGATAGTCTTCCAAACTTTCACAAAAAATTTTCTGCAACAAATCCAAGCAGTTTGTGAGATATGAGTAAAATAATGCAAAACCCTAATTTTCAAAGATCTGATTTTTGAGGAATGATTTTGCATAAAATTTAAAATAAAAAAGAACAGATCCTGTGTATAATTCTGAGAGATTTCCAAAAATGTAAGAAAATCTGAAAAATTCGCTAATTTTCTCTCAAAATTAATTTTTTATGAAAAATTATAAAAAATTCATAAAAAATGAAAAATAGATCCAAAAAATCTGAAATTTTTACTAAATCTTTCTGATACGTTTCTTGACCTGCACAAAAAATTTTATGTCAAAATTAGAAACGGTTTGTGAGATCTGATCAAAATAAGGAAAAACCCTAATTTTTAAAGATCCGATTTTTAGGGAAATATTTTGCATCAAAATTAAAATCACAAAGAATAGATCCTATGTATAATTATGAGAGATTTCCAAAAATATAAGAAAATCCAAAAAATTCTCTCATTTGCTCTCAAAATTAATTTTTTATGAAAAATCATAAAAAATTCATAGAAAATGAAAATGTGCTCCAAAAATTCTGAATTTTGGCTTGAGAGCTCCTGATATTTTCTTCAACCTACAAAAAAAAATTTGGTGCAAAATTTCCTAGCCGTTTGTGAGATATGATCGAATCTCTCCAAGATCTTGATTTTGTGTTCAAAACCCTAGCTACACAAGGTTATTCTCCAAATTGTTTTACAAAATAGCAATATAGGGTTAGAAAAATTTGCAAAAAAAACATAGATCTAAGAAAAATCCATGTCCCACGGGGCATGCCAAAATGTTTATGGTGAAAATGGATAACAATAATAACAATATTGAAAGGCTAAATGAATTCAACCACCAAACCCTAGCCTAACAACAACAAAGATCCACCATAACATATGAAGATTACCTAAGACAATGCAAATCAAATGAAATCACAAAGATTATACCATCACATGTCCAATAGGGTTTTGATCTCCATTCTTCCTATCTCCATTGATCTTGCTTGATATATTTGCTCTCAGATTTTATATGCACAAGAGCTCAACAAAGAACAGAATGTGGTTGCAAGTAGGATCGTAGTGTAGTCAATTGCATAAAAGATGATTAGCATGAATGATTAGGATGATTGATTAGGAATGAATGATTAGGGTTTGATAATGAAGAAGGCATCTCCTTAAATAGAAGACACAATATGAAATGGAGGGATAAGATTGAGAGGTGTAAAAAGGAGGTCGGCTAGGATTAGAGGGTAGGTAAAGGAAATAATAAAATAATGAAAGGGGTAGGTAGTGTATGAATTAAGAGATGAATGACATGTGTCATGTGTAGAAAAAGCTAATGAATTAATTAAATAAATAAAGATTTATTTAATTAATAGAAGAAGTAGGACAATTAAATAAGTAAAATATTTATTTAATTTAGGAAAGGGATAATTTAAATAAATAAATGTATTTATTTAAATGAGAAATAAGGCTAAAAGAGGATAAATGAATTAATTAAATAAATAAAAATTTATTTAATTAATAGAAGAATTAGGCTTAGATAATTAAATAAATAAAATATTTATTTAATTAGACATGACAATTTTAGGTGTCTACAGTAACAAAAGAAGAAAAGCATGTGAATACTATTGATGAAAGAGTGGCCATGTTAATGAGGTTCCTTGATGATGATGATTTCATCCATACTCAAGAATTTAAAGATTTTTGGTTAAAGACAAAAATGAAGGAATTTGAAGAGAGAAAACAAATGAACATCATGGGAGTAGAGGAAGCAAGACATGAAGAGGTTATTGCTCAAACTTTCAAAGAAATGAGATTTGATGAAATATAGGTTGCCCTTGCAGAAGTAAAAGAAATGGTTTTAAAGAGTAGTGTGCTCATTGTTCTGGGAATGACCATGAAACAAATGTTCTTGTTGGATCAGGTAAGGTAACAAAATGATCCCATGCTAATTGCTGAATTAAATTCAGATGACTGGGTGAGTGGAATAGGGTATAATCCCGAAATTGAGATACTAGCTGCATGGGTGAGCTCAAAAAGTACTCGTAAGCCAAAGTTGGTTGATTTGGTAAAGGGAGCCCAAGGGAAAACACTTTTCAAAACCATAAAAGATACCTCTCCATTAGAGGTGGCTACAATGACTATGCACTCTATAATGTTCATAAGGGATGTAGTAAAGCACATGCAAGGAAAGTTAGTTGAACAGGAGGCTAGGCAAAATGATATGAATGATGAATTAAACAAGTTATATATTGAGAATGCTACGTTGAAAGGAAAGTCGGGAGAACAACCTAACAATCAAAATAAGGTTGTTGTTCTGCATAAGCATGCCACATCAAAGCTAATTGATAAAACAGGGGAAAGAAAAGAGTGGGGTGAATAAAAGAAGATATATGAGAAAGAGATACAAGATATGAGGGTGGTCAATGAGGAGATCTTGCAAAAAATGCCACAACAAACTGAATATTTTTTAACAAATTCTGCTACACAACGACAAGTTTATACTTGACAAATTAGAAGAAATATATGGGAGTTATGAGACTTTGTTGAATATGTTACAAGTGTTTAAAGAGGATAGGCCTAAATTGGGAAACCAATCAAAGAGATGGTGACCTGCATATGTCACATTTTTTACTCTATGGAAGGTGGCTTGGAGAAACCCAGATGTTCCTCCCACAATAAAGGAAACTGAGTGAATGGTGCATACAATCAATAAAGGACTCAATAATCGCATAAGTGAGGAGCAAGAGGTGAGAGCCAACATTGATTCTTTTCACACATTTCAACATTGGACTATCCCTTCTATCACAAACAACGATAAACATCTCTAGGACTTCAATGATTGCAACAGCGACTTCACCCAGACGGTACCAAAGATTATTGCACATATGAAGGAGGGAGGAGATATCAATGTTCAGAGCTTTAATGTGTTTCATGATAGGATTATCAATGTGGATGTTGGTTACACTAGGTTTGTTGCAGAGGTTCAGACTTTAACAGATAAGAAGCAGAAAGACCATTTGATGAACATGCCCATCATTCTGAACTTTCAGCGGCCTAGTGATTATGAAGTTTACTAATGGGAGATTACTCATCTGAATGAGCCTGGAAACCAATAACACATAATGCCAGTCGGTGAGTGAGAGAGTTGCAGTCATCTTCAAATTTTTATATATTTTAAATTATGTTTATGCATAAACATTCTCTTAATTCTCCATTATGTCAATTAGTTATGAAGAGGCATCTTGTAACTTTCTGAAGCTTGTTGCTTCTCCCCATTTTGTAGAAAAGGGAGAAATCGAGACCGATTAAAAACATAATAGAACATAAGGGAATACTGTAACAATATGTTGTACCTCATTTCAGTGGCAAAATCAATAGAAGAATCAAAAAATTTCTATGCTCATTTGAAGTATTAGTTTCAATTCCAGTTTGTTCATTTTGGAGAGATAAGTTAGGATTATGAGTATAAGAAGATTAGATAACTCAGGCTCTTTTTTTTTTAGGCAAACTGCTACCTAGGGGTAGCTACCATTATATTCATAGAAAGAGAAATAATACATTTCATTCACAAAGAGTGAACAACAGGATCCTAATGGCCTCAATGACCTCCTGTGCTCTCTCAATTTGTGCAAACGAGAATAGGCTCTCGTTTACATACATAACACTAGCATAGGTCTCTATGTTGTTTTCCATGATACCATCTCTCATCACCTTGATAGTATCCACCTTAGACCTATTCTCCAACACTTCCTCCATAGGAAAGGCATCCACAACAAGGCCTATTGAAGCCATGGGGGTTTAGATTCCACATGGAATTAACAAAATCCTTCTGCATATCTAGCGCAACCATCTTCTTAATGACCTTCTCAATCCATTTGAAGTCAACAATCGTGCAAGCCATAGTATAGATAAAATTTCTCAACAAGTTTGCATTATGAACATGCTCTCCCTCCAACATCTTGTCACCAAGTATTTTCCTCACCACTTCCTCGACAACCTCTCTCTCCACCACAAAAATCTTCCTCGGCTAGTCATCCATTGTCGCATTGCAGTCGCACTCCAAGTTCCCAATGTTTATTGTCTGCAAAGCCATGTTTTGTGGGCTCCAATTGCCTCAACTGGGTATAAATGGACAAAACAATCAAGGCCGAGTCTTTGAGAAGAATTGGCTCTAAAACAATGGGGGATCCGATCCACATATCCTTTGTCATCTCTATTATCATCAAATCCCATAGCACTTTGCATCACAACTACGTACTTTACCTACGCTCGTAGCTATTCAGGCTCTAAAATGGCCAACACCATGTTATTGACATGTTAGTCAATCACAGTCGTTGTTTACAAAATATATGGTGTAAAACATGGGACTAACTTGAATGTTATGCACACCGTACTGCCGTTTTGGAGCCTAAATAGCTACATCGCGTTACCTACTACCATTGGCAGCAATATCCTGCCCATCTATCAATACAATTTGAGATGACTTCCAAATCCTCTTGGTCTAGTCTATATCATGATTTGATAGATAGTCTGCTTCCTTATTATTCTCTCAAAACAGGTGCTTAATGGTATAATCCATATCATTCACAATCTAAGGAAAACTCAAATTTAATAGTTATAGATTTTCATCTCAATCTATGTAAAGTTCGAGTTGAATTTGTAGTTGAAATATTTTGTAGGTTGGAGGAATGAAGAGCTAGTTCAAGAGAAGAATACAAAATTGAAGATGAAAAATAAGATGTGGTATCGCACGAAACAATGATTGTGACTAACGACGACTGCGACTAATACGGTGTGATGTGCATTCACAGTTTCACGACTGCCCTGTTCAACACATTCTTGTGTACCATGAAACATGGATTGTAAGTAACACATTGTGTTATGCACATTCATTGTTTCACGGCTTCACGAGTCATTACCTTTTGTTGACCTACGAAATGACAATTCCGACTAACACGACATGTTATGCGCTTTCACAATTTCACGACTGCCATGTTCAATGCATTCTCTTATATTGCGAAACAACGATTGTGAATAAAACGCTATGTTATGAGAATTCATTGTTTCATGACTTCATGGGTCATTACCATATGCTCACTGGACGTAGCTATTTTGGCTCCAAAAATGTCAAATCATACATCGTGTTATTGACAACTTGGAAAATTGGGAAGCAACTATTTTTGCTCCAAAAATGTCAAATTGTACATCGTGTTATTGACAACTTGGAAAATCATAGCCATTGTTTGCAAAATCAAAAGATCTTATAGCTAAAGGTTTGTACAAATCCATATTGATTCCTGAAATCATGTGAGTCATTCACATCATATTATATGTCTCTTTGTAATATCACTACTCAAATTGCATTGCATATTTACCCAAATTTTAATTTTAGGGTCAAGTTATGTTGCATGATGAATGTTTTCAAGGCTTTCTAGTTTTTTTGTTACTCTTCTCTTACTATGATAGAGTTTCCACATTGAGGATGCGAAGACAATTGAGATTTTACAACATGATGTAGCTATTATAAGTCTGTGTTTGGCTTTGTTGTCGATGAATTCAAAATCTTGAATAAAGCTTCTTGCATTGCTTCTTACGGAGTGGGATCTTAAGTACTCATTCTCATCCCAATATGTGCTTTGGTTCCTCTTATTCGTGAGGTACAAGCTTAAATAGTAAAATACTAATTGATATATATTTAATATTAATAAAATCAATTTTGTTATATTTTAGTAAAAATATATTTAAAATAATTTCTTGGTTCACTTGCACTGCATGAGTACTCTCTTTGAATCTATGAACTTATGAAAATATTATCAATTTGTCATGTCTCATATTACCCTCCCATAACATCCAGAAATAGAAAAGACATCAAATTGTGGAACCCTTTAACACCAACTTTAAAATACAACAGAACGTGATCAATATTAAGCAACACATGTTAGCAATGTATAATTCGATAACTAGAATATTTCAGATATGATATCCATTTCATTCCAGAATATTTAGTTTGGTATGACATTATTCCACACATCTTTCTGTTCTTGTATAAGATAGTTTGTATTTCTTGATTGAACAATTTTCTGATCTTGTCTAATATACTCGAATCTACTAAAATAAACTGAAGAAAGTTTAGAACACCTTCCAAACATATATATGAAAGAAGAGACATATGAGAAAGCCACATTTAACCATGAAAGAGGCACATATAACCTTGTACAACCATTCATCATATAAGACATATACAAAAGCCACATTTAACCATTCAGAAGCCATGAAAATAGTACAAGGAACTAATAAAAAACCATTCAAGTTGTTTAAATGAAGTAAATCTGATTTATTGAAAATTACCATTCATCAAGCATTCAAGTTGTTTTATTGAAAAAAAAAATTCAATATCAATCCAATATGTCTGATTGCAAATAGTCTGCATCATTGCTAACATTTTATTCAGTAGAGGTCAACAATATGCATCTAGAAAAGTTTTCATAACAGTATAAGCCTCTTATGGAGGCAAATGAAAAGTAATTAAAGAACATTTATTTTCCCCAATGCTCGGACTAAGGGGAGGCACACCCTTCTGGTGCAGGGGCACAAAGGCAATTTTGTTGTGTTGATTCCAGGAGATTGGAATCATGTTGTTTTGGTTTGTAATAAGGTCAATAGGTCTTTGGATAAGTGCCCAATGCTTGTAAGGACCCTAGGAGTTACCGATTGGCCAATTTTGGCATATGGGCTCTTAAGGGTGCTAGATAGAGCAATTGGTAGAATAAATTGTTATTGAGTTAGATTAGGTGGGTTTGATATTGTTTAGAGGTTTATAAGGTCATTTGGATCATTAGGAAGTGACCGAGGTTGGATTTGAGCAAAGTTGCTCACTTTTGTAAAAGTTGTAAAAAGTTACCAAAGTTGCTCATAGCAACTTTGCAACATTTGCACTTTCACACACCAACAGATAGCTAGTTGTCTTTACAATTGCAGGCATTTGTAACCAACCCAAGGCTGATACAAGGCTGGGTAAAATAGATGAGAATGGTTGGTTGAAGAATTGAAATAAGAAGAGCAAGTTTAGCCTTTCAAATTTTGTATTTTCAGCGAGTCTAGTTGAGTTTTTGTATGGTCTGTATGGACTTCCAAGCCCAGACCAAGGAATTAATTGTTAGAGCAGGTTCATATCTTCCATTTTATGGTGGTCTAAAGCTTTGAAGTGTTATAGTTTGCAAATTGTGTCATTTTTGTTGCAGGCGGGTCCTAAAGACCTAAAAACCAAGGTTTTGAAGACTTTATGGCCCTTTCCTAGCATTCCATGGTGGAAATACATATTGAAACCTTATGGAATGTTAGAAGGCCTTGTAAAGTATGTTTCCATTTTGTTTTTAAGATAAGGGAGGCTAAACTCCAGATTTGTCACCATACCCTAGGCTTGGCATGTTGAGTTGGCAAGCATTGGGGATTATGGACAGCAAGCCCTAGACGGGTAAATCCGATGGATGGAATTGGTGAAAGTTTGGATGTACAGACCTTAAACAATCATCAAAATTCTTGAGCAATTGGACTAGTGAAGACATTCAAGCAAATCCCTATTTTGTAGGCTTAAAAGGAGGAATTAGGCCTAAAAAGGGTTAGGATGGTTAGAGACCAAACCCAAATCCAATTTTGAGATATTGTATGAAGCTTCCAAAAGGGTATCTAAAAAGCCAAAGATTTCATAGGGTTGTTTGAGAATTATGACAAATGATTGCAAAATACCTTGTAGGTAGGGCTAATTGAACTAGGTCTCCTAGTAGGCCTAAAAGAGCAGATCGGCCCTAAAGCTTGAAATCGGTAAACACCAAAGTCCTAAATGAAGGGATAGGGTTGGAAAACTAAGGAAAATAATCCCTAAGTGTGTTGGTCATGTGTGAATGGAGATCCTATGGTAGAGGTGGCTGGCTCTTGGTTAAGGTGCTGAGTAGGAAGGTCTCTAATAAGGAGTGTGGGACACTCACAAAACAAGAAGAGGTCACCTTAGTCTAAGGACATTAGGAAGGTCAGTAAGGGTGGGCCCTACAACCTTTGGAAGGTTGGAAAGAGTGGAACCATTGTATGGTTCAAGAGACAACCTAAGGAGACATCAAGAGTAAGAAAACCTAGTAGGAGAGCTTAACCACTCTATATCAGATTGGTATCAGAGCCACTTGTTTGAACAAAGTGGTGTATGTGAGACCAAGAGGTAGAGTTATAAGCCGACAACATGCTACCTAAGGCAATGAGTCAAGAGGCCATTAGGAAGTTGGTCCAAGATATGATTAGTGAAGCCAAGGAGCAAGACACCAAGAAAGGTAAGGGCAAGATCACAGAGTGGGGTGATGAAACTGATGATGAAGATGCAAAAGTGATAGGAGTGGTGACAAAAAAGGAGTGGGAGAAAGATCAGCAAATCTTCTTGGATGCCCTTAAATCACTGAACAAAGATAGTCTAGATGGTTTGCTGGTCTATAGTGGAAGCCTAAATGGAGAAGAGCTATTGGATTGGATAGAAGCTTTGAACAACCATTTTGAGTACAAGGAGATAGCAGAAGAAAAGAGGGTCAATATGGCTATGACAAAGTTGAAAGGATCAGATCTAGTGTGGTGGAACATGATGCAAGAAGAAAGGGAACAAACCGGAAGAAAGAAGATCAACTCCTGGGAGAGAATGAAGATTAGAATCAAGACTCAATTCCCACCTCTAGATTATGAGGTACAGATACACAAGAAGTTGATGAGTTTGAAGCAAAGAGAAATGGATGTGAGTGCCTACATAGATGTGTTCAACAAACTAAGTCTAAGAGCAAGGAAGCAAGAGGAAGAAGTGGAGAAGGTAGAAAGATACCTAAATGGCCTAAGACAAAACATTCAAGATGAAATCAACATGTTGGCACCTGAGAGGAAAAGTGAGTTCAATCAAAGAGGTAGAGGTGCTAAAGGATTCAGAGGAAGAGGCACCTTCGGAAGGGGTCATAACTGTGGCAAGAATGAAGAAGGCAATCAATCTGAAAATAGTGGGGATAAATTCAAGAAGAGTGGTCACTTTAGAGGCAACTCTAGAGGAAGAAACAACTTTAGAGGCAGGTTTGGCACAAGGAAGAGGCCCCACAGTCTTCACTGGTAAATGCTTTCATTGTCATCAAGTGGGCCACACAATGAACTGGTGTCCTGAAAAGACTTCAAGTTCTTATGTGGGTGAAAGGAGAACTCAATTAATGGTGGAGGAAGACAATCAAAGTGTTATCTCACTAATTAGCAAAGTTGGACTAGTCCTAGATGGAGAGAATCTGATGCTAAGAAGAACCTTGTTGAAGGTATCGCGGGCCAAAGAACCTACTCAAAGAAAGACACTTTTTAGAACCACTTGCAGATCCTATGGAAAGATTTGTAAGGTCATAGTGGATTCAGGGTCTACTGAGAATATTGCAGTAGTTGAGATGGTAGACAAACTCAAGTTAAAAAGGTTGCCACACACCAATCCCTATAAGGTAACATGGTTGAGTAAAGGACAACATGTGTTAGTTGATGAGAAATATTGGGTAGACTTTGAAATTGGAGAGTATAAGGACATAGTACTATGTGATATACTACCCATGGATGCATGCCATCTGTTACTTGGATGCCCTTGGAAATATGATGTCAAATCCATACATGATGGGAGAAGAATTCTTATGTTATCACCAAGGAAGGTAGGAAGTTCCAAATGGATCCTTTGGTTGTTCAGGGAGAGGAAAAACATGAAGGTTCAAATGTTATGTTGCTTAGTGGGAAAGAGTTCGTAAAGGAGTTGAAGCATGAAGGGAACCAAGGATGTGCCATCATAGTGAAACCAAAAGTAGAGGCAAAGATTGAACCCAAATCGGTGGTACCTCAAGAAGTGAAGACCTTGTTGGACTGGTACAAAGACATTGTTGTAAATGAGATACCAAATGCTTTACCCCCATATAGAGATGTGAACCATTAGATAGACCTTATACCCAAAGCTACCTTTCCAAACAGATTTTCTTACAAAATGACACCTACCCAAAATGAGGAAATAGCAAAACAAGTGCAAGAGTTGCTAGATAAGGGGTTGATAAAGAAGAGTTTAAGCCCATGTGCAGTACCTACTTTTTTGGTACCTAAGAAATATAGCAAATGGAGAATGTGCACTGACTCAAGAGCCATCAACAAGATTACAATCAGATATCGGTTTCCAATTCCAAGAATTGAGGACCTAATGGACTACCTAGGAGGAGCTTGTTACTTTTCAAAGGTGGATTTGAAATTAGGTTATCATCAAATAAGGATCAGACCTGGAGATGAGTGGAAAACAACCTTTAAGACCAATGAGGGGCTCTATGAATGGTTGGTGATTCCCTTTGGGCTCACAAATGCACCTAGCACCTTCACGAGACTCATGAATGAAGTGCTTTCAGAGTTTATTAGTAAATTTGTGATTGTTTATCTTGATGACATTCTATTTTTTAGCAGGTTAAGGGAGGAGTATATCAGACATTTGGATCAGGTCTTGAGGAAGCTACATCAAGAAAAGTTGATGATCAACTTAGACAAGTGTGAGTTCTTCAAAACTGAACTAGTATATCTTGGTTTTGTAGTTTCTTAAGGTTGTTTGAAAATGGATCCAGACAAGGTAGATGCAATAGTTAATTGGCCCACTCCTAAGTCAATAGGAGATGTGAGAAGTTTTCATGGATTAGCTTCTTTCTATAGGAAGTTTATTAGAGGATTTAGCCATGTGTGTGCACCTATATTGAACACCATCAAAGGTGGAATGAAATGTCAATTTAAATGGACTAGTGCAACAGACAAGGGGTTTGAGTTGTTGAAACAAAAAGTAGAAGAACTACCTTATCTTAGGCTCATTGATTTCAATCAACTCTTTACTGTGGAGTGTGATGCTAGCAAGTTGGCAATATGAGCATTTTTAAGTCAAGAAGGTCATCCAATAGCATTTTTCTCTGAGAAACTCAATGATGCGAAACTAAAGTATTCTACCTATGACCTAGAGTTGTATTGCACTGTACAATCCCTTAAGCAATGGCAGCATTATCTTCTCCCTAAGGAATTCATAGTCTATACTGATAACCATGCACTTAGCTTCTTGAATGGACAAGAGAGGTTGCACCAATGACAACTCAAATGGGTTGAGCACTTGTAGGCCTATACTTTTTCCATCAAACACAAGAAAGGAGTCACCAATAAGGTAGAAAATGCCTTGAGTAGAAGAGTTCTCACCATCCAAGAAGTGCATCTCCAAAGTGTGGGGTTAAGTGATCTCCAAGACCTATACCAAGGTGACAAGGATTTTGGTGAAGCATATGATGTTTGCACCAAGTTTGCTAATGTTGGTCATGTTGCATATTCTGATTTTATGTTGTAGGAAGGCCTTTTGTTTAAAGGACACTTACTTTGCATACCACAATTCTCTATGAGAGACAACATCATCAAGGAGAAGCATCAAGGTAGCTTAGGAGGACATTTTAGTCTTGACAAGACCTTAGAGAAGGTTGGACGGTTCTATCATTGTTCTAAACTTCAGTCAGATGTTAGAAAGTTCATGGAGCAATGCCCTATATGTTAGAGAGCTAATGGAACCTCCAACAATGCAGGTTTATATCAATCATTGGCCATACCAACCAGACCTTGGGAATGTTTGAGCATGGACTTTGTTCTTGGCTTGCTTAGGACTCCTAGAGGGTATGACAATGTTTTTGTCATAGTGGACAGATTCAACAAGATGGAACACTTTGTGCCTTGAAAATTCACTAATTATGCCTCCTACATAGCAGGGTTATTCTTCAGAGAGGTTGTGAGAATTCATGGATTACCGCTTAGCATTGTGAGTGACAGAGACACTAAGTTTGTAAGTCACTTTTGGCGAACCTTGTGGAAGAAATTAGGCACACAACTTTCCTTTTCATCAGCATACTATCCACAATCAGATGGTCAAACTGAAGTAGTTAATAGATCCCGAGGAAACTTGTTGAGATGTCTCACCAAACAACATGGACAAGCTTGGGATCTAGTATTGGGTCAAGCAGAGTATGCCTACAATGACTCGATTAATAGAAGCACAGGCCGAAGTCCCTTTGAGATAGTATATGGATGTCATCCTAGGGGCATCTTAGAACTTAGAGATCTCAGTTCTATGGACCATAGAAGCGCACAAGGGGAAAAATTTGCAGAAAATGTAAAAGAGATACATGAGCAGGTCAAGAAGACATTGTAGCAGAACAATGAGAAGTACAAGGCACTAGCAGATAAAAAGAGACACTATAAGGTTGGTGATCTAGTGTTGGCCTACTTGAGGAAGGAGAGACTACCCAAGGGACAACCTAGTAAGCTATGCATGAATAATATTGGACCTCTTAGGGTAAGGCATAATTTTGATTTAGACTACTGTTATTGAAGATGTAGACTGGTTACAAGATTTACCTCCAAGCCAAGCGGTCAAATTGGAATGCATTTTGGATTCTAAGGTTGTGAAAAAGACTAGGAGAAGGAGTCTATAAAGACTATTTGATCAAATGGACAGGCTACCCGAATAAGAGGCTACATGGATGATAGAGAGATATATTACAACATGGTACCATTGTCCAAGCCTTATCCACTCAAGAGACTTGAGTTCTTCTTATTCCCGGAGCATGGTGTAGGGGCACAAAGGCAATTTTGTTGTGTTGATTCCAGGAGATTGGAATCATGTTGTTTTGGTTTGTAATAAGGTCAATAGGTCTTTGAATAAGTGCTCAATGCTTGTAAGGACCCTAGGAGTTACTGATTGGCCAATTTTGGCTTATGGGCTCTTAAGGGTGCCATAGAGAACACTTGGTAGAATAAATTGTTATTGAGTTAGATTAGGCGGGTTTGATGTTTTTTAGAGGTTTATAAGGTCATTTGGATCATTAGGAAGTGACCTAGGTTGGATTTGAGCAAAGTTGCTCACTTTTGTAAAAGTTGTAAAAAGTTTCAAAAGTTGCTCATAGCAACTTTACAACATTTGCACTTTCACACACCAACGGCTAGTTGGTTGTCTTTTCAGTTGCAAGCATTTGTAACCAACCCAAGGATGATATAAGGCTGGGGAAAACCGATGAGAATGGTTGGTTGAAGAATTGAAACAAGAAGAGCATGTTTAGCCTTTCAAATTTTGTGTTTTCAGCAAGTCTAGTTGAGTTTAATTAGTTTTGTATGGACTTCCAAGCCCAGACCAAGGCATGAATTTTTAGAGAAAGGTCATATCTTCCATTTGATGGTGGTCTGAAGCTTTGAAGTGTTATAGTTTGCACATTGTCTTATTTTTGTTGCAGGTGGGTCCTAAAGACCTAAAAACCAGGGTTTTGAAGAATCTATGGCCCTTTCCTAGCACTCCATGGTGGAACTCTGTATTGAAACCTTATGGAATGTTAGGAGGCCTTATAAAGTATGTTTCCATTTTTGTTTTAAGACAAGGGAGGTTAAACTCCAGATTTGCCACCATACCCTAGGCTTGGCACGTTGAGTTGGCAAGCATTGGGGATTATGGATAGCAGGCCCTAGATGGGTAAATCTGATGGATGGAATTGATGCAAGGTTGGATTGGAAATCCTCATGGATGTATAGACTTGAAACAATCATCAAAATCCTTGAGCAATTGGACTGCTGAAGACATTCAAGCAAATCCCTATTTTGTAGGCTTAAAAGGAGGAATTAGGCCTAAAAAGGGTTAGGACGGTTAGAGACCAAACCCAAATCCAATTTTGAGATATTGTATGAAGCTTCCAAAAGGCTATCTAAAAAGCCAAATATTTCATAGGGGTGTTCAATACTTTTGACAAATAATTGCAAAATACCTCGTAGGTAGGGCTAATTGAACTAGGTCTCCTAGTAGGTCTAAAAGAGAAAATCAGCCCTAAAGCTTGAAACTGGTAAACACCAAAGTCCTAAATGAAGGGATAGGGTTGGACATCTAAGGCAAATCATCCCTAAGTGTGTTGGTCATGTGTGAATGGAGATCCTATGGTAGAGGGGGTTGGCTCTTGGTTAAGGTGTTGAGTAGGAAGGTCTCTAATAAGGAGTGTGGGACACTCAAAAAACAAGAAGAGGTCACCTTAGTCTAAGGACCTTAGGAACATAAGGGTGGGCCCTACAACCTTTGGAAGGTTGGAAAGAGTGGAACCATTGGATGGTTCAAGAGATAACCTAAGGAGACATCAAGAGTAAGCAAACCTAGTAGGAGAGCTTAACCACTCTACATCACCTTCCCATCATCTCCATCGGTTACCAAACCAGATGGTTCCTCGAACCTCTGTTTCCAATGCATAATGTTTTTCGTGCAAATATCTAGCGTGCCATTGAACTGGTCAGTTAATATTTTCTGGTGTTTAAGGCTCGCCTCATTCCCTACCTCCTATTTGTTGATCACCATTTGTTGGCTATGAAATTCAAGCTTGAGTTCCACATTCTTGTCATCGAGGTCCATGACCTTCTTACTCATTTCAATGCATCTCCTTTTCAGTTCAGTGCATCTCCCTTTCAGCTCAAAAACAATCCCCTTAAGACTTTCATTTTTCAACCTGGGTCATTTCAACCTT
The DNA here is from genome assembly GCF_030272615.1 of Cryptomeria japonica. Lineage (NCBI taxonomy): Eukaryota > Viridiplantae > Streptophyta > Pinopsida > Cupressales > Cupressaceae > Cryptomeria > Cryptomeria japonica. The sequence continues at coordinate 291,111,330 of NC_081410.1, forward strand.
GTCCATTAGTATTCGTACATGCATGGCATCAAAATTCATTATATCGATGCCATCACGACGTTGGGGATCCTTCCTATTTTGAAAGGGTGGTGGTGCTTTTATTGCAAATTTCCCTAAATCGTCAGAGGTGAGAACATTAGATGCCCCATGCATGTGTGAACTCCTAGCAGGCTTTCTACTCCCCTCAATGGATCTTTCAATGCCCTTTCTTTTTCCTATCCCTACTTTCCCATTGTCATCCTTGCAAACAATGACAAAAAAGACATATTAGTCGACAAAAAGGCAATATAACATGAAAGATGCATGAAACAAGAGTGTACGTGAACATGGAACAAACAGGTTTCTGGTGCATTATTGCATGAACTACATTATGTACAATTATAAAGTTGAAATGTTCATTAAACTGTCAAGTGGGAGGGCACATGGATGACTTGTTACCTTGCAATTTAGAATCCACGTATTTAGAAACCGAATCCATCACTCATTTTTCCTCCACCTGTTGTTTTCGATCAACTTATTAAACATCTTTGTCATGAAAGTATTTGTAGACACCCAAAATTGTCCTCTTTAATTAAATAAATATTTTATTTATTTAATAGATCCTAATTCCTCTATTAATTAATTAAATATTTATTTATTCAATTATTTCATTAGCCTTTTCTACTTATGACACATGTCATTCATCTCTTAATTCTTCTCTTACCTATCCCCTTCATCATTTAATTATTTCCTCTACCTACCCTTTAATCCTAGCCAACCATTGATCCTTACACCTCTTAATCTTATCCCTCCATTTCTTATAGTGTTCTCTATATAAGAGGATACTCCTTCATTTTCAACCCTAAAGACCTAACAATCTTATGCAATCAAGTCTTCTTGCGATTAAGCTATCAACCACAATCTATTCTTTATTGAGCTCTTGTGCACACATAAAATATGAGAGCAAATATATCAAACAAGATCAATGGAGATAGGAGACAATGGAGATTGAAACCCTAATTGACATGTGAATGGTAATATTGCTTTATTTTGTTGATTTGCATGATCTTAGGTATCTCTATTGGTATTGGTGAATGTTTCATTGTAGGACTTAGATTGTTTGTAGTTGGATCTTTATGGTTTTATAATAGTTGATCATAACTTTTCATCGTATACAGTATTGTGTAGGTCAGATCTTTTAATTGATTTTTATTGTTATTTTTAATTATTAATTCATTTCAGATTGTGTGTTTAAAATACAAATAATAACAATGGTATATTGAACTATCATAAGTTACAATGGAAACATGACATACTTGGTTCACAATTACAAGAAAACATTTGGCTAGAATTGTATACATAAAATAGTTGCAGGATCACTGTTGAAACCAAATAACAAAACCTATGCATATGCAATAAGTAAGAGACCTTGAACAAAATTTGAACAATAATTTCAGCAACTTTATAGTATCATTGACTATCATTATTAAAATGTTGTGCACCAAACACATGTTTATAAATTTATTAAATGGTAGTTTTTGGTGGAGAATCATCATGAAATAGTCTAAGAAATCAAACCTTTACACTTAGCTTGCTTAAAATATTAGGAAAGGTTGAAAATAAATCACAGTTAATTTGAAAGGAAAACAACTATTAAGAGGCTTTAAACTATAAGGTAAAAGCCATCTAAAAAGAAGATCTCCAAATTTTGTCCAAATAGTTTATGAAGACTAATCTTCTACCACAATATCTGGCTTTAAATATTAATTCAGAGTTTATGAGCTTTAAAGATTCTATTTTGAGGGTGGAAAGAGGCACTACAACGTAGAACAAAAATGTCATCGCCTTCGCTATCTGGTTTTTGCAATGGAGTTGACAACACCATAAAATATTTTACACTTTTTATCATTCTTATGCAACTTGGGAGGGGTGATGCCAAGTGACCATAGCCTCTGACTTTCCCGTCTAATCACAGGTTTGCGTTTAACATCCTCTTTTGAGGCTTGACAGTTTCGACAACTTCATCCTACTGGACATACAAACTACACCATATGAGTGCTACCTATTTCATTCCATTAGTATAAGATAAATGATGGCATGAGAAGATGAAGGAAGGGATCTTGAAAAATTACTGTAGATGGGGGACATACCAAGTCTTAAATAGGCCACACCTTCCATGAAATTATGGAGTTCAACAAGGCATCAAAGAAAGCATGTGGACAAGGCAGTGAGGCATTTGTAGCTAAGATGTTCACGATGTGGACTTTAGCACAACCTCATGGGAGTGGTTTACCATGACATACAACAAACCTCCCCACCTCATCAACAATGGCTTCACCAACCACTTCCCCATCCACTCGTAGCTGGACTTGAACTTGTAAAGGAAAGCAAGTGTGGAAATTTGTTTCCCTAATGTGAATTTGCAGGGAAAACAAACTAGTGTTTACAATTTTACAACTTTTCTAAATATGGCACAAGCATGAACAAACACAATTAAACAATGAAGAGATAGAACACATAGAGTTAACGTGGGAAAACCCTTTCGGGAGAAAAACCCACCACCAACAGAAAATGACTTTATTATCAGTATGTCAAATACAAGAAAGTTTAGTCTGCAGATTTCCTTTTTCCACTCTGTCAAACAATCATTCCAGACGTAACATGCAACACTCAGATAACAATTACAACACACTCAATGGATATCATAACTCCCCCTCACATTTGGTTCACATTTTACTTCTAATACCAAATTGGTTGACTGTTCATCTGAGCAACTGCAACAATGGCTTGAAATCTAACCATTTGCTAGTGTCGGTCTGCATTCAAGGAAAACCAATTATCCCACATGCAGCAGGGAGTCGGGTTGGTTCGTATTCATATACACCGACAGTCCCATCCTTAGTGTCTGAGTGGTCACCTTTTTGGATATTGGTTCATTCTCACACCAACGTCAGTCTTCGCTCCATCAACCATCGGTATAGCCTTCAAACGGTAGAGCCGATCGCCCGATGATACTTGATCGCCTAAGGCGACTCCATCGGGTCATCTGCCAGACAGATGAACTGTTACGCCGATCTCCGATAATTGAGAGCGATCTCATCGGATCATCAGATCAAACACTATGAGGTTACTCCGATCTACATTGTTACCCCGATAACCTAAGGTGGCCTCATCAAGTCCTTAGTTCACGCCCAAAACTACTATCCCGACGAGCGAAGTACTCTGAGATAGAACAAGGTGGAATTATCGGGACTTTGGCATAGCCTTCAACACATTAACTCGATAGCCGATATCGACTCGATCGCCTAAGGCAACTTCATCGGTTATTGGCTTAACTCCAGATCGGAACCCCCGATAGCCGATGTCAATCCGGACCGCTTAAGACAACTCCATCAGGTCATCGGCACAACTTTTATGTAGTCTTCCATTCTACTATTCCATCGGTGTAGGCTAGCCCGATCAACCTGAACATGTCAAGTGAATTAGAGGCACATTTCCAACAAACTCCCACTTGATGAGGAATTCACTAGACCGATTACCATTTCAGATGTTACTGAGAAACATGGGTATGAAGACCCATAGAATTTGAACACCACTTGAACTTGTGCATGCTCACTGGTTTTGTCAAGGCATCTGCAACATTTTCCAGAGTGTCTACCTTGTTAAGATAAACTTTTCCATCTTCCACCATGTCACGAATGAAGTGATACTGAACATCAACATGCCTCGACCTGGCATGGAAAGTAGGGTTCTTTGCCAAAAATATGGCACTCTGACTGTCACTCTAGATTTCAACTTGCCTTGCATCAAAACCAATATCTGAATTCAAATGCCTAAGCCTGACTGCTTCTTTACAAGCATGTGTGGCCGCCATGTATTTTGCCTCTATAGTGGACAAAGTGACTACAACTTGCCGCTTGCTCATCCAACTAATTGCTCCACCATTCAGGACAAAAACATATCCACTAGTGGATCTCCTACTGTCAATATCCCCTGCCCAATCAAAATCCGTATAACCACAAATGTTGAGAGTTCTCTTTGAATCATTCAGATTACCATGATAACATAATGCAAAGTCTGAAGTACCCTTCAGGTATCTGAACACTCTCTTTACATCATCCCAGTGTGGTTTCCCTGGATTCGACATAAACCTGCTAAGTACTCCCACTAGTTGGGAAATATCTGGTCTTGTACAAACCATAGCATACATCAGACTGCCTATAGCACTTGCATAAGGTACAATTTTCATGTCTTCAATCTCTTCTGGAGATTTTAGACTATCAAGCACAAACAACTTAGTTCCCTGCAAGATGGGAACAACCTGTGGTTTACAATCAGACATATGAAACCTATCAAGAACATTGGTTATATACTTCCTCTAGCTGAGCCAAAGTTTTCTCTTAGATCTATCTCTTTTTATCTCCATTACCAGAATGTAATTTGCTGGTCCTAAGTCCTTCATTTCAAATTTCATAGAAAGCTGAGATTTTAAATCTGAGATCATACCTTTTGTGTTTCCCGTGAACAACATATCATCTACATACAAAGCTATGATAAGAATCCTATCACCATCAGTTTTGTAGTAAACATAATAATCAACCTTTGATCTCACAAATCCCAAAGACAAAACAAATATCATACTTTTGATGCCACATTCTGGGAGACTGTTTTAAACCATACAAAGACTTCTTGAGTTTTCATACTAGATGTTCTTTACCTTTTCCCACAAAATGCTCAGGCTGGGACATATAAATTTCTTCTTCAAGATCACCATGAAGAAATGTTGTCTTCACATCCATGTGATCAAGCTCCCAATCATATGCTGTTGCAAGTGATAAGAGAAATTTGATAGATGTCAGCTTAGCTACAGGAGAGAAGATTTCCCCATAGTCAATACCTTCTTTTTGCGACTACCCCTTTGCAACGAGTCTTGCTTTGTATTTGTCAATGCTGCCAGCTGGACCATACTTCTTTTTAAACACCCATTTGCAACCTACAAGCTTTCTGCCTTTAGGCAATGACACTGAATCCCAAGTTCCATTTTTATCCAATGATGACATTTCATTATTCATGGCTTCCAACCAGGAATCAAAATCAGACATTTCAATTGCTTCTTTGACAATCTTAGGCTCATCAGTATCTGCAAGTAAAGCATAAGCACAACTAACATTCAACATAGAATGACTGTACTTATTAGGTGTATACCTATTAGGTTGTCGCCTCTCTCGAGTAGATCTTTTCAACTCTGGTGTTGAGGCTTCTTGAGGTTCCACAAGAGGCTCATCATCATGTTCTTCTTCAGAACTACTTGAACTGCTTGAACTCTCCTCATCTCCAGGTATCTCTGGAGACTCTTCTTTGGTTGGAGGAATTTCAACCTCAGCTTCTCCTTTCTTTTCTATATTATGATCTAGTGACATAGGCTTCAGCTCATGAAAAATCACACTTCTGCTGTATACAACCTTACCAATCACTGGATTCCAAAGTTTGTATCCTTTCACACCAACTCCATAGCCAATGAAGATAAATTTCACCTCTTTGTTATCCAACTTAGATCTATTAACATCAGGCACATGAGCATATGCCTCTGCACCAAAAACATGAAGGTGCCTTAAAGACGATTTGTTACCAGACCATGCTTCCATAGGTGTTTTGTCAACCAATGCTGAAGTAGGAGAACAATTCAGCAGGTAACACGCTGTAGCAACTACTTCAGCCCATAATTTTTGTTCCAGTCCAGCTCTTCTCAACATGCTTCTTGCTTTCTCCATTAGAGACCGATTCAACCTTTTTGCAACTCCATTCTACTGTGGAGTGTAAGGTACAGTCTTATGTCTCTTAATTCCATGATCAACACAGTACTTGTCAAAATATGCACTACAAAATTCACCACCGTTGTCTATTCTTAAACATTTAATCTTTCTCCAAGTCTGATTTTCAACAAGTTCTTAAACTCCTTAAACCGACTGAACACTTTTGATTTACTTTTAAGAAAGTACACAAATGCCCTTCTTGAATAATCGTCTACTAAAGATACATAGTATTTAGACCTAGACAAAGAAGGTACATCCACTGGACCAAACGCATCAGAGTGAACATAATCCAAAATATCAGAAGACTTATGAGAACTGGAATAAAACTGAACACGGTTATGTTTTCCATATATGGAGTGTTCACAGAAATTGAACTCAAAACTACAATCATCTAGACCTTCAACCAGATTCTTATTCTTCAAGGCTTTTAAACATTTTTCACCTATGTGGCCTAACCTATTATGCCAGAGCATTGTTTTCTCAGCAAGAAGTTTAGCTTCCAATGAATTAGCATTATGCATCATTATAGTTGTCTTAACCAACTTTTCAGAGGCCATATCACAACATATAGGTTCAACATTTAACTTATATAAAGTACCAAAACAATCACCCTTTGCCAATAGAATGGAACCCCTAGTCATCTTGCAACCACCATATACATATGTAACTTGTACTCCAACATCATTAAGTTTACTTATAGAGAGAAGATTTCTTGCCATACCTGGTATATGAAGAACTCCATTGATCCCCTTCACTCTACCATTTGGGAATTGAATTTTAATTCTGCCTCTCCCAACAATCTCCAACATAGAATCATTGGCCAAATATACCTTTCTACCAGCATACGGTTCATATTTTGAGAACCACTCCTTGTGGGAGGTCATGTGAAAGGATGGAACAAAATCTACTAACTAGGTGTCACCTGAGGTAGGTACTTCCAAGGCTGCTACAAATGCATCTGCATCACTTTGAGAAGATTCAATGTCAGAATAATTCTTCTTCTTCTTCTTCTTCTTCTCCTCCTTGCAATCCTTTCAAATATGCCCTTTCTGCCCACAGTTCCAACACTTCACCTTTGACTTCTTTCCCGGAGATTTAAATCTCTCTTGAGACTTGGACTTCTTCCCTTTCTTCTTGTCTTTGCCCTTTAGTCTGCCTCAAACAAAGAGTGCATCTTTTGTCATCTTAGAAGACTTCTTTCTCATTTCTTCTGACAAAAGAGTATTTACCACAGTATCCATCTTGAACTGGGTCGTAATACTACCGATAGCCATCACTAAGTGTTCCCAAGAGTCAGGCAATGAACACAACAACAACATGCAACGTTCTTCTTCCTGAATGGACACACCAACATAAGTTATTTGTACAAGAACCATGTTGAATGTATTTAAGTGGTCTACCAATGGTGTTCGTACATCCATCTTCAGAGAATACAACTTCTTCCTCAAGAAAAGTTTATTCACCAATGATTTGCCTTGATAAATATCTCCCAACTTATTCCAGAGAAGATGTGCAGTCTTCTCCTCATGGACGTTTAACATAACAAAATCATCAAGACATAGCCTGATTAGACCCCTTTCATTCTGGTCGGCTAAATCCCAATTGTCTTGCTTCATGCCTGAAGGCTTAGAATTTGCACTCACAACACCCCAGAGATCTCTATCGACCAACAAGTCTTCCATCTCGAGTTTCCATAGTTCAAAACTGGAACCATTAAACTTCTCCATGTCTATGCACTCTGAGGTGCTCGCCATCTCAACCTGTAAAACAAGTAGACACTCTGCAAGACTCCCACTGAAATAGAACTGACACAAAAAACCAACCCTACCCAACAAGGATAACAAAATGGGCCAAGCTCCGATACCACTTGTAAAGGAAAGCAAGTGCGGAAATTCGTTTCCCTAATATCAATTTGTAGGGGAAAACAAACTATTGTTTACAATTTTACAACTTTTCTCAATATGGTACAAGCATGAGCAAACACAATTAAACAACAAATAGACATAACATGTTGTTCATCAAAACTGATTAACCCAAGTTTACCTGCAATTGATTCTATGAAATAGCCACTTTCAAATAATGGAATACTTCAAGACTTGGACAACATAACATAGGACCCTAATTGATCCTCCTGCACTTCAGGTTCTGCTAGACCTAGTGGGGGGACACCCTTTTGATGCACTGAATCAAACTCATTTACCCAAATATGACAACATCAATAAAGCAGATAGATCTCACAAGGCTTAACAACTAGGAGGTTACTGTAGATGGGCTAAATCCACATTGACATCTCAACTAAGTTGAAGCATGAGATGGATGAAACATTCCAACAGAACATAAAATAAAGGTAGATATTCTGATTTGATTTTAAAATCTCTGAGAAAACCCTAAAATCTGCAAGATCAGTGCCTTATCCAAGGGCAATAGAGTCATACTTAAGACTTCAAATGAAAACACTCATTGCAAATCCATCTTCATCATGAAATATTCCTTCATTAATGCCTTCCATAATGCATTACTAAGCTTATCCACAGAAAATATCAGATCCAGAAGCATGAACCCTATTTTATTAATGTTTGCTCACAGAGTTTAAAATCTTCCTTGAAGATTACCTACAAACAAGCATTACACTCACAGACACAACTGTTCATGACAAACTTGATCCTCCTTAAGAATCAAATTTGAATAAAATGAAGATACATTTCAGAGACAAATTCTGTGCCAATTTGTGCATGCCTTACATACACAAGAACCTACAACAAATAACACCTATAGCATGAATCATACTCTATTCTATGGAAAAAGACATTACCCTGTACAATTTTGAAGAGAACTCAGAATTGGAAGCCATGAAATCTGGAGCACTTCCTCCAAAATTCTAGAACCCCTACAATTGAGAAGAAAATGGGAATAAGAAGAGGGGGGAAAAAGATTAGGTCTGCAAAACATGCCATGTGTCTTCTTTCCTTAACTAAAATTCATTTTCTTTCTCCTTCCCATGGAAACTACTCTCAAAATATCCCATATTTGTTAAAAATAACTACATTATTCAATTCTTATTCCGAGAGCTTTCCGGTGATATATAATACTTGATATTTCGGGCAAAAATGAGCCTCTGAGTGAATTAATCATTCATGTGCCTCTATCATTTAAATTTTTCAAATTTTCCACATAGTCTGCATTATATCATTAACTTTGATTTTTTCCCTGATTTTTGGCCTGACGCCCTGCCACATGTCATCCTGTGATTCACTAACAGGGTCCACTGGGTGCCACTTGGGATGACACCTCACCTTTCGCCACTTGTCTGCCTCATCACTGCCACTGGACTGCTTGCTTGTACACCACCTCATCGCCACCTCAGAGACACATTAGTGGGACCCGTGAGTTGGATCTCCACTTGGACCTACCACCTGTATGCCATGTCATTTTTTGCCATTTCGTGATGGCTAATGGGCATGCATCTTCATCTCACAAAATAGTGCTGACCGTTGGATCATCTCCAAGATGCGCGATCTTTACCATTTTGCCATTTTGCGAAGCTTATTCGGCATGCATCTTCACTCCACAAAATCATGCGCACCATTGATCTCCTCCTAACCTGCTCACTCATTAGTCTTTTCACCATTTTGCGAAGCTGAACTAGCAAGCATCTGCACCCCGTGAAACAATGCGTGTCGTCGGATCTCCTGCAACCTGCTCACCATTTAAGTCGCCCTTTCTCTACAAAACTTGCTTCAGGATCCGTGCCTATGTGGGGTCCACCTGATCACCACTTGGCCTCCTTGGTCCCCTCGAGGAATGCGCCCATACACGTGGGGTCCACCTTGGGGCCTAACCGGCTGCTTGTGTCAAAAGCCCTTGAGGCTTTGACACTATGGATGAGTGTGTGTTTGCTTATAAATACCAAAAATTTCGCTCTCACCACCAATGTGGGATAATACATTTGCCCAGAAATGCACTTCTGAAGGCTTTTAATGGCGCCTTTGGTGTTTGCTTTAATTTTATAATGCCCTTTTCAACCATGCACAAGAGGTTTAATGCCCTCCACACTCCACACACCACGCAGGGAGGAGGCTTCCATTTACATTTCATTTTAACTCTCCATACTCTCCACGCAGGGGCATCATTTGGCATTTGCTTTGGGGTTTCCTGTAGTCTATTCACCATGCCGCTAGAAGGATATTGGCAAGGTTCGTTGATATGGTAACCACACCTGAAAGTTCACAAAGCCTTTTCATTTACTTGAAAGTTTCCAATGGCTTTTCACCAGCTACGACAGAGAGGGAGGAGATGTTTGCATTTTTCTTTGAGGCTTCTGATGTGAAGTTCCATTGCCTCTTCAATAGGCCCACACTTCACGCCCAACAATTTGCATTTGCTAAAGCTTGAAAACCCCCATGTACCACAACAGGGAGGAGGGAGGACTCAGACCTGCCATTTGCATTTGCCATTAAAGTTTAAGATGTTCTTTACCATGCGTGGGAGGAGGGAGTGTAGTTGGCTGCTGATTGCATTTTGCTGAAGTCTCCTTTTCTCTGACATTGTCCTATTTTGCACTACTGTCCATGAGTTGTTGTCGTGACTGTGATGATGATTCTACTCTTTTGAAAGTGAACCCATATAATGAGTAATGTGCATGATCCTTATCCATTATTCTCTATCATGAACTATTTTTTATAGATATACAGTCATGGACTGCTCTCATCCAAAATGACTACATATTCTCAACAATCATTAGACTTTCAAACTCATTTAATTTTTGATTTGCTTGTGTGTTGTTGTGTAAATGACTGTGTAGTTTTGATTTCACTATCTCTGTATATTGTAGCTTCTCTTTCCGTTATCAAACTGTCAAAGTCTCTTTGACTCTATCTTTGCTTCTCTTATTGTCTTTAATTACTACAAGAGCTGTCCATAGGCATTTTCAAATCACTATGTTTGTGCCCGGACTATGCTCTTGGATAATCTTATATGGGTTTATTCCTTCTTTTCTTCAAAGTAGCTATGGATGGAAAATGAGAACTAAACATATGACATATTGACCCCAATTTTCAAAACCATAAATTTCCGTAAAAGCCTCTCAGTTATATGCCCACATAATGAAACGAAATCATCTCTTAATAAATAAATTTGCCAACAAAATCAATGCACGGGCATGAGCCAGGTCGGGCCTGAAAGTGGGTTCGGCTAAATTTTTTTTTGTTTTCATGCAACTGACCTTTGAAATGCCTCACAAACCTTAAACATACCTCTGGAATCGATTGACATCATTTTCGGATCATCAAACTTAGTTTTGCAACTTTCAGGCACTTGCGCCACATTTTCGCATTTAATTGCGAAGACGTAATTTTCAAACCTGTCAAAACACCTTTCTGGACCTTGCCATCTGACAGACATGTACTCTAATATACAAACATGAACTCTACCAAGCGGTTTCTCAAGAAAAATCCTGAGTGCAGAGATATTAATGGTCAAAGATGACCAATTGGCTTTGTCGACATTGTGGACCTGATGAAGTCAATGCGCAGACAACTCATGATGCCTTTCTTAAAAATATCAAACGATCTCTGTAGATCCTCAAATTTGAGGCATGGGTACCTTAAAGTATATATCAAAACTTAGAATACTCAGTTTGACCAAAAGGCTGACTGGGTGCAAATGGTGTGCTCATGAAAATAACAACTTTAACTGATTTAGCAATGAAAGTACGGATCAGTGAAACAGATGGCTCAAGAAACCCTTTTGAAAACCGATCAAACGGATTGGAAGGAGATTGAAAATGGAAACATAGTTTGTCATTCATGCCAAAAATATCCCAAAACAAACATTTTTGCATGACATTCACCAGGGAAACTTTTACACTTATGCAAAACAGGGCTCCGACTAGCTATCGAAACAGGGACTTGTCAAACAACACAAACTGCAAACTGATTGAGCTTGGAAAACTGAGCAAATGGATTCATAAAGACTTGAAATTTTGCATGCTGACTCACATTTATGCACAAAATTCAGTCCACTTTGAATTTCAATATGACGATCAACAGGGCAAAATATATAAATGCTCAAAGTAGGCTACTTGGTAAAATCTGCATTTGCACCTACCATACACTTTCAGCTCACCCCTTGAAGTGGGTACCTGATAAACTGATCCAAACTGAATTCTGAAAGTTGCAAAACACTGCATAGGCCAAATGAAAGGTGTAGGAGACATTTCCCAAGCCTTACCCTTTGAAAATCAATTGGCTCCATTTTACCCTCTCTCTAACTAGGCCATTCAAACTGACTCATTTTATGATCATTTGGAAATGTAGAGCAAAATTTTGAATTGGGCTTCTAAACTTGACCGAATTCAATGAGTCTCAACAGAACACACAGAGTTAACATGGGAAAACCTTTTCGGGAGAAAAACCCACCACCAACAGAAAATGACTTTATTATCAATATGTCAAATACAATAAAGTTCAGTCTGTAGATTTCCTTTTTCCACTCTATCAAAAAGTCGATCTAGACGTAACATGCAGAACTCGGATAAAAATTACAGCACACTTAATGGCTATCGTAACTCCCCCACATTCGGTTCACATTTTTCTTCTAATACCAAACTAGTTGACCGTTCATCTGAGTAAGTGCAACAATGGCTTGAAATCTAACCATCTGTCTGTGTCGGTTTGCATTCAAGGAAAACCAATTATCCCACATGCAACAGGGAGTCGGGTCAGTTCGTATTCATATACACCGACAGTCTCATCCTTAGTGTTTGAATGGTCACCTTTTTGGATCTTGGTTCATTCTCACACCGATGTCGGTCTTCGCTTCATTGACCGTCGGTATAGCTTTCAAACGGTAGAGCCGATCGCTCGATGATACCCGATCGCCTAAGGCAACTCCATTGGGTCATCGACCAGACATATGAACTATTACCTCGATCTTCGATAACTGAGAGCGGTCTCATTGGCTCATCGGATCAAACACTGTGAGGTTACTCCGATTTGCATTGTTACCTTGATAACCTAAGATGGCCTCATCGGGTCCTCGGCTCACGCCCAAAACTACTATCCCGATGAGCAAAGCACTTCGAGACAGAACAAGGCGGACTTATTGGGACTTCAACGTAGCCTTCAACACATTAACCCGATAGCCGATATCAACTCGATTGCCTATGGTGACTTCATCGGGTATCGGCTTAACTCCAGACTAGAACCCGTAATAGCCGATGTCAACCCGGATCGCCTAAGATAGCTCCATTGGGTCATCGACACAACTCTGATGCAGTCTTCCATTCTGCTATTCCATCGGTGTAGGCTAGCCCAATCAACCCGAACATGTCAAGTGAATTAGAGGCACATTTACAACACAACTCCAACAACAAGAGTGTGAACATCTTCATCAACACACTCTTATTTGCCTTCCACTGTTTCCTGCATCAGTAAGGTATGGACGCGAAAACATAAATATATTTTTTTATAGCTAACCATCAAACATAAGAAAATCAATTCATGGAAACACAATACAACACTACCGAAATAGGTGGTTTTCCCACATTATCCCCATCATGGTCTACATTTGTACAACCATCATCATTTCATGTGAACTCTATCTCAATGCTTTCTTCTACGAAATTATGCTGCAAAATGTGGTACATTGTAGAGGAGTGTAAGTACACATTAAACCCATACAAACAATACACAAATTCGTTAATATGCCTCATCTTGGTTCCTCGTTTGCTTCATAGGAGCCACATGTACATCCCCACCGCCGATGGATTTTACATGAATAAGGCTAAGAGGGTCATCGACAATAACATAAACCCATATAACGGACACAAACAACAACAACAATAACAAAAATTCTTTGTAGTATAACACTACGTCTCATCGCATGTTATGCACAATGACTGCGCATTACCTGTTCATCTTTTCTCCTATCCTCCAACATCTACCCCAATTCAGGAGATTGCTCTGCAATCTTCTCACCACTGCATGCAATCAAATTTTCATTCATCATCTTCTTTAGCTTCTTCCTCCTAACGAACATCCAAGGTTTCCAACATGGCGTTTTTGGCGAATTACATTTGGTTTCATCCAATACCGCAGGCAACTGCATAACAAAAAAAACTGTAGTATAACACTGCATGTGATGATATAGCACTGCCTGTTATGCACAATGACAATGCATTACATGTTCATCTTTTCTCCTATCCTCCAACATCTGCCCCAATTCAGGAGATTGCTCTGCAATCTTCTCGCCACTACATGCACTTGATTTTTCATTCGTCATCTCCTTCACCTTCTTCCTCCTAATAGATGTCCGAGATTTGTGACATAGTTTTTTGGGTGGACTACATTTGATATCATCCAATACCACGTGCAACTGCATGCTCCCTTTACAAACCCCATCACAATCAGCCTACCATAACAAGGATGAAATAATCAACATACTACACAATGGACTGCAAAGAATACCATACACTGAAAGTACATATATAAATGGGGAAACACACAATCACCTTCGATGTCAAATGTGTGGCCTCATCTGAAGTTATCCTTGTTTTTTGTGACGACATTCTTATTATTTTTCTTCCCCAATGAATGAGATGCAGGCTCGATGATTGACACATTTGTTGGAAGATTACCTTCCAATGCCAAAGGCACCTCAGCATGCCCTGCATTGATACAAAGTCTTTGAGCATCGACCTAGGATAGCTCAATAAGACATACTTTTGATAGTTACATTGAATTTAGTAAACTGTAAAACAAAACAATCACTAGAAATTACCTCTCTTCCAAAATTCTTTCTTTCTAGTAACTCTAGAACCTTCTTCCTTCTCTCCTCCCTAATCGGACTGTTGTTGTACACCCGCATTGCTTCTTTTATCTCTTCCTTCCTTTCACTAGGAAGCTCATCATATGTTTTATTCCAATATTTTGTACACACCCAATCAATGACACACCTTTTTTGCATATTATACCATACACCTAATTGATATTTGATATTAGTCTCCCTCTTCTTCATGTACCTCCTCACTATCTCGGTACGGTATGTCCTGCGTTTTCTGCTACCACGCGGTTCACAAGCATGTCTTAGACACTCCAATAATGGAAGGTGGTTGATTGAGACTCTATGCATATTAAGATTCCCCAGATCCCAAAATTTATGGCCACCTTTGTAGGAACATTCGCTGAAGAGACAAAAGTAGTGCAATCTTCCATTCACATGTTCTCTTTTGTGATTAGACTGTTGCTGCACATAGCCAACAGGGACAAAGCATCACATTCAATTTTTCTCTAATAAAGAATAATAAGGATAATACCAAATATAATGACGAATAGTGCACCTCCTCATTACTAGCCCCTCCTTGTCCTCGTTCTTGAGCACTGACAACATCACCTTGCCCTTTAGTCTCCTCCCGCTCGATGCTCGCCTTGTAGTCGCTACGAACATCCTCTTTTTCACTCTCATTGCCTGCAACATGAGTATACTCGCCCTTGTCTACATTGCCAATGGTCTCATCTTCCCCACTAGTAGACATATTATCATGCTACTGTTAAATAAAATAACATACATCATCAATGCTTTTATCTCCATATAGTAGTCTACATTTCCAATTATGAGGCCCAACTTCCAGCAACCACACCACATAATGCTAGAAAAAAATTATAATACAATGATGTAAAATAATTACCAATATGGTTGTCCAGTCACTTTGAAGCTGACTTGTTAATGGCTTCAAAATTGAAGACCCAACTCATGACTGCTTTAGATTTGAATCCCCAACTCATGCCTACTTTGAATTTGAAAGCCCAATTCCCTCCTGAGTATTCAAATTGGACCTCCCAATCAAAAGAGTTAAACATTGACAAAACCAAGAAAAACTACATGTTGTATCATCCATTAAATTCATTGAGTTTATGGGAAAGCGGATGTCACATGGAAGTACAAAGCAAATGTGGCCAACTCTCGGGGCGTCATCTGGTTTGGACATGGCTACACCATAATCAAGGTCAAGAGCTTCCTTCAACCTTTTTCTGAACGAAGATGACACCATTGAATTGAAAAAACAAAGAAGATCCAATTGATATTATTGATACTATCAATATTGTCGCACGTTCAAGACTAATGACATAGTGAGCACACAACCGATTATTCACACATTGCAATATAAGTTCTGCATGTGGTTGTGTTATATACAACCCAACTAACGGATAGTCATAAACTATTCATGACATTCAGCTATAGATCATATTTTGTCGCATTTGCAACAAATTATGGATTATGATCCATCAACGACCCTGTCAAAAAGGGTTCATGTGTTGTCCCCATCCATATTATGATACGAACAATAGACTTTGTCAAGGATTGATAAATAAGGATACAAAACACGCATAATGAGTCCATCATAATCTACTATGCAACAATTAAGATGGTCACTCTATGTCGCAAAAGACAAAGGGATTCATATCATTGAAAAAATCTTTGACAATAATAATGTGTATAAAGAGCAACAATTCGTTATTCGAAAGACGCGTCTCTCTTTAAACAAGTATCTATTCTAAAGGTTTCATCTCTTAGTTTATATGGGAATATTGTTAATAACCTGGTCTTAAGTTCCCGATGGAAAAAAATAAACACTAGGAAGGATAGACACATGAGGAGTTAGTGATCCAAACTAGAGACGACTCCATCACTGCGAATGTGTGAATGCGACATCAGTCATCTAAAACAGAAGTCCATATATCATTTAAAATCAAAGTTGGATCATCAAAAACAGGTGGTACTCAAAGATCAGGAACAACGATAATCTAAATATACAAATATAGTAAGATCGACGTAAACTCTCTCATGCAAATTAATATAATATATAGACATCAGCAGTTGTAATGCACACACCGTTTGTAAGAATCGAGATTTAAGGTTCATATAATTGACACTGCTTTGATGAGTGCAGATTATATAAATAACACTTGCACTGCATTCATATCGAAGAATTATATCTTATTATCTAATATAGTACATCTACAACATAGACTATAAGGTAGCAGCCAATTGCATTGTTCATTTTCTTCATTATCAAATTCATTAAAGTAAGGACATTAATATTACAATGTGATAAAGAACTGAATTTTATACATACATTTCTATCACAAGCCTCTTTTAAGAAGTTGGACAAGCCTTAACATTATTAATAAGGGGATATTATAGTGCCAGTAGTATTAAAGCAGGGAGAGAGAATGAAAACCTGAGAACTTTTGGACATTTGCTGGGGGACTGCTCAAAAGTCCTTGGAAATCAACAACCTGCATGGATAACTAATGTTAGTAGTAGTCTACATTGGGAAGTAAATACATTTCAAAAGACATAAAATAAATCTACATGTTCATACATGAAATTAAAGTTTAACATTCAATATAAACTACCACTAAGTAATATATATCGCCTAAATTATATGTGTCAATATGCCATAGTGCGAGAGTTGTGACGAAGAAGATGTACAAATGCACTTTAAACATAATTGAATTCATGTGTCCTAATAAGCTAGCAGTGAAAAGAAAAACATTATAAGTCTATCAAGAATAATTACAACACAATAAAAAATAAAAATACAAACATAACAAAACTATAAACCGTCTGTATGCAGACCAACTTGCATTTTTTCTTTCCCTCTTGCAAAAAAACTAGTTCTTTTCCCCTACAATCATGGAAGCTATCCCAAGATGTCGAGCGAACCTTTCACACAAAGTCAACAAAAGATAAACTATCTTATTAAAATCTATAATCAGCCGATCAAAATTTCTACCACTATGAATTTCCTACACAATGTCAAGATCCTACAAACCCGACCTTAGCAATTCAGCTGTGCCACCTTAGAAAGTCTAAAAGAGTTGTGTAGTTTATATTTATAGTGGTTGTTTGCATATTAAATTTACTTTGGTGGTATAGCTAAATTTTCTAAGGTGGGGTTTTTAGGAGCTTGACATTGTGTAGGAAATTCAGAGTGGTAGAGATTTTTTGTGCATTCCAGGAGGTTGACATTGTGTAGGAAATTTAGAGGCATAGATCTTTTGTGATAAGTTTGTGTAAGTTTTCATTTTTGTTAAATTTTTAAATTTGCAGACGTTTTCTAACGTGTTTGGTATAATTCAACACTTAAAACACAATTCAATTCTAATGTGTCCTAATAAGCTTGCAACGAAAAGAGAAATGTTATTAGTCTATGAAGAATGAATACAATAACAAAAAAACAAACACAAACATAAAAAGATTGTAACTGTCTGTATATTGGCCATCTTGCATTTTTCTTTCCCACTTGCAATACAACCAGTCCTTTGCCCCTACAATTATGGAAGCTTGTGCATTGACAATCTATGCACATTTAGCTTCACTAGAACCCAAATTTTGCAAACTCCTAAATAGGAAGATTCACCAAACAAACAAAAATAGTGCAACCCACCATTGACATTACATATAGATATCCAAACACATATACATATATAAAAATATATATATTTTATGTAAGCATTTTTTTTTCTTTTTATTGGTGTTATACAGACAGTACACAACAACTGTTTTATTTTATCACTTTTATAGCATTAGGATTTATAGTTACCCTTCTCTTGCCCACGTCGCTGCTGCCAATCTTCGACGCACCTAATCTGACTCCAAAATAGAAGACTAACTTCATCTCCCACTGAAAGTCAAAAATTTCAAGGAGATGCAACTATTTGTGCCTAGCTCTTCCATGATCTGTTCTCTTACTGTCTATGAGCACAAAGAAGTGTAGGTCAAAAGAACTCGCTGAAAGATGGATGCACAAAGAGATGAACTCCTTTGTTGTCCTAACATGAGTTTAGACTAACTTTACTTCCTTTCCCAACAAGTCTCATCATTGATTTTGTTGACCTGTGCAACATATGTGTTATGTAGAAATCTCTTTCACACCTTTCTAACCGCTTTTGCTGTTTTCCATGGACGCAGTTTCCTATTTTCATGTGTGTGTTATACACACTTAACAACACCTCTCACCATGCCATCATCCCCTGACTGTTGGCATGTCCACATTAGTTTGTGTCGGTCCCCAAGCATGAATTTGACAACTCCATGTTAGTTCATGTGGTTTCAGACCTCTCCACAAATTGGCACAAACATGGATATATACACATCCTATCCACATGTATGTTAATGCATGCCATTTCTATGAAAACCATGTTTTGGAGCTAGACTACTACCGCCAAACCCTGGTCCAGCCCACACCACTGCCACCAAACCCTACTCCAACCCTCCTCTGCAACCCAACAACGTACACACAAATAATACTCACGTTAGCAGCCTACAAACCCTATAACATGACACAAGATATGAAATATTTGATTCTTTGTCATCAACATACTTGCACTTGAAGCCCTTGTCTTACTTCCCTTGCCTTCTCTTTCTGCAAATATATGTGGGACACACTTAATCTGACTTGAAAGCAACAGACTAACTTCATGTTCTACAGAGGAGATGCAACTATTTATCCCAAGCTCTACCAAGAAGTTTAGCCACAACCCGGTAGAGGAGTTGATCTTTGTGGCAAGGGGAGCAAGACACGAGTGCATCCACACAGACAACGCTACTAAGTGGGTTGTTTCATTTTTTTTCTCAAGCTTTACAGTTTACTAAGTAGGCTGGTAAGATGAGAGTTACTTGTGTCTGGGGACGAGGGATTGTGTTGCATGGGTGGGCAAGAGACTTGAATATTTTCAAATTTATGTGTATATATGTATGTGTGTGCATGTGTACATAATATATATGTAAAGAGAGAATGACAAACACACACACACACATACACACAAACATATCCATAATTGGATGAATACTGATCGAGAGGTTGTACATCCACTTCAAAATCAATTTGATGCTGCACCAGGCCCAAAATTTAGCTTAATAATTGGTTGTACTAATTCAAGCTCTAGGAAATCAGTATAAGTATTACTAATCCCTTAATATTAATGTTTTTCAGATTAGGCGTGTCAGGGATTCATAGCTTCAGCATGTTTTGGACAAGGGTTTGGTAGTAGCGGGACCAAGAGCAAAGGTAAGTGTAAATCCTAACACATAAATCAAAAGGTTTCCATTTTCTATGTGATATCAAGCTTAGTATACGTGTTATTGACTTAACCTTTATGTTTTGGTGTTAGATTAGGCGCTTCAGAGTGTACATCCACTCCAAAATCCATAAGAGGTTGCACTGAGCCTCAAATTTAGCTACATAATTGGTTGTAGCTATTCAGGCTCCAACCAATTATGCAACATAATTGGTTGTGCCAGATATAATTGGCTATGTATATATGTATGTTTATGTGTGTGTGTGTGCATGATATTGTAAAGTAGAAAATTG
The DNA here is from genome assembly GCF_030272615.1 of Cryptomeria japonica. Classification (NCBI taxonomy): domain Eukaryota; kingdom Viridiplantae; phylum Streptophyta; class Pinopsida; order Cupressales; family Cupressaceae; genus Cryptomeria; species Cryptomeria japonica. Next base: position 291,131,499 of record NC_081410.1, read on the forward strand.
AACCCTAGTGATTCCCCACCTAGGAGAGAGAAAGTAAATCAATAGTATGATTTTTACTTAAGAGATACTTTACATTGAAAAGAGGGGTTGAATTCAGTAGATCCAAACCCTAGAGTGAATAAGGATTTGAATACTAAGTGAATTGCAAGGGTGCAATGCAATTTACCCTGTTTTGTAAGTAGAAGAGTTAACTTGTTGACTATGCCAAAAAGAGAGATAAAATGGGTGAAATGAGGAGCTATCGGTTCAGGATCGCGCTGTAACTTCGGATCCGAGATATTTAGACTAATACAAATATGCCCTACAAATTTGGAGAAAAGTTGTCAGGACTGTGTTGAAAGTGTACATAGTCCTCTGAAAAATCCATGAAACGAAAGGGTTTTTTCATCTCTGAAAATGAAGCCCAAACCTATAATTACAGCTACATACCTGCAACCTACACACAAAAAAGAAGGGAAGAAGGGTTGTGGATAGGGTTTTGCCTCACTCAAACCCTGGTTGAGGAATCAACCTTAAAAGAAAGTAATTGTGAATGCTTAAATATAAATAATGGAAATGTATACCTTGTAGATCTGCAATTTGTTGATGATGGTTGCTTTGCTTCTTGAATGTAATCACAAGTATTGCATGAAATGGCATGTAACATAACAAAACCCTAACATACACACATTCTTGCAAATGAATGTTGTAATGTTGCTCCAATGGATGAATGAAGAAGACGCATGAAGAAGAAGACTTGATGGATGCTTGAAGACTTGAATGCTTGATGATGATCATGAAGGCCTCCTCCTGAATTTTGCTTATCTTTGCTTATCTAATTTTCTAATTATGAAAATGAGAGGAATAGATCCCTTTTTATACATGCTTAGGAGAATAATTTTCATCTCATCGAAGGGCGACATAGGAGAATTTAAGTCCCCGAGAAGAGAAATTAGGTCCAAGTGTCAGATGGACCCATCTTAGGCCACCCTAAGAGGGATGAAAGGGGCACCACGCCCCTATCTTGCCCTATTTTGGGGTCTAGACAGGGTCTCAAGGTGATGCAGGGGCTGAAACAAGACAACATTTGGAATGATGATGCAAAGAGGGGTCCCAATTGAGTAGGGAAATGTAGTCGCAAAGGTGAGGGCCTAAAATGCAGTTAAAATTGCAAGGGTCACAATTTTATGATGCTGTAGATATATATACATAGATAATGACAAACACACACACACACATACATATACATAATTAGCTGACCAAAGAAACCAAATACTACAAATGTGATGCATTGCAACAATCGCAAAGTTAAAAAAGCAAGTAACCCGCTATATTTTTTAACTCTTAAAATGTTCAACTTTATCACTCAACCTTGCAGCTAATAAAACAACACAATTGTGTTTGGTTCTCCCAAGAAAACAATGAACACTTCCAAACCATTCTAATTTTTACATACATAAAACATAGAGAATAAGCATTTCATCTTTCACAGCTCTACTCACTATAGAAAAATGACACATATGATTAGGCAAATATACATACTTTTATACTCTTCTTCACCCAGCCACCACACAAATAGTGAGCCTTGGTTTCCTAACACGTCCACTTGAATGATTCAAATGATAAATAAAATTCACAGACAAAACAAAAAATGACATAGGAAATCAAAAAACTATCATGTTGTGTGTTAGGGTTTCAACTTATCATTGCCGCCAAACCCTCCACACAAATCTTAGTCCTCTTGACACCTCTTAACCACCTCTATAATAAAAAAATGATAAAAAAATTCACAATGGAAAACACCAAGTAAATGTTACAGGAAATAAAAAAACTATCATGTTATCTTTTGAACTTACCGCTACCGCCAAACCCTCAACACCAATATTGAAACCTCACACCCACCTCTGCGCACATACATATATATACATATGTATATACATATTTAAATAGAAAATGAAAACCATTCAATTTAAAATAGAAAATGCAAATGATAACACGTAAAATAAGTTAATAACATGTAAACTAAGCTCGATTTGAAACAGAAAATGCAAACCATTCGAGTTATGCATTCAATTTTGAACATACCTTTCATATTAGTGCCGCTCACACCAAACTCTTGTCCAAACCACGCCGCTGCCGCCAATCCCTGACCAACATGCCTAACCTGACACCAAAACATGAAGATTGAATCAATAACACATCAACCCTGATCAATTTAACACATAAAAAAATGTTGTGCCCTATTTTAATAGAAAATACCAACCGTTGCACTTACCCTTGTCCAGCGCCGCTGCGGCAAATCCTTGACACGTTGATTGTGCCCAGATAGGCCAATATCTATTCTTTGATTGTCTATGAACACAGGGAAGTGCAAGTTGAAAGAATTTGGTTGCTAAAAAATGAACGCCCAATACTCCTCTTCCACCTTAACTCGAGTTAGACTAACTGGTTGAAAGAACTCGACTGCTAAAAAATGGACCCCCAAAACTCCTCTGCCGCAAGTTAGACTAATTCGCTTTACAACATATATACCTCGAATGGATGTGCAACTCCCTTGCTCGGTGATTCAACCAGGGACATTCAACTAGAACAATCAAGATTTTTCTCGAATTATTTCCCCTCTTCTCGTAGTAGGACATTCGGCTCTATCTTACCCATGCAGCTCTTGCACAATTTTTTTTTGAAACAATTTCAAACTGTTGGGTTATTGATTATTTTTTCCTATTTTGCATCAAATTTTTTTTAAAAATGGAATTTTTTTCAACAAGTGTAGCCATGTCCATAACCGTGAGAGCGACAGGCAAAATGTTAGTAGTCGCGTCGTGCCCGTAACCGTGAGAGCAGTCGTCAAAATATTTAGCCGTGCAAGATTTTTTGTCAAAGGCAATATGGTAACATGCATCCACGTCATCGAATGACAAGATACCTCCACGTTAGTGGTGTGTCCCAAAACGTCAGTCTCATGGCATTCTGTACTTGCATGCGATGTGCTATTATATCATGTAGGGGCATCCAATTTTGGATCCAAAATAGCTACAACCTATCAAATTTATGGGCTATTAATTGTACATTCTCCCACACTTCCTCTCACATCTTCATGCATTAACTCCATCTACTATTGGTACCCAAACATATATTGGATGATGTAAGGCTCCCCAATAAACCTAAAAAATAATATTAAATCGAATACGAACTGAATTCATTCAAGCCACCATAGAAATCAAACATAAGTGGATATTGCAATATGAAATGATTGATTCTTTCCCACAAATATTCTAAATTCTAAATTAAAAACTACAAATGAATGCATTAGTTTTCCACATTCGCATGATTTTATAAGAGGGAATTTCACGTGTTATTTTTATTAAGAGTTCTCTATTTTCACTAAATATTCTCTAAATAATTCAAAGCTTTGGAAGGCGAACTCTACACATCCTGATTGAAGGGTGCTTATTCAGGTTGGTACACCCTTGCTTTAATGTCATCTCAACTCACAATGTTGGTTCCCACTTTTTGGTACATCCTGATTTTTGTTGAAATCATACATTTTTTAGAAAATATAATGATTTAAGTTTTAAGAGGTCCCATTTGAAGTAATTAATTGAAGAGAGTTAGATGAAAGGCTCTGAGATCAAAATTTCTTGGATAGAACCTCTCTACTTCTAAATCATGCTTGCAATAAAGTCTCCTTTGCATCTATCAAATGCTGATAAAAAAACAATTTTACATTGGCTTTTGGGGGGTCAAATGAATTCATTTAGAAGTTTTATTTTTTTAAAGTATTTAGTCCTTGTTATAAGCTTTCCAAATAGTATAACTTTTAATATATTTAATTTCATTAATATATTTTTATTTTATTTCTTATGAATGTAGGTTTTTCAGTGAACATGAACTTCTTTGTTTAATGCATTGGGAAAAATAGTAAGTTAATTCAAAAAAATTCTAAAAATATCTATGCCATAGGTATTGATGTCTTATTTCTAACAAAAAAATAAAATTGAATTTTGATATATATAGAACAAGTTACGTGTTCAACCGTACACCTATCTCTAAATTATAATTAGTCAGACTTAAAAATTTAATAAAATGAAAAATATTCAACATATCACTATATCAAACCATAATAAAATGAAAAACATTCAACATATCACTAAATAAAACCAACTGCATGCCCTGGGTATTGATGTTACAAACCAAAATTCAAAAGAATTAAGTTTTTATCATTTATAGAAAAAAAGTTATGTGTTTCGGGATGCATATCACTCTTAAAAAATGTTGTTTGCTATAAAAAATTGCTTTTTGAGGGAGATAGAAAAATCAATAAAATTTTATTCAAAATTTTTTGAAAAAAATATATTTAGAATTTACAAATAAGATGTTACAAATCACTAGTTTACATCATCTTCAAATTCTTAATGGTTTAAAAGTTATAGGTGTCGGAAAGTGATGGTTTTTTTCAAATTGTTTATCTATGTGTCAAAGTTGGTCAAAAAGTGGGAACCATAAATTTATATTTTCATAAACTAACTATTTACCCAATTTATAAAATATTTAGAGGCATTTGAATTGCCCTATATAATATTTCAATTAATTGGTATAAATCAAAGGATCCAAATTTAGAAACAACAACATTATCTATTTTTAAATCATATCACAATTACATCTTTCTCTATTGTATTTTATCATTCCTTCTATGCTCAAAACTTAAAATATATTGTATTTACAACAAAGAACAACATTGATGGCAAACAACCCCTAGATGAGAAATTAGAAGGGAAGATTTGGCAACTCTTGCAAGTAACACATTCAACTAAGCATTGACTCCATGCAACATTATAAGTGGCTTCCATAGAAGTAGAATTTGGCCACTAAACCAATACGCACTTGATAGTGATATGAGGCCAAGAGAGGCCTTCACGGTTGAAGAGGAAGTACATAATATTGGAAAACATAATGATGTTATTACAATGGAAGATGATCCTCGGTACATTTTAGCTAAAACATACTTGTGTATTGTTGGTTGTAATGAGGATCAGATTGATGCTTTTGTGCAAAAATATAGTACAGAAAATGTTCAACCTATCTGCAATGAAGGTACACAAGTAATAAGTCTGAGTTTGCCCATCACAAGTCAAAGGTCTGAGTTTACCAACACAAGAAGAAAGTTTGAGTTAGCTTGAGGAGGAAGTCACCATTTCCATGTCTTCCCCACCACAAAATGATCCAACAAAGGTCATTCATTACTTTACAAATGTAGCAAATTGGGACCAACGAGGTGATGTTGATTATGAAGATGACAATGACATAAGTGACCATAGGTCAACTTCATGCCATGTGCCCAAGAAGATGGGAAACACACAACAACCTCAACAAACAGGTTTTTAAAACTTCCAGTGCAGAGGGTGCAACAAACATCACGTGGAAGTCATATTGGAGTGCTTCGTCTGAGTAGGCAATTGAAAATATTATCACTTGATACCTACAATGACATGCTTAATGAAGAAGGGGCGCAAAAGAAGAGAAATGAAGAATTGAAACAATAAAAATAGGAGAAAATGAGGGAGTGAAAACCAAAACATGAAGAAAGCCAGGCAAAAACGGAAGCACTTCTAGGTTGGAGAAGCAAGCAAAAAAATAGCAAGCAACAGAGGAGAAGGCCATGCGGCAATGAGAGAGGGAGATTAGACAAGAGAAGGCCAAGGTTGCTCAATAACTAAAGGTAGCTCAAAAGTAAGAAGAAAAGGCTCATAGAAATAAACATAAGAGTGCAATGATATCTCCTCTACCCCATGAACATCCCATTGATGGATATGTTCAACATATTGTCTTAAACTTTTGTAACTCTCAGTAATCAGCACATTAGGATTGACCCTAGCTACTTAGAGAAATTGCAACTAAATAAAGATGCAAACTAGGCATTGCTTGCCTATATAATAAGTTGACTAATGACCTATCCTAACCAATGATATCTACAAGTGGAGCAAAGTGTGTTGCCTCTAAATACGAAATACCATCTCCTTTTCCTAGCTTTATGGAGAATTAATTGTTTGCAAACAATATGTTTATAACTGATGTAGCAGATTATTTTGGGTATCTTCTTTGCATAGCATATTTATTTATTTGCAAATTTTGCATAAGCTATATTTCTAGTTTGAGAAAATATATAGTTGTGATATTATTTAAAAGAAGGAAAATGTTGTTGTTGTTAAAATTGCAACATTACATTTGTAACAAGTGACAAGAAAATGAATATAGGGTTTCAATAATATTTTTCTATTCATGTAGTATGTTGTAGGCATGTTTTTTTGCGGTGTCACTTAATTCCACCATCTTTCAGTCCCAAGTTTCTTTTACTATTAATTAAAGCCTCTATGTATCGGTCATATGTATTTTATGGTTATTATTCTTTTGATATGTTTAACTCTACTATGAATTCAGTAGTGCAACAAGAACATATTGCCACATGAAAGCCTTTTTAGTGTTAAATTGTGTTGCACAGGTTACCCATTCACTTTGAATGGTAGACTATAACAAAATTTAACACTAGAAGGGTAACATAAAACACATGTCATACATGCTAGCACCACTTACTAGGGTGCTCTATTATGTACTATTTGAATTAATGTCATATGTTGCAGTCATGTTTTTTCCATTGTATCACTTAATTATAATATTAGATTAGTCATAGGCTCTATGCATTATCATTTAAAGCCACCATGTTTTGTTCATATGTATTTTATGGTTATTGTTTTGTAAGTTTGTTGCTTGCAACCATATTGTTTACAACAGTAAATAATTAAGAAATGTGAATTACAAATTATAGAAGTTGGAATGAACAATGGATATGTATAACTTTGATTTCATTATAATATTTACACATACATACATACACACACACACATACATACATACATACATACATACATACATACATACATACATACATATGTACATACATACATACATACATACATACATACATACATACATATATACATACTTTTTGTTGTTGTTTTTGGTTGTGTCTTTAGATTAGAGAAGATTTTTGTATATTTATCTATCATCATCTCAAACAATGATCTCTGTAACGTTTTCTTGTTTCCAAATGGCCCCCGTTATTAGTTATGATTTCTTCTTGGATTGTTGTGTTGAGGGTGTGGGTGGATCTTGTTGTGATTCTTGATGCAACTTAGGGAGAGATGGTTGAAGATTTGGGTTTGTTATGTTTGAGTAATTCTAAGTGTGGAGCTAGTTATGAGATGTGTGGATTGGGTATTGGCAGGTTTAGATGACGTCTCAATACTTCTGGTTGTCAGTTCTTCTATCTTTAACAGCGTGAACTCCCATTTTTAGGATAATTGGTGCTAGTTTGTGGGATGATTTCAGTGGACCGGGTGTTTGTGGTGTCCTTGTTGGCCATGGTTCTCTTAGCATAGGATCTTGATAAGAACGATATGGAGGCTTTGTGGTTGCATGTATAAGGGAATGAGGTGTTTCTCTATCTAGCAAGGATAGGGAGAGATAGTGGGAAGCATACTTCAAATTATTTTGTAATCCCTATGCATTTTTTCTTTGTAAATAAATAATGGGAGACACCCCCACAAGGTGACATTTACCAAATAAATTTTTAAATAAATTTATATGTGCACACACACACACACAAGTATATATATATACACACACACACACTTAAAAATAGCTATGATTAATTAATTAAATAGTTTTTATTTATTTAATGATTATTATTCTATTAAATAAATAAATTGAAAAGCTTATTTATTTAATTCATTGAGTCTTATTCTTCTATATAAATTTAGTAATTAAATGTCCAAGGGGTTGAGCTTAACTAGTTAAAACACTGGGTTCTCACTGCAGAGACCCAAGTTCAATTCCCAATAGGGACATCTGGAGTGGAATTCTAAGTTGTGACTCTTGGCCTTCCATAGGATGGGAAGGTCTTGGGGTCAATCTAATCAAACATAATAATAATAATAATTCAAAGATATGTAATGGGGATGGGGCCCTTTACTGCGTCCCCATTGGTTCATAGCTCCAGTCAAAAGCTATTCAGGCTTCGGCCAATTACCGATCAAAAAATAAAATTTAGTAATTAAATATTGATTATTTAATTAATTATTGTCATAATGCTTCTAAGGTCTTCCTTGATTAAATAATTCTAAATTATTTAATTAAATATTTTCCACATCATCTCACTTGTCAACTCATTTCTATGTGGCTAAATAAACAAATTTTTCCTACTAATTAAATTAGCTACATTTATCCCCAATTTCTATTTCTAGTCAAGAGGAGGAAGACACTTAGCTGTCCTCTTACTCCCTATATTCTCTCCACTACTCCTACATATTTAGAGGAGGTTTTTTCCACATCACCCTAGTCAATATTCACTTGTCCTGCATTTCCTAGATCATCTCCAACCATCCTACATTCTTGGGGTTTCCAATTGTTGTCAAGGTGAGCATGCTACCACTTGGACTCTTCTTCCACCTTTTCCTCCATCCTGCATGTGTAGGAGGAACATGCTCCTCCTTTTTCTCTGAAATTCTGATTAATCATTCATAGCCATTAATGTATCAAGATTCACTCTCAATTATTGATTCTTGTCACATAGGATTTTGCTCATGTAAAGTCTATAAAATATGCATTTTCACAACACTTTGAAACTAGTCGTTATCTTGAAATCAAGGTATCTTAGAGCAATCAGAGCATTTAGCACTTACTTTGTGACTTTGACTTAGCATAGGTTTTTCATATAGCTGCATATTATCTTACATAATCTAATTTAGCCTTCATCTAGCATTCAAATACCACTACCTATTCATGTATTGTCATCTTGAAAACCAAAATTAGTGCAATATGAGAGAAACACATGAACAAGCAAGATCAAAGGTGATAGGACATAATGAGACAACAATCAGAGGTTTCCTAGTTTTAGTTTACTTCTTTTATTTTGTTTCATTGGTAATCTTGGATGTTCTGTAGGATTTTAGAATTTGTGGTATCTTAGCACAGTCTTATAGGTTTTTCATTCATTTTTCTAGGTTACACATTTTGGTGCCCACCGTGGAGCCTTGCCTCACTGTTTACTGATTTTTTCTTGTTTTAGTCATGTATGTTTTAAGTTTTTGCAGATTCACACTTTCATTCCCCCATTTGGTGGATGCATTTAGTCTTTTAGCACATTTGTCTTGCACAATAACTCATTTGTAATTCAATTTAGTGCTATTGCTTTGTAAAATATCGCATTCAATAGATATTATAGCACATTTTCTTTTCAATATAGCACATTTGTTTCTCAGGTTAGCGCATTTGCATCACATTTTAACACATCTATAGAACATAGTAGCACATTTGTAAAGTATTTTAGCACATTTGCGTAACCTTATAGCACATTTATTCTAGCTATAGTTGTATTCTGACAGTACTCTCGATTGTCCAAGATTGAACAGACTGAAACTACTAACTAGTGGTTTTGCAAAGATTTTTAGTTGCATTTAAGAATATAGCTTTTAATTCAGGGACAATAAATTAATCATATTTGTTTTACATAGTCTAAATAGGAGATCAATTTATAGCATATAAAAAAAAAAAAAAATCATCTTTGTTTTCTTAAAGTTGCCGTACATAGATTAATTTAGGAGGATAATTAATTACTGTCTTCTTTGTCTGCACAAAGTGATAGGTGACTATGCTCTCCCCTTAACTGGGTGATTAGAAAATCAGACTCACTTTATAGGTTGTGTTACCCATTAGAGGGCCTGCCTCCTAAGTATCCCATAAGGCCAAGTGAGAGAGAATGACCCAAGTAGCAATGGGCTAAAGCCAAGTCCTTCCAAGCCACTATAATCAAATGCACTTATGAGGAAACTCATTGTATATGGTGAAAAGTGGAAACAACAATATTGGAAGACTAAATGAATTCAACCACAAAACCCTAGCCTAACAACAACAAAGATCCACCATAACATATGAAGACTACCTAAGACAATGCAAATCAAATGAAATCACAAAGATTATACCATCACATATCCAATAGGGTCTGGGATCTCCATTGATCTTGCTTGATATATTTTCTCTCAGATTTTATATGTTCAAAAGAGCTCAACAAAGAATGGAAATGTGGTTGATAGCTAGATCGCATATGAAAGTTTGAATGCTAGTGTATTCGAGTAGTCATTTTTGGAGTCAAACTTGATAATGAAGGAAACATATTCTTATATAGAAGACACTATAAGAAATGGAGGGATAAGATTGAGAGGTGTAAAAGATAAATGGTCGGTTATGATTAGAGGGTAGGTAAAATAAATAATAAAATAATGATAGGGTAGGTAGTGTAGGAATTAAGAGATGAATGACATGTCATGGGTGGAAAAGCCTAATGAATTAATTAAATAAATAAAGATTTATTTAATTAATAGAGGAAGTGAGATCAATTAAATAAATAAGATATTTATTTAATTTAGGAAAAAGGATAATTTAAATAAATAAATAAATTTATTTAAATGAGAAATAAGACTAGAAGAGGATAAATGAATTAATTAAATAAATAAAGATTTATTTAATTAATAGAAGAATTAGGCAAAAATAATTAAATAAATAAAGATATTTATTTAGTTAGACAGGACAATTTTAGGTGTCTACATTTTGCCCCTCTTTGAGACAATGCAACTTGTCGTGTTGTTTCAAAGAAGATAAGATAAACTGATACAAAGTTGCCCCAAGATGGGAATGATATTCCCCCTTGAGAGATTGGATAAAAAAGTCTAGAAAGATCACAGACAATCTCTCGATAAGAAATAAAGGGTAGAATGGATTGACCGGATAGGATAAAGTGACAGACTCATAGGATAAAGAAGGCTGACTCGAGAGACTAGGGCTAGGGCCAGGGCTAGGGTAGTCTATAAGATAGACCACGAGGGAAAACATCCTCATTGTCATCCACACATCCAAGGGATCAGAGTGCAGAGAGAGAATAGAGCAACAACAGTCAGCAGTGATGGCATTGGTGCATAGATTCGATCGCGTTCGTTGATTTCAGAGGCCAACAGATGCAGGAGAGTCGGTAAGTACCACCAAACCTCCTTGTACTTTGTCGCAATAAATTTTGTCATTAATGCATGTTAGGTAGCACATTTAATGCATTTAAGAATATGTCAAGCGGGGTCAAAAAATGTTAAGGCGTGTCTGTGCTGGTGCCAGGCGCGTCTGGGTTGGCTAGGCGTGTCTGTGTTTGTGCCAGGCGCGTCTATGAATGCAAAGGCATTTGTGTCAGATGCGAGCATGTCTGTGTATTTCAGGTGTGTTTATGCTATATGGGCATGTCTGTACAGAGTAGAGGCACATCTATGTATGTCATGCACGTCTGTGCAGAGCAAAAGCACGTTTATGTCTTAAATGTGCGTTTATGTCTTCTAGGTTGAATCGACAATTCTGTGATGAACATATGTTGTTGATTGGATAAACTGCTGAGAGGATACACTCAAGCAGGTCCTCTAAGAAAGAATAGGATAGCAGATAGGGCTAGGATTGACAATTTTGTGATAGAACATATGTTGCCAATCAGGAAACTACTCAAGAGGATACACTCAAGCAGAGCCCTAGGATAGGATAGATTGAGGCACTTTGTGATGAACAGGGAGTACCCAAAACATAGTACTTTGTGATGAACATGGAGTACTAAAAATATCAGCACTTTGTGATGAATAGGGAGTGCAAACACCCAATACTTTGTGATGAACATGAAGTACCACTGGGACAAAAAAGCAACACTTTGTGATGAACAGGGACTGTCACTAGGATAGAGTTCCATATGATAGATATATGCACTAGGATAAAAAGAAGCATTTTGTGATGAACAGGGAATGCCACTATGACTGACACGATTGATTTGCTTGACTGCAGGAGGATCTGGCTATGCTGGAGTCATGAGAGAGATTCCCATCGACTTAGAGTTTATGACTAGAGCTGACATTTGAGGATAGGGCAGCGATTGAGGTTATGGGCTTGCGACATATTCTATATGTGCCTGCGTTTCAGGGGAACATGGGGTTGCTGACTATGTTGGCTGAGAGATGGCACTTAGAGACTTGCAGTTTCTATTTTCCGATGGGTGAAATGACAGTCACCTTAGAGGATGTTTATAGGATTCTGAGGATACCGATCGATGGGGAGTTACTACCCTATGATCAAGACAAAGATAGGGATGCACTGAGATGAGTGTTCCAGGATCCGAGATTGGAGATGAGGGCTAGACACGTGGCATGGGACACGATGACATAGACTGGATTAGCACTACCAACAATACTGGCAAGAGTGATTAGTGGGTTCCTCTATCTGGCTAGGGCGACACGAGGATTGGCTATGGGCTGGGGGAGTACATTGGAGACACTAGTGACACAACATACCAGATTTTCATGGGGACCGTGTCTGCTGGCACATTTGTATTATGAGCTTCATCAGTTTGTATACCATGGATCAGTAGGATTAGGCTGCAGAGTGACATTATTGCAGGTGTGGGCTTATGAGCATTTGCTGATGATACGACTGATTCTTTTCAGAGGCAGGGGCCATGGGCACAGTTTTGTGCATCTGTATGACATGATTACATCGTAGCAACGAATTGGGAGACTGGAGTACTGGCGCAGGGTCATTGATGAGATTAACACTGTAGTATGGAGGCCGTACCGAGAGTGCGAGGAGTGGGAGGATGAAATAGTGGAGCTGTCATATACATTCAGGAGTAGGTATCTGATTGGGCGAACACCATATGTGCTTGAGAGGCAGTTGGTGGACAGGGTGGGCAGGCAGTTTGACAGGATACAACGAATGCCATGGGGTTTCGGGATGTATGCTCGGATAGTGAGGGATCAGGTGTACTTTGGGCCATTATTGTCATATGATCAGGCAGTTATGCAACTGGTAGAGATGATTCCCTTGCCTTGGGATATGTGGCTAGAGATAAAGGATGTAGGGATGGATGCAGAGTATACTACATACTAGGCAGAGCATCCATTTCGATAGTTGATAGATCTCGGGGAGCAGATAGATGGAGATGGCAGAGGAGATAGGGATGATGATAGACATGGCAGAGGTAGAGGCCGATGGAGGAGGCAGGGTATAGTAGGAGAGAGGAGAGTGGCTCCACAGAGGGAGGGTGGAGAGGAGAGGCAGGCTCGACAGGTTCACATGGTGAGGGGTAGAGGTGGATTTCCTTTACAGGTGCCAGCAGTACAGGGTCCCAGATAGGTACAGGGATAGGGACAGGGATAGGGACATGGCCAGGGGCAACCACAGGAGTAGCCACAGGGTGAGGGGGGAGAGGAGGAGGATGAGTTGCTGGAGTTGAGGGAGATCTGCCAGGGATAGGTAGATGAGATCCAGGATCTTGAGTAGGAGAGGGATAGGCTCAGGAGACAGCTGAGGGATACTGAGCAGGAGAGGGATCAGGCTATTCAATGCTATACGAAGGCTAAGATAGCACTACGGGCAGGGAGACAGGAAATAGAGGACACAAGAGCTGGATACGCCTATGTTCTGCGAGCCGGGGAGGAGATAGGTTACTGGAGGGACCTATACTATGGAGCAATGCCACTAGAGCAACGAGCTAGGAGCTTCCGTAGACCATCGCGAATAGCAACGACCACTGGAGGGAGGGATAGGAGACAGGCATCGAGCAGTGGGGTCATGGGTCCTCCACCACCACCAGCCAGAGGGGACATGAGAGATGATCTTGGGGCAGGTCCTTCTGAGGCTCAGACTCCATCGAGGCCAGGTGGCTTTGAGGGAGGGAGTTCATCATAGCCTTAGAGGGCTCCCTATGTATCAATTTTGTACCATTTTGTGTGATGACACCTTCGGGTGATTGTAGCCATATGATTTTGACATCATTGTATCATGACACTTATGATTATATATATATATATATATATATATATATATATATATATATATATATATATATATATATATATATATGAGATTCATCCTTGCGGCAGCTATATGCATGTGTACCTATGTGATGAGATATTTCATGATGTATGTTTCTATGTGATGAGATGTTTCATGATGTATGTTTCTATGATTTGGTTATGATATGGATGCAAATATGTACATGATGAAATGCAATATTTTTGTTCTTTTATGTTTTTAATATGTTATGCATATGCAAATGTGAATGTATGTAGAATTTGCTAACATGTGATGTGTGCAGGATGTGATGTAATTGTGATATCTATATGTATGTATGAAATGCTTATATGTGGTAATTCATGTGCAACTACATGAAATGCAAATATTTTTGGTGTATCATTATACTCAGTCATGTGATAGCAGGCTACATAGACTCAAATCAAGAAAGGGGGATGGAAGATAGAAGATATGAAAGTGAAAGATCTTCTTGTGCGTTATCATCATTGAGCTTTATTATGACAAGTAGTTTATGACAATTCAGGTATATGTTCAACCTAGAAAGTCATTGTACCCATTTGCATGGAGATCAGACAATTGCAAACAAGGAATGCCCCAGTTCATACTAGACTCATAGTGTCCTCATATCCCTAGACAAGTCATAGCATTACTGAGAGATAATCCACATACAACAAAGAAATTTAGGTGACGATATCCCATCCTCGCCTTTCTAGTCAGAGACATCCTAGAGATAGAGTCTCTAGTCAGAGACATCCTGGAAAAGCTAAAAGACATGTCACCAAAAAGATAAAAGCAAAAGAAAACCAAGACTTGACACCAACATCCACTGTAGTCCTCAAGTTTAGTGTCTCTTGTCACTTGTATAAGTCTATTTGATTGTGGTCACAATGTTTACTTTCACAAAAGGATAGATAGCACTGAACCATAATGTTGTCTGAGTTTGTTGAAAGATTTGATTTGTTGAAGCCCATTGCTACTTGTCTCATCTGAAACTGACTGAATCCATGTGACTGATACTTTATTGCGGAGAAGATGAAACTTTATTACAGATTGGCGATGCAAATGTTTCTTTATTGTGGATTATGCATGGATAGACTGAAGAAAGCTGGAAAAAACTGTACTCCTCAAAACGTGTAATATTCTTAGTTCCACACCCATCACTAGACGTAGGATTTGCCTTAGCCATAGATAGGATATGATTTATTATGGATGAAAATGGGTGAAAAGGGAGTTATTATGAATGGTTAAACAATCTTAGGTAGATCAATAAAAAGCCATGATGGGAATGGGAAAGTTTATTATGAACAGACAGACTGTGAGTGTGTGCAAAGCGCCACCAAAGTGGTTTTCACCGTTGGACGAAATATTTTTTTTTTACTTTTTTTGATTTTTTTAATTTTTTTGTGTTACAAGGCGCTTGTTTGCTAGGTTTTCACCAAGTTACAATTATTTATGTTTATGATTTTTTTGTATTTTTGAAATTTTTGATTTTTTTTGTATTTTTGAATTAGGATACTCTAAAGAGCTATGTGTAAAACCTGCAAAGGTGTATGCTGTTGATAGGATCCTCCAAAGGTTTGCCATCTAGAGTTGAGAGATGATATGCACTAGATCCATAGGTTGTTGTGATGATGTAATGACCAAGCCAATTTGGTTCAAATTTGCCCCTCTTCTCTCCGTCTTGCTGATTTTTAGGATTTTTTTTGAGAACTAAGTCACCCACTTCGAATGTGTGAGGCTTTTACCTTATGATTGTAACTACATTGTTCCTTGACCGAATGATGTGTAGCTCAAGTGATTGTCTTCCTTGATAAAGGAACTAAGATAGAATTACTAATGTGTGGACTACGTAGGCCCATATGCGTGTCACCTAAAGAAGTTTGGGCATCCCTGACAATAAAGTCCCTCAAGGAAGTTCCATTAAAGGTCCATGATGTATCACGAGAAGGGAAAGGATGTGCAAAACAAGTGGATGAGTTATGAGGGCTTATGATTGTGAAAAGAAGTGAAAGTAGGATATCATGATGGAGACTTAGGATCAAAAAGTATTCTTTTTGAATTGCAATTGTAGAACTTTTGCCCCCAGTTATTTTGGTATTAGGGGAGATCATCTCTTGCTCTTTTTTGTTCATAGGATTTTTATCCTTGACTTTGATTTTTGCAGAGTCCAATCGATTTTGATTTAGATTTGGACTAAAGGACTTCTCTTTATTTTTGATTTTTAGATTTTTCCTTTCAAAGCTTGATTTTTGATCCCCAATGAGTAAGGGATTTTGTAATTCTTGTTGATCCAAGTCTAGGAGAGGATTGGAAATGGAAGGAGTGGATGAAATGGTAAGGCTATGTGAGTTCTCAAGAGGGATAGCGATATATTCAATATATTCTTTGTTGGAACCACTATTAGGACTATTGATATCAAGAGATGCTTGCACCACTAGAGCAGATTTGCATTTAGACTTAGTAGACACAACACTAGGTGGTTCACACCCAGTTCCTTGGCATTGCGAATTGTTTGTAGATTGTTCCTGCCGACTAAATGTGTTAGGAGATAGTGGGAGTTGATCAACATGAAAGATATACTCACCACATCCCATGTCTTTAAACTTGAACTTTTCTTTGAGCTCTGCTTGTTTTGATGTAGAAGCTTTCAAGGATTCTGGATCAACATATATTGAAGAAGGAACAACTTCTCGATTGACTGGGATTGTTATTTCTGATCTAGGTCGCATATTGTTGCAATATATGAATGGCTTTGGGTCGGCTTTGACAGTCACTTCAACTCCATTGTGTGGGAACTTGATACATCGATGATATGTTGAGGGAACAACTCTCATTTCATGGATCCATGGGCATCCCAAGAGTATGTTGTATGTGAGATCTAGATCAAGGACTTGACATACTACATCCTTCGTAACTGGCTCAACTCTGAGAGGTAAAGTGACTGTGCCCTTTGATGAGTGCTCTTCGTCATCATATGCTTTTATGGTGATTGCATATGTAGAATTCACAGCCTTTTCAGAATATCCCAATTTCTTGAGAGTGTTCAATGTACAAATGTTCAGACCTGCTCCTCCATATATCAAGACTTGTTTTATTCGATGTTTGTGTAGGAAGGATTCAATGTGTAAAGGTGCATTATGTGGCTGGGTTACGGATGTGTCATCAACTTCTGTAAATGTAAGGGAATGTGGATCAGAAAGGTATCCCACCATGGCTTGAAACTGGTCCACATTTAGATCAGTGGGGATAGAAGTGTCTCTCAAATTTTTGTCAAGAATGGCTTTATGTGCGGGGGATATGCGTAAGAGTTCAAGGATGGAGATAAGTGCGGGTGTCTTGCCTAAATGTTCTACAAGGTCATACTTAGGTTTGGTTGATGACGAAGTAGTGTTTTTAGCTGGAGCACCTTGCAAGGTGAATTTACCTCGATGAGTTGTAACATTACATTCAAAGGTAGGTTCGGAAGAAGATCCAATGCCTTTTAGGAAAATCTTGGGTCTTTGGGTAGAACTTTCTGTCATTTTGTCCTCGATGATAATGGTAGAGACATAATTGTCCATCGAAATGTGATTGATAGTTGAATCATAGTTATAAGATGCTCTGGTATAGTTGGTTTGATCATCTGTGGCTTTAGCTTTTCCCTTGTCATATTTTGGGAATGGTTCTTTAAACATCTCATGTTCTTGATTGGATGAGTGTCCCTCAATCTTGATGTCATCTCTATCAATAAGATCTTGTATGATGTTCTTCAGTCGATGACAATTTTTTGTTTTATGGCCTTTTCTCTTATGAAATTCACAATATTCATCATCATTCCACCAATTTGGTTTGACCTTTGGCTCATATGGAGGCAAATCCGGAATTGTTATTATTTTGTTTGCCACTAGCTTTTTGAAGACTGATTCAAGTGGTTCTCCCAATGGAGTGTACTTCCTTCATGACTTTGAAGTTGTTTGAGTATTCACTTGATTCTTTATAGAGCTTGATCCAGAAAAAACAATTTTGGGTCGTACTGCATTGGCATCAACAATACCATCATTGACTGTGTTCTTGTTTTTATTCCAAAATCTTGGCTTGTCTTTTCCTTTAAAGTCCTCTTTGTTTTCTTTGAATATCTTAATTACTCCTTGTTCAATTAGGACCTTTTATGTTGCTAAGCCTTTTTCAATAACGTCCTTGAAGGTGGACAAACAAGCTTTTCTTAGATCATAACCAATGTCTTTGTTAACATTTTGGGTGAACATCTCTACCATTTGTTTTTGTGGAATTTCACAAGAGCATCTGCTGGCTAGATTTCTCCATCTTTGTAAAAATGATGAAAAAGATTCTCCATCCTTTTGCTTGGTGTTGCACAAAGTAGTGACTGATATTCCTGTCTCTATGTTGTATGAGAAATGTTGGATAAATGCCTCTGCTAAGTCACCCCATGACTTAATTCCAGGTGGAAGTTGGGAGAACCATTCCCTAGCTTGATCACCTAAGCTCTATGGGAATAATCTCATCAAATATGTCTCTTCTGCTGCTACCTCAATGCAAGCTATGAAAAACTATCTTATATGTGCCTCAGGATCCCCTTTTCCTCTATACTTATCAAACTTAGGTGTCAGAAAGTGTGTAGGAAATGGAGGCATTGGAATGCTTTTGTCAAATGGATAAGGACATATGTCTCTCATTGTGTAAGTTGGCTTCAGTGTATTTATGTCCTCCATTTTCTTTTATAAGTCCTTAATTTGCTGTTCCAAATTGTTCTTAGGTGGAGACCGACTTCTTGGACCATATCCCATACTTGAGGCACCAGGTGGAGGAGCATGTTGCATATATGGATAATATTGATCATACACATGCTCATATGGAGGAGGTCTATAATGATGCTGCGTATATGGACCACTTGGTATAGAGTCATGGTGAGGAATGGAATATCTGTTTTGTCCATGTATACCATACTCTACAAGAATGTCATGAGTTTATTCTAGTGTGTTGCCCCCAAATTTGACATGGGGTTTCCTTGTGTCCAAATTTTGAACATGCCTTTGGATATCTAATTTCTTTGGTGGTTGGTCCTTAGCATTTGCATGTGATTGAGCATATTTTTCTGCATAAGACTTCTATAATGGTCTGCGAAGGTGAGTATCATATGCTTGACCATGTGTATGTGGGACCTCTAGTTTTTGAAACAAAGATGATGGTGATTCAAGCACCATATGTGGTCCTCTATTACCTCCACTATTAGGCCTCCTTTGATCCATGTTAAGGTGAGGTTCTTGCAAAGGTCGATTTTCCATTGTTTGAGACATGTCAAAATCATGAGAGATCTTGGCTCCACTTTGTACCATCACTTGTAAGAAATATTGTCTATCTCTCCTCATTATTTCCTCAACCAATCTATTGAAATGGGGATCCATAATGGAGTCTTCCACTTCTGCTGAATATACGGAAACGTTGTCCACATTGTCATTGTGTGTATCATTGTTGTTTATAGTGTCCATGTTCTCAACATTTGGAATGTTTCTATAAGCATCCATGTCAAGTAATGTGGTATGATCGAAATTGAAAAAGACATCATTATCATACTCATAAGTACTCATGTTTGCGGACTCTTGAGCCTCTTTAGTTTCTCTCCTAGATTTTTGGGAATAGGTTTCAACCATGAACTAGGTATTGACCAAGATGTGTGAGACTAGATTAAAATGGAAAAGAGTATGGAAGACCAAGAGTTGGATGGAATGTAAATGAATCTGAGGTGTACTTGCAATGTCCAAAGTGTAAGACCAAGTATGTATGTAGTAGAGTAGGTGTGGCTTCCAAAGAGATGATAGTTTCTCTTGATGAGGTAAGTTGACCTTGACTCTAAGTAAGACCAAATGAGACCGAAAGGTGATAGACCTTGATGAGGGACCACTTAGCAAAATGTTGTTGTATGTAGTGTGTTGACAAAGTAAGATGAGGACAAGCAAGTGACCTTTTGACTCAAGTTTAGACAAATGTGAATGTAATGCAAGGTGTAAATCAATGATGAACTTTGTGAGACCCAAAGATAGGTTGAATGCTAGATGAAAACCCGTAGAGATAACCTAGGAAGCTTAATAAATCTAAAACTGACTGTTCTTGTTTGTTGGGCTGTAAAGTTTTCCAATTCTCAACACAAACATGCCTGCATACTTCACAGACGCACTTAAATGACATAGATGTGGTTCTGTCAGACACAGACACATTTTTGCCCTTCACAGACGTGTTTATATGACACAGACGTGACTCTGTCAAACACATACACATTTCTGAAAACAATGCATTTTTTCCAATTCATGAAGTTGTTTTGTTGTGACCCAATCTAAATTTTTGACCGTTTTTCATGACAAGAGGCCACAATGTTGATGAGGACTCAATGTTTGCAAGTGTTTAGACTCAAAATGACTCAAAGAAAAGTGTGTTGTTTGATGTAAAAATATTTTTGAATACACTTGAAGATGCAAAAGACACAATGTTTTGATGTTTGATCTTGAATGTTTGATTGTTCAAAAGAAGACAAGCACAATTCTTATGGCTGGACAAGACAATAGTTGTTGATCCCACATGAGGCTATGCTATTCAGAGCAGATACTTAGATGCTTGACCACATTGGCTCCACCCTCGGCATTCACTTCTCGGGGCAGCCAAGCATCAGTCCCCATGAAAACTCCCCATGGAAAACTTTGTATCTCTACTAAGAATCATATGTGTGTGGGCTGCTCTAGAGGTCCGACCTCCTACCCCAACAACTAGAAGGATTTTGGCTTCTAAAACAAAAAGGTTCTAGTAAGGAAATCCACTCATGTGGCCATACATGTGGCACTTTTAGCTCTATAAATACAGAAGGCTCCCAACCGGTAGGGGTTACGCCCTACAAATGATCAAATAAATTTGATCAAACAGGTTTATGGGGAGACATAGTGTCGGTACGAACTAATCAACACACGTTATCCATAGCTTTCACCATGAATACAATTGTTTATAGTGGTTCAAAAGAGGTGGGTTTTCCTCGCTACCACTTGGGTTGTTCTCTCCTCACTAGTAGTCCTAATGATCACACGGGGAGACATGCCCTCTAGAGATTAAACAAAAAGAGCCTATTGCTCAAGACACAAAAGACATTGGTTCAATTTTAGTGCACCAATTGAAGTGTTTGCTAGTCTATGAAAACAAGGCACACAATAAAGATAAAAAATGCTTGCCAAGGTCTTGCAACAAAGATTTGTTAGTAGTTTGGATTGTTTCAAAT
Source organism: Cryptomeria japonica (assembly GCF_030272615.1). Lineage (NCBI taxonomy): Eukaryota > Viridiplantae > Streptophyta > Pinopsida > Cupressales > Cupressaceae > Cryptomeria > Cryptomeria japonica. Next base: position 291,152,677 of record NC_081410.1, read on the forward strand.
GATCACCCCTTCCTGTAAGCGCACAAGTTAGGTAAATTTTAGATCCAAAAGACTTTGTGAAATAAGGACCTTTGACAAAATGATTTTTCTTTCAAGACAAGCTGCACCAATTTTGTTAGCTAGATCAGAAGATGTTAGCTCAATATAAACCAGATCTGAAATCCGAATGACCAAAAATTGAATCACAAGAAACCAAAATGCAAAAGCTGAAGCACAAATGCGATTAACACTAACACAAACACTATAGAATATGCAAACACACCTAGATTTGACACAAACGCGTCTTCCGCACACATAAGTGATTAGGGAACATAGACGTGGCCCTGTAATCTGCAAAAAAGAGAAAGAAATATTATCGAAGATGCAGACACAATTCCAGATGTCACAGATGCGACATAAAATCAAAAACGCGATCTCAAAATGCGCAAATGTGAAAATGTCAAAATGTTGTCGGAAATGTTAGATTTGTAGCTTCAAAAACACAAAATCTGTTATAACAGATGTTAAATGCAAAAGGGGACAAGAGTCCCACTAGGCATGCCAAAATGTATATGGTGAAAAGTGGAAACAACAATATTGGAAGACTAAATGAATTCAACCACAAAACCCTAGCCTAACAACAACAAAGACCCACCATAACATATGAAGATTACCTAAGACAATGCAAATCAAATGAAATCACAAAGATTATACCATCACATGTCCAATAGGTTTTGGGATCTCCATTCTTCCTATCTCCATTGATCTTGCTTGATATATTTTCTCTCAGATTTTATATGTGCACCAAAGCTCAACAAAGAACTGAAATGTGATTGATAGCTAGATCACATATGAAAGTTTGAATGCTAGTGTAGTTGAGTAGTCGTTTTTGGAGTCAGGCTTGATAATCAAGGGATGCATCTTCTTATATAGAAGACACTATAAGAAATTGAGGGATAAGATTGAGAGGTGTAAAAGATAAATGGTTGGCTATGATTAGAGGGTAGGTAAAAGAAATAATAAAATAATGATAGGGTAGGTAGTGTAGGAATTAAGAGATGAATGACATGTGTCATGGGTGGAAAAGGCTAATGAATTAATTAAATAAATAAATATTTATTTAATTAATAGAGGAAGTGGATGAATTAAATAAATAAAATATTTATTTAATTTAGGAAAAAGGATAATTTAAATAAATAAATGTATTTATTTAAATGAGAAATAAGGCTAGAAGAGGATACATGATTTAATTAAATAAATAAAGATTTATTTAATTAATAGAAGAATTAGGCAAAAATAATTAAATAAATAAAGACATTTATTTAATTAGATAGGACAATTTTAGGTGTCTACACTCATAAGTGATAGTTGTCGATGTGTCATATCAATGTTAATCTTCCTCAGTATTCGTGTGATACATAAAAACCTGTAAGGGCTGGGAGGCCTTTTTTTATAAAGAATGAAACACTACATGTATGACCACCCAAACGAATGCACTTACTAGAAACTTGTGATATTAGAAGCCTACACTTTCTACTTGTTGACGCAAGAGTTGTGATACACGCATTTCGAAGATACCTCTCATATACTCCTTGATTTGAGAGAGAAAATTTCTGGAAATCCTAGGATTTTTAAAAACTCAAAACTTGAAATGCCCGAGAAGTGAGTGTGCTGTAAGGGGTAGCCAATGCTATCAAGTTTCTATCTATTCGATCAAGTGAAGTATTTTATTGATGTAGAGGATTCAACAAGTATAGGCCTGGCCAAACCATTTTCTAGGTCGTGCTTGTCTTTTATTTTCTTTTTCAAACAAATGTTGTGTTTATTGTGTGTTTTTATCAAGATAGAGAAAATCATCACAATCAACATCAGATAGAATAAAAAAATTCAACACTGTAAAACTAAGAAATTTGCGAGAAAAACTCAGAATAGCGCATTTATCACTCATAACAACACATTTGACATATAGAATAGCGCATTTGTTTACCAGAACAATATTTTTGTTTAATAGAATAGTGATTTTGACCAATAGAGTAGCACTTATATTCACTAGAACAAAACATTTTACAATCAGAGTAGCGCATCTATCTATTTCTTTAGCACATTTACATTGAACAGTCATGCATTTGTTCAGCAAATTAGCACTTTCACACCATAGAGTAGTGCATTAAAAAAATTTAATAGCACATTTGCCAAAACTCTTAGCACATAGACTTTAGCACATTTGTGATAGTGAGCGTTTCTGAGGGTTAGAGCAAAAATTTGAAAATTGATTTACATATCCTTTTTCGAGAAGATTCCAGCTTGATCAACACATACTCAATTTCTCGTCAAACAAGGAGAATTTTTGAATATTTTACACACAAGACCATCTTACATACAAAAATTAGGATATACTTTGGTGTCTTTGAGATCTACACTATCCATTAGTTGGTTTAGTTCTATCATCAAGATTTTATCTTGCTTTCAACCTAAGAACTATTATTAAAATATTGGCAAAGTGAGTTATTATCATTTAGAGATCTATCATCTCCTAATATTGACTTGCTTTGATATCACTATTCCTTAATTGTGCAAGGTTACCAATTTCAACAAATCAGATCGAAATTGCACTTAGGAATTTTGATAGAAAAACTTTTGTTGGTCTAAGCAAACATAAATTATAGATATCTCAACATATATAGTAGTTTGGAAAGAACCTCATATGGTTGAGACAAGAAGATAACGATAAAATGGAGGAACAATGCCATTATTTTCTAAAGGGAAGAGTAAGGATTATTCAATAGATTTATTTGGACAAAACTCGAACGCATTGTTTGATGATGATAGTGATAGTGATTTTGATGAACAAAATGTTCTTGATGCATCACAAGATCCTAAGCTTCAAAAACTCATGGAAAACGTTATGGAGAAAGATAAGGAAAAATATTTCCTTCACCTTGCACATCAAGGTTTAAAACTCCCATCCAACTTTGATTTATCTAAGCTTAAGGTAACGAGTGGGAATGGTGACAATAATAACACCAATACCAACACAAATGATGGAACCAATCAAGTTGATACCCATGGAAGTAAAAAGGATAAAAGTTCTCTTGTAATTCCTTTGAGTACCCTTGTTCAAAAAATACAAGAGTTACAAGCCTAATTTTCTAAAATGCAATTAGGATCATCTACTAAACAATATTCAATTGAGGACATATCCCCTTACAAATTTAACAAAAGCTTGGTAATGCTTCCATTTCCCCCAAATTTTAGAATTCCAAAGTTTGATAAATATAAGGGGAACAGTGATCCATGTGACCATATCAAAGAATTTTACATAGCATGTATGGAAGTTTCTCATAAAGATACTTATCTAATGCGATTATTCCCAAAAAGTTTAGGTGGAAAAGCTATAGAGTGGTTTTACACTTTACCATGAGGGATTAAACCATTTGATGAACTTGTTGATAAGTTTCTTACAGACTTCTCTTCCAAAATTGAAGATGAAATTTCTATGCTAGACCTTTTTTATAGCAAACAAAGAAATGGATAGTCCTTCACTAGTTTTCTACAAAGATCCTAGAACTTTGTAGTAGAAAACAATGAAATGGAGAGTCCTTCACTAGTTTTCTACAAAGATGGAGGCAACTTGTCAGCAAGTGTCCTTATGATTTACTTGAGAATAAAAAGATTGAAATATTCATCCACAATTTGAATATAGAATTGAGCTATCAATTGTGACTTTAGTGTCCTCTTACTTTTTGCAAAAATGATAGACAGAGAGTTTTTTAGTGGCGATTCTTCGCCAATTGGCGAATTTCATGTGAATTGTTTGGGGCAAAATCATGGTCAAATCGCTAGGAATTTTGGGGTTAACGGTGCACTATAGAATCTGGCTACGCCATTGACCACACATCACCGATGTGAATGCCCGTAATATTCGCCTGAAATCACTCAGACACGAGTATTAGATCACCTCCATTATTTGCCAGCAATAGTAAAACGACCACGTACCAAGGACCTAATTCGCCAATGGTAAATTAAATGTTCATTACACGCATCGACCAAATTCGCCAATATCAATTAAAACATTATAAGCATTCGAGGACCCATTTTGCCCCGCTCAAATTAAATTTTCACTGCACGCCCGCGCAATTTGCCAAAAATGCAATTAAATTAAATGTTTATTAGCAATTGCGACACCTAGGCCCCGCACAATTCGCCAAAAATGTAATCATGGATTGCTATAAATACACTCTTTCTTACAATTTTATTCGTGCCTGATTAGTAAATTAGGAGCTCTCGAGTCTCGATTCCCATTCCACAAATTGAGTTGGAAAGTCAAAGTTCATTCACATTGTAGGGCAGAGGGTGAGAGTTACAATCCTGCAACACAGGCCCAGGCATTCTTGATTCCTGATTCAGAGAATTGAGAAGGCATAAAGGTGAGTAATCATTTCTTCATACTTGATAGTATTAGTTTTAACTTTTAATTCATAGTGAGAGGTCAAGACTCAAGATGTCACAGTCAGACATGGGTGAGACTCCTCAGGGTGGTGAAGGGATTGAGATGTCAGAAAAGGGTAAGACTCCTCAGGGTGGTGAAACTGAAGGGATTGAGAGGCCATCAAAATGCCCAAAACTTAAACTTAAAGATACTACCATAAAGTCTTTCTTTGGAATTGGCAAAGTTTCTGGTCCATCAACTTCTGTAGTTGCAGAAGCCATTCACAATAGCTCACCACCACCACAAGGTGGGATTGTCATTGATTTAAATGCATCAAATGAGGATGGCAATACCAACATGGCAGAAGATGTTGTAAGGGATACAAACAATGAGGTAATTCACTTGGATGCAAATGCTAGTACTGAAGATGATATTGGCAGGAAGAAAAGAAAAAGGAAAGTAAAACTGGGGCGAGAGTGGGAGATGACAAGGAGTTTTAAGATTGATTGGGTAGCAAAGTACCCATTCATTGAACCGGTCCCAAACAATGATGAACAACTAACAAAATGCAGGTGTAAGATTTGTAGCTGGAAAACAAAAAGAGAGAAGAGGATGCAGCTAAAGCTTGACACCATAGAAAAACATATTGGTAAGGTTTATGAAAAATAGATCATAGATGGAAAGGAAACATGAGTAGTAAGAGGGAAATCAAAGGAAGAATGTCTTCATGTTAAGTATGCCGCGGAATATGAAGAGCATAACCACAAAACGATAGTGATTGGTAATAGTGGATTTGGAAATACAATCAAGGCTGGGCTTGAACATGCAGTGAAAGATGCAAACCTGGCAAAGACTGTTCAGATGAGTGTTATTTTTCATATTATGTCGAGAGGGCGTCCTATGAAAGATTTCCCATAATTTAGTAATTTATTATCTTTTTTGAATGTTCCTCACTATCCTATGTCACATTGGTCAATAAATGCTGGATGGGAAATGGCAAACTGTCTCACTGAGGTGGAAAAGCAAAATTTACAAGAGAGTGTAAAAGAGTCAAATTTCATTTCATTATCCATAGATGAAGTTACTGCGGTAGATAACACTGCTTGGGTTTGTATGCATGTGTATACTATAAAAGAACACGTCCGCCAAGCTCATCTACTCTGTGTTCGTAAAATGAGGGGCAATTCAACAACATAAAATTTATATTTGGAAGTTAAGAAAGATTTGAATGAAATTGCTGGTATGGATGACTTGACAATTGCCAAGAAGTTGGTGTGTGTTGGAGTTGATGGAGCTACAGTAATGCAAGGTCAAAGGACTGGTCTTTGTGCAAGATTACAAACTAGTATTGCACCATACATGGTTTGCATTCACTGCATGGCCCATCAAATGAATTTAGCATATAGAATTGTAAGCAATTTCTCTACAATGTCAAAAGTTGAAGATCTGGTCCACGAGATGCACTCATACTTCTGCCGAAGTCCTAAACGTTTTGCAGAATTTCAGATTTTTGCTGAGGGAGTAACAGGAGGAAACAAGCTTCTCAAGGATGTTGAGACTAGATGGATCTCCTTGCATGGACCAGCAGAACGAGTTCTAACAGAATATCAATCCTTGATCAGTCTAATGTATGAGCAACGCCTCACAGTAGACAAAGCTCTCGATCTCTTACATAAGTTAAGTGATATAGAGACTCTATTAACTTTAGCTAGTCTTCTCCCCATGCTGGATTCAATGAAAAAACTTGTTAAGAAAGCTCAAGACAAAACTATGTATATCAATGAGTATAGCACTCTACGTAAAATGACATGCTTGAGCCTGGATGGTCTATATTCAGATCTAACAGGGCGAAGCCCAAATTTTTTTAGGTGGCAGATAATTACAAATTTCAATCATGCTGAAATTTTTTTACATTTCAATACCAAAAATGAGCTATGTGTCTTTGTAAAAGTATTTCAGATACCAATGCACCAATCTAAGACGAGCAAGTGAGGCAGAGCACTACCAGTTAAAAAGGAAGATTTTGACAGGATTGTTAAATCTATTCGTGATAATTTGAAGTCTATTGCATATGAACTTTCAACTGAGATTTGTGCAAGATTCCCTCGAGAAGAAATACTTGAAGCCATGGGTTGTGTGTATCCTCAATTTTGGCATTCAAATGGAGATAATCCAAATGACGCAAAGATGTATCATAAAAAACTAGAGGAATTGATATTGACATTTTCAAAAGAAGCATATTGCAATGGACAATAAATAGAAGGAATTTTAAATTCAGATCATCTTAGAAAACAATGCAAACAGTTTGCATTGGTTATGAAACTGCAGTTGGCTAACTTGGAGAATCCATTTGAACCTGGATCAATCACAAGGCTTTGGAAAAGGATAGATCAAAGTGAAGCATTGTGTATTGCAATACCAAAATATTTGAAACTTGCTGATTTATGTCAAACAATGATATTAGGGTTGGTGGAAGATGAGAGAGTTTTCAGTGCATTAGGGCTTTTGAAATCAAAGATCAGAAACAAATTAGACAAGAATTTGGAAACTTGCTTGAGGTTGTTTGTAACCCAGTATAATGTTAGAGAGTTTCCATATGATAGGGCACTGGCAATCTGGAATTCCATGCGTGAAAGATGAGGGGCGTGCAACACTTTAAAAGCTGGTGGTGTTACTGCTAGTGCTAGTGTTGAGACAAATGAATATGATGGATAACAGACTCAGAGTCAGCATGAAGATGAAGACATTTTTGAATACCCGACTCAGAATGAAGATGAACCTGTTAGTACTAGTTAGTTTCCGGATCTTGAGTCCATTTGGGATATAGAAGCCTCAGACAGTCGGACTGAGTCACTGAAGTGAATTAGTTGTCAGTTTATAGGTATTTATAATTATACTACAGTTCTTGAGTCATATTACAATTTCAATTTGCAAAATTGCAATACTATAGTTGTCATTGATGATTTTTGATATTGTATTCCTTGAATTTGTCAATCAGAAGTAGAACAGATACTTATTTCATATTTTAAATTGTGAATTTGAATTATTACTAAACAATTGAATTATTAGTAAATTGGTATTTGGTTCCACATTATGTTGAACATGAAATGCAACAATTTGTGTCACAAGATCCATAAAATTATTCATATTGCATAATCGTTACTGCTAGAACCTTTCTACTGTTCTACAGTAAATACTTAAAATGATGTTCATGGCGATTAGGGTTTTGTGTGTTTTTTTCTGTCTTAGTTGGCTAGTAAACCGAAGTTGTCGTGCGTTGAAAATCTGAGTTGTCCTCTATTTATTTGTCCATGTCATCATCAAGTGTGGTCAAACCGGTTGGTCAGACATGTTTAATGTTTCATCTCTAACTCGTAAATAAATTTCATGTTTAACAATTTAAGTGGCGAGTTAGCGAGTGTTGGACCTGTTGTTTGGGTTTAAATCACGAGGTCTCTTGTTTTTTGAGCATTAGCATTTTATGTTAGCGAGTTGGAGATTGTTAATGAAATCGCTTTGGTCGTGAGTTTGCGACTGGGTGTGATTTTATGTTGTCGCACGGTGTTCATGGTTAAGTCATTTTAATTTGCGATCATGCAATGTAGTTGGTATTGCAGCTTAGTTGGTTTTGTCGCTTGCTCGTAGGTTTTGAAGTTGTTTAGCATTTTAAGTTGATATTTGGCGACAGGTAAGTTTTGGTCTGATTTTGTGGTCATCGCATGCTCGCCGATTTGTAAGTCTTAAGTCAAAAAGTGTTGTGAGCATGCGATGGCGGTTAAGTGCCTTGTTGTTGCGGGATCGCAAGGGTTTAAGTCAAGTTAAGTTTCGAGTTGTGAGCTTGCGATGAAATAAGTTATTTTGTTAGATTTGCAGTGGTCGCCAACTCGCAGGTAAAGAAAGAATATTACAAATAATGTTGTGAGGTTGCGACTGAAGGGCTTGATGAAGATCAACGACTGTCGCTCACTCGTGAGATTCTTTGAGGATTCGTAAAAGAGGTTGTGAGCTTGTGATTAAGAGGATTTGGTAGCATTGTCGCTAACTCGCCGGTTCCTTTCCTAATTGTTATAACCGATTGAGAGTGTGCGATTAAAGATGATGATTGACACGTGGACTTGTTTGTCGAGTTCTGTAAAAGTTTTGAATGGCAGTCACAATCAAATGCCACAGTAGCTAGTTCATGCAAGTGTGGCAATTAATGAGACTTGAGAGAAGTGACGGCTTGCATGATCTAGCCGAGATTTTGACATTTGTACAATTGCATTAATGATAGTGCCCATTCCCAAATACCATTTTATGTTGCGAGGTTGCGACTGGATGTGATTTTATGTTATTGCAAGGTCGCGAGGTGTTCGCGGTTAGGTCATTTTAATTTGCAATCATGCGATGGGGTTAAGTCGCTTGCTCATAGGTTTTGAAGTTGTTTAGCATTTTAAGTTGCACTTGCGATCTGGCGACAGGTAAGTTTTGGTTTGATTTTGTGGTCATCGCATGCTCACGGGTTTGTAAGTCTTAAGTCAAAAAGTGTTGCGAGCATGCGATGGTGGTTAAGTGTCTTCCTGTCGTGGGATCGCAAGGGTTTAAGTCAAGTTAAGTTTCTAGTTGTGAGCTTGCGATGAAATAAGTTGTTTTGTTAGATCAACGGCTGTCACTCACTCGTGAGATTATTTGAGGATTCGTAAAAGGGGTTGCGAGCTTGCGATTAAGAGGATTTGGCAGCATGGTCACTAACTCGCTAACACATGGACTTGTTTGCTGGGTTTTGTAAAAGTTTTGAATGCCAATCGCCAATCAAATGTAAGGGCATGAATTCAAATTGCGCTCGAGTACTTTAGTTTGAAGTTTGAATTAATGCCACAGACTGTAGCTAGTAGCTAGTTCATGCAAGTGTGGCAATTAATGAGACTTGAGAGTTGAGACTTGAGAGAAGTGACGATGCCCAAATAGTAAATACCATAAATTGCATGATCGAGCCGAGGTTTTGTATAATTGCATTAATGCATTCTATCTTCGAGGTAATCCAGTGAATTGAGCTCTGCAACAACGTTGGAGAATCCAGAGTGTTGGGTGTGAGAAAATTTCAGAAAATTGGTTAAGTTTTTCTCCTGCAGCTAAAATGAGGCAGGCGACGAGTGGTACTGGAGGTTCCAAGCCCAAGCCCAAGCCCAAGCCCAAGCCCAAGGCCATGACAAGTGGAGCAGGAAAACCTGGAGGTTCCAAGGCCAGTGCCACTGAGGAAATGATGGTTAAGAAATACAAAGAAGAATTTGTATATTTGATGCTAGGGACTTCTGTTGCTTTGAATACAAATCATTTGGCATGGAGAGATTTATTTAGCCAATGCAGAAACCCTACCACTCCTAATATGACTAGTTATGCTCTGTTTAAGTATTTCTGGAATAATAGGGTTAAGGGTGTCCCGATGTCAAACCCTTGGGATTTAAATATGGCAAAGTTAATTGTGCTAGATGTGTATGTTGATGTGGTTTTGATCAAAGAGTTGGGCAAACACTATTGCCCAGTATCTAGGGTAATCAGAAGAAAGAACTAGTCTACTCTAGTTTCAATTAACAAAGCTAGCTTTGTTGAAGCTTTCCAGATTACTGGTTCTGCATGTACAGATATAGATTTGGAGTGGATTGCAGAGGATTATGACAAATACAAAGGTGTTATCAAGAAGCATGCAATCCCCAGATACATGCCTAGGGTGGATAGGAAGCCGGTTATAATTCCAGAGAGTATCGAACCACCATTTGACATCACACCTTTCCACAATTATATGCATTGTACAATCTATGGATTATGCAGAGTGTTGGGTTTTGATGGAGATTCAACAGTGTCAGCTGAATTACTGATGATGGCCATGGACATTCAACACCCAGATGTTAACAAAGATTATGATTATGTGGGATATGTGGTTGAACACATTCATAATGCTCTAGTTGAAATTCAGAGTGGTGCACCCAGCCCTACATTCAAGCATTATTCATTGCTGATGCATTTAACTCTTGTTCTATAATGTTGAGATCTTGGATAAAGAATTGGAGCTTTTCAAAGAAGAACTTGGTGTCTTAATGCCAATACAAAGATGGACCCAGGTTTGGGACAGTAGTTCTCCCCATTCTTCTTTCCTTTTCTTTGAAAATTGGATTGTTTCGCCAATTATGGAAATGCTAGGAATAATTAGGGAACGATTGTCAATTGATGTTAATGAGTTTTGAGACCTTACCAATTTGTTCCAAACTGGTCTATTTCACATATCTGGGGGGAATTTTATTTTTTTGATAACTTTTCTGTGATCAGAGTCTATGGGTGTCCTCAGCCTCCCCATATTTTACCAAAGTTTGTTCCAATTAGGATTGCTTTTATGGAGTTTATCTGGCAATTGACCCTAGTTGAAAAAGAATACCTTGATAAACACAGGAAGGGTTCTTTTCTTCCTAGGCTTTGGGTTGCGTCTAATTTTACCATTGGTAGGAGTTGCTTTGATCAAGTAAACAATTTCCTTAAATAGTATAGGTTGGTTAATGCTGTGTCTAGCTTTTGTGATCCGGAACAATTTATTAAAATTGCAATGCCAAAAATGACACCTTGGGCCGTAATAAAGGACCATGAACCATTGGATGATGAAGATGTGGTTAGAAATTTGTTGAAAAAAGATGAAGCACAAGAAAGGAGAAGAAAATGGAAAAATTTGATGAGAGTTGAAGCAGAATTGAAGGCTGCTGACCCTAGTTTCTCAGGTTTTTGCCTTGATAGCCCGTACCTGGAGAGGATTAACAAAATGTTGAGTTTATATGAAACTCTGATGGAACAAATGCCTCCAATTCCAGATTCTGAAGTGGCTGCTCAGTAGCAAGACCCCCAAGATGTACATTCTTCACATGGCAAGAGGCCACTTAGTGTGTCTGCTGATGATGTAGAGAGTGGGGATGAAGTTCAATCTACCCCAGCTGCAAAGAAACAAAAAACTAGTGAGGTCAGTACAATTGTGAGGAGAGACCCTGCTAGAGCAATTGTTATAGAACAAGGACAATACTTTCATCAAATAAGGACACATCTCAGAGATGCAGGGCAGAATGAAGAATAGGGAGAAACAAACGAAGCCCTTGCTCAAGGCTTTGATGAGCGTGTGATGTTGTCAAATGAATTCATGAAAGATGATGACTTTATTAAGTCAGATGAATTTAAAATTTTTTTGTCAAGATTGAAACAAAAACAATTAAGACAAAATCTGATCATAGAGGAAGCAAATGAAGAAAAGAAACATGAGATCATCTAGGCACTGCATCAATATGATCCTGACAGGGAGCAAACATCTGTGGAATAGGCAAGACAATTGATTAAGAGTACTGGTATGATTATGATGCCTGACTAGGATATCCAGTCTACTTTTATTATTGATCAGATTAGGAAGCAAGAGGACCCAATGTTCAAAACTAAATTTGAAATTGGAGATGTAATAAGAGGATCAGGATTTAATCCTAAGTCAAAGATACTTGCTGCTTGGTCTTTGGCCCCTTCCACTCAAAAGCCCCACCTTCTAAATATCCAAGTAGAAAAGAAAGCTGACAGAATGATCTAGAACTTGCAAAACACAACTGACACGGAGATTGCCTCTTTTTTGACTCAATTTTCTTTCACGAATTTATCAAAAACAAAGGATTTGTCAAGAAGATACACAGAAACATATACCCAATTGATTACATTGAATAAAAAATATGAAGAGACATTGATGAAGAAGGGCGCTTTGGAGGAAGAGTTAGTGGATTTGAAAGAAAAAATTGCAAATGAGCCCCCTCCAATACAAATTACAGAACAAGTACAAGAAATACCAGCTGACGTGACAACAAAAATGGAGGAATGCACAGGGAAAATTGAAAAGCTTGAAAAGGAACAAAATGTCAAGGCTATCTCTGTTGTGTCAGGAATTCTAAAACACAGGATTAATGTATTGAAAGGAAAATTGATGGTAGTACATGATTTGCACATTTCTTTGACAGAGGCAAGTAAAACATCCTTAGAGGCTGTCGCTTTTCTTGGACCTTTGTTCAATGTTTGGTCAGGAAGAAGTAGATTAATGGATAAGCTAGATACTACAATGATTTATAGTGACGAGCTCCCTCCCAAGATCAGTGACACCAAAGACATGGTGGAGGTAATGAATACAGCTTATGCATTTTTCATAGGTAAGGATGTGCTTATAAATGAAAAATTGCAGACATTTGGGGAAGGTTATAGTAAATTTGTGCCTTCAAATTATGGTAGTAATGGACAGTTGAAATCAGTTTCTGATTGGACCAGTGAATTTGATTTGATTCTGGAGCAAGAAGAAATAATCAAGCATGTAAATGAATAGGTTGATGCTGATTTCCTTAACGGTATGCTTGATTCACTATTCAAGGTTGAGGTTGACCATGCAAAATTTATTGTTGAGTCCAGGGCAGTTACAGATGCCAGATGGACAGATTCAGTTGTAAAGTTGGAATAGGTAAAGGCATTTAGTCGGCCAACAGACAAAGAGGTGGATAGGTGGCAAGCCATGCTAAAGAAAAAGAAGAAATCTTAGGTTGAGGTTGCTACCCAAGATTACTCACAGTAATCTTTTTATTTTTGATCGGTAGAGAGGGATGGCTAGTTGACCACTTTTATTGATGTTGAACTTGAAAACTCTTATATAGTTATAAATTTATAATAGCTCAACTGTTCAAGAATTTGATAAGTGCATAGTTGAAAACTTGAATCGCATTGTGAATTTAATTTTTGATATCATTATGAATATAATATCAATATCATTTGTAGTTTGAGATCTTCACATAATAGTCTTTGTGTTGAATTTATGTTTTCACTGTGAATTGAATGGTCAAGGGTTTTTCAGTTTACATATGAATCTGGGTTGTGTATGTAATGGCGTTATTCATTATTGAAGTTTATTATTAGGTTGTCTTGAATTGTATGTTTAAAGTGACTCTAGAGTCTATGCCCTAGGATAAGGCACCGGTCTGTTATCTTGATGTTTTACTAATTATGTTGTATAATGTATTGCTATCTATTGTGGTGTTTAATAGTAATACTTTCATTCTTAATACTCCTGAGTCTTATGATTTTATATGCTATGGATGTTTATGTAATATATATGGAGGTGTTCTATGACTGTCTATAATCCGCCCACCACTTACAATGAGGTGAATCCTTAATATGTATTATGATTCTAGAATAACAGAAAATTTAAATGAAAAATTACATACACCATAACAATGCAACGAATGAAAAAAGTTAAATCTCATGATTCTGATCATTTGAAAGAGATACAATCATACACAATAAATTTAATAATTTATATATAACTCCTTCAAGAACCTGCACAAAGCTTGACACTACATGCTATTCATTTGCTATATAAATGACTATACAGTATACAACTTGCTCCCTTCACCTAGAGTCTAGAATGAAGAATAACTACAGGAACTAGAAAAGGAACCCCAATGACTATACAACTTTCAAAACTGCTTGAGCCATGCCATTATCACCCTGATGCCTTCGGATGGAATGTGAGATGTTATGTTCTATCCAACAGATCATTTCCAAATAGAGGAGGAAGCCTTCATGCCCAGGAATAGAGACAATGGAAAGAGGAACTTGAGCCTTCATGCCCACGACCAGGGAAAGTGGAAGCAGGAGCTTTAGGGTAAATGTAATCTATTGGGGAGGGGTTGCAGCTTCCATGTCATCACAAAGATGACTGGCTTCCACTCCCCATCCAAATAAATCCTTCTTTCATTACTCTGTGGGCTCCTTCTTCAAACCCCTTGCCATCCTATGGAAGAGTAGAAGTAGAGGATGTGCCATGCTTGGCCTTCTTGACAAGAAAAGGCTTTCACACCCCCTCTAGAAATCCTTCTTACATTCACAACCCCTCTGACAATAAAAAAACTCACACAGAAGAAAACAAAAAAACACCCATCCGGTATCACAGAGCACACAACAAGTACAACTCCATGCACAATCCTGCTCAAACATCATCTTCCTTTCTGAGGAAAAAAACCACTCTTAGAAAATGAAAAAGGTTTATTTTCTCTTCTACCAATTAAGTCACCACTCCATTGTATTTATAACATTTTCACACTTCATTTGGTGATGCTCATTCTGCATTCACGTGAAAAATTATCATTTTGGTGGTTTCCAACATGACTGTAGACTCTAGAAGTCATCATCATGCCTATCAAATCCACTGTATCCTGCTAAGGCTCATCTATTGTGAATGATTTTGTTTTGATTTTATTCCTCCTTGATTGGACAAATTCTGCTTCAAAATCCCTGACAACAAGCAACCTGAGCTCTTATTTCTCAGAGAAATCCATGATCTCCCATCTCTAACTCAGAAGCTATCAAATCCTTTTATGCCTCTGAAACCGTCATCCTCACTTGTCTAATCAACCTCGACTCAAGAGAAACCTTCAAACTAGTCCCTCAGGAACGAGTCAACATCCAAGCCTTATGGTTATCGCTAGCTCGCGAGGTAAAATGTTTGAAGACGTGATCAAGCCACGAGCTAGTGACCAGATAGTTTGTGGTTAAGTTTTATGGTTATCGCTAGCTCGCGAGGTTAAATGTCTGAAGATGTGATCAAGCCGCGAGCTAGCGACAAGTTGGTTTGGGTTTACATCGCGAGGTCTCAGGCTTTTTGGGTGTTAGCGTTTTATGTTACTGAGCTTAGCAAATAAAACAATATAGATTATTAGTGAAATTGCTTTGGTTGCGAGGTCTTGAGTTGGTCTGATGTCATACATTATAGCCGTGAGAGTTAGCGAGTAACTCATTTCATACAGTTGTCACTAGCTCTCATGTTTGTTTAATGTTAGCATTTTTAGGTCACGAGCTAGTGACTAGACAGTTTGTGGTTAGGTTTAATGGTTATCACCAACTCGCGAAGTTAAATGTCTAAAGACCTGATCAAGCCACGAGCTTGCGAGTGAATTGCTAGCGGTTAAGAGATAAATAGTTTTATGTTGGCGAGTACGCGACAAGGGTTAAAGTTACCACTATCTCCAAGTCGCTGCAATGATGAGGACTTAACATTTTGTGGTCGAGAATTGGCGAGTGGTAGTTCAGTTTCCCTTAGTCGCTAGATCTCAAGGTTACGAAGGCTTAGCATTTTTAGCTTCCGAGCTGGAGATAGAGAGAGTTGTAAGGGCTTGTCGCTAGGTCGTGAGATGCCCTAATGGGCAGTCTTCCAGGTAGAGAGATGACGACTGCGTGCCACGTGTTTTAATGACTTAAAGTTAATATCTTGAAATCGCCACTATTTTTATTTTTATGGTTTGAAAATAGCTTGAAATCGCCAATATTTTGATTTTATGGTTTGAAAATAGGTTGAAATCACCAATATATTTTTTTAATGGTTTTAAAATAGGTTGAAATCGCCAATGCAAATATTTTTCTGGTTTTAAAAACATTACAATTTGCCCATGCAAATATTTTTGGGGTTTTAAAAACATTACAATTCGCCCATGCAAATATTTTTGGGGTTTTAAAAACATTACAATTCGCCAGGACTTTTTCACAAACTTTGAGCGATCACGGCTAATTCGCCAATGGAGATTATTATTTTTCTCCGTAAACTGCAAAAATTCGCTCGTAAAATTAAAATTTTCCTCGGGAATTATACAACTTTTGCCAAGTTTTAACACCTTGTCCAAGGGGGGGGTTTCTTAAAGTTTTCCCTGATGATAGATAATGGTCTTACCATTGAGAAAGTATTAATAGAGAAAGGAGTGATAAAAATTTACAAAGATAATGATGGTCCAAGTAATAACAATGATAATTCAAGATTTTGGACCAAGAACAAAAACATTGTCAACGATGGTGTTGTAGATGCACAAACTCTTAAAGAAAAACAACCCATCTTAAATCTATAAGGACCTCAAAACAACATAGGAAATCAATACAATAACAATGGCCCAAAACTTATTATCCTCCTTGAATGAAATTCACTCCATTAGGTGAACCATTAGAAACTGCTTTGAGGAAGCTTATCTCAAATAATCTCATCACATTATGTGAGGCAAGAGACTATGAAGCAAAGGTTAAACTTGCATAGTGGAATGATCAAGGCTATTAGGAATTTCATAGAAGTAAAGGGCACAAAACCAACGATTGTCACAGGTTGAAGCATACTATACAAGATTTGATTGACAAAGGTGACATATCAGTGGATGGCCACAAGTCTAATGAAGAGCATGCAAAATTTAAGGATTCTCTTTCAAATTATGAGAAAGGAAATCCATCCAAATTAGGTAAAGAGAAGGTCAATTATATAAATGAGTCTTATGACTGTTATAAATCACATTTCTAAAAGTCATTCCTATGTAAATGTGATTACCATAAACAACAAACCTAATTGCAATGCCACAACACATCATGGAAAAGTCACCCTTCAAGGAGCACCATCTAAGCCATCATCCGTGAATAACCATACAATGTCCTAGATCATCTTAAGAAAACACCCATTGACATTTACATCCTAGAGATTTTACACTTGTCACCTACTCATAAATAAATTTTGAAGAAAGCTCTACAAGAGACCAGTGTATCCCCGGATCTTGATCCCACATAGTTTCAAGCCATGATGGGACACTTAACCAGTCCTCATTTCCTATCTTTCACCGAACATGATGACCTTGCTATAACTTAACCCCATAATGTGCCTCTTCATATAGAAGTACTTGTACAAAATCATAGAATAAAATGTGTCCTAATAGATGGAGGGGCTGGTTTGAATATATGCTCTTTTAAATTAGTCCTTGCATCGAGGTTTTCAGACAACGTTGTGGATCCAAAGAAAAATATTACAATTAAAGCTTATGATGAAGAAGAGAGTACCAAAAGGATTCGTTGTCTTGCCTATTAGAGTGGGACCAATGGAGAAAGACATGGTTTACCAAGTACTTGACCTTGATCTAGCTTATTACATACTCCTTGGACGACACTGGATACATGTAATGCAAGCAATCCCATCTACATTCCACTAGTGCTTGAAATTTAATTATAATGGCCAAGAGATAAAAATTCAAGGAGAACCCAATCCGTTCAATATTGCAATACCATCAAGCTGAAGCTTGAAGTAATTGTTCCAAATAATTTCCCAACTTCACCTTCTATCTCACAAGTTGATCCAACTTTAGTACCATCAACCTCTAAAGTAGTTGAATCAAAGCTTAAAATCAAAGACCAGGGTATGGGGGAGTATTCCATTGAGCAAACCTTTAATATTTCACACCTCCCTCCTCCTAAATATTATGGAAAACTAGTGTTGGAAGAATTTTTTTTTTTTAATTCTAGGAGATAGTTGAAAAACACTTTTATTAAATGGGGGACATTATCAGATGAAACTAATAAAAAAGACATTAAGGAATGGCTATACAAAGAGTAAGAAGACAAAGTAGACTCATCAGAATAAGATAAACAATTACCTCTTGAGAAGTATGATCAAGGGTTCAACATCATGCAAAGATGGGGTATAATGGCCATGGTCCCATTGGATTAAGAAAAGAAGGAATTATGTAACCTATACAACCTACCTTGCAATCTCCTAAAGAAACCAAAGCACTAGGATATAGAGAAGATGTTGAGGAAGCTACCCAGAAATTGTACCAAAAAATTCATAAATTACAAGAGGATGGTGAGATTGGTTCTCAAGAATGGGAGGGACTTTCAAAGGTATCTTATGAAGATAAATAAATAGACATAATTCACTCCTATAATAGACTAGACAATGAGGGACCTAGTTCAAGGTCTAGATCATTAGAGCAAGAACCATAGAATGCTGAGAGTGACTCTCATGAGGAGGGTTGTATATCAGATGAATCATACAACTTTGAGGTGGTTATCAATCTCAACCTCAAAGATATTATCGTTGACCTTCAAAACTTTTATATCCTAACCATCATGTCTTTTGATACCAATGATCCCGATGACCTCCCACTTGTGCATCCTAAACTTATTGACTTGGGGCAAGAAACCCTACTTGAGCTTCAAACCATTCATAATGATCATTTCATAATAGATTATTTGAATCCCACACATCTTTTATATGCATGAGTTAATGACACACATTTGATTGATGAGCTCAATGCCACAACTACATCTGGAGAAAATTCTAAGCCTGCTAGTCATTAAAATGAAAAAATGAATAATAGATCTAATGGTTAAAACTGTAATACGATAATATTAATATAGATTTGGAAAAACTAAAAAGAAAAGACATATTCAATGGTGAAAACCTCCTTGAGGAGCCAAAGGATGAGATATTTGACATTCTTCCCCAACTAGAATATCAGGAAAGGTCTTAGTTTATATAGATCCAACAATGCCTATCAACATTCGAATAGAGGATAGCCTTAATGTTGGAATTCAAGAACACTGAGAGGGGGGGGGGGTGTGAATCAGTGTTCTACTAGAATGATCAATTTTAACCTTATTAAAACATGCATTCACCAATCGGTATACCGATACATATAAAATTGAAAGAAGTAAAGCAACCAATAAGACAATCACACAAATGAATACCATAACACACCAAATTAGACATGGAAAAAGTCAAAGAGGAAAAACCATGGTGGGATTTGTGACCCACAATATCAATCCACTGGCTATATCAAGAGATATTACAAAATATAGGGGTCTGCACTTGTAGGAAGGCTTACAGCCCAGAGTACACTGCTCAATAACAAAAAGAGCCTCATTGACTACGTACAAATCCAGACTACAATCTAGAGAAATGATTGAACTACAATGATAGCATCTTCTATGCCTGAATACAGTTCCGGTTAAGCTTTGTCTATTCCTATATGAAACCCTAAACCCTTACCGTAATACCCTCTTACATAAATATCCTCACATACATGATCTATCTTATATATTTCACATCTCCATTACATATCCATATACTTTCCTATATATAAATAGTCTTTTATATCTCAAAATGATCTAATCAACTGACCTATATACCCTTTACAGACTATCATGCTTTATGTCGGCTTACAAAGATAATTACAATATGAATATACATGTCGGCTCAATAACATAAAAACATGAATATAAAAAATAATTGTCGATGCCGGATCTCCCAAATGATGTCGGCCTCCAATACCGATAACTTGAATGTGAACCGTGTTGACTTGCATTGCTGGTACCCAAAGAATTCCTTCCAACCTGCCGGTACCATTGCCGATGCTGGTGAAGTGTCTGGAAGTACACAACTAAACCAAAATATGGAGCCAGAATAAGTTGCCATGTTGCCATCAATGACAACATATTGAAACCAACCAATTGAGTGTCATTTGCCAACAATCTCCCCCTTTGACATTGATGGCAACATTCATGTGAAAAATGTTCATGGTTTCCATCTGTCGGTTTCATCTCGAGCCTGCTCCCCCTGAGCTGAATATCCATTGAAACAAAATACTCCATACCTCCATATCTCCTGAATATTTTTCACCTATACTCCCCCTTTGACATTAATGCCAAAAATACCAAAAACCGAGATGAAGAATGAAAGACTGTATAGTGAATGTCCCAAAATAACTTACCGGAGCTGAATATATTTGAAAATATCCAGATAGTCCTTCTCCAAAAAGCTCTAGATAAGTATCCCTACCAGATTTGAAAATTCCAGAAATAGATACTAGTCCATTTAGAATATGGGCAAATGACTCTTTCTCATTAAGCTCTGCCAGTGTGGGCTTACCAACCATATCTATACACTCCTTCTTATGTACACTTAATTAATCCAACCAGGGACTCACCAAACCTCTAAGACCTCTGACTCTCCTTATGATTTTATCTTTTTTCCTCTCAAGAGCTAAAACTTGGGCTTCCAAAACTAAAATCTGACCATCTATAGATGTAGTTAAAGAATTTGATCTATTAAAAGAATTAACTATACCTACAATCTCCTCCTGAATATCCTTAATACTTTTATTTGTCTCAACTGAAAGTAAACCTATGTTACAACATACTCTATAAATATTAGTACACTTCTTTAAAGAGTTATCTATCAACTAAAACTTATCATTAATCTCCTTCCTCTCAGACTCAATCATCTGATCAAATGTATTTCTCTTTGCTTGTGTAAACCTCTCTAGTGCCCGTCGGTTTGATATTTGCTGTAAAGACTTAAAATCCTTTGAAATGTGCTCTGTGATTATTTTAAGCTTGCCGGATAGGCTTGCTTCTTTGTCAAACTTGCACTCTGGGACAAGTCTATGCAAAACAGTGATAGACTGATCAATAACCCCTTTATCCATAGATCCCTCCTTTATCATTTTCTATGTAGCCATCATCATGCGTTCAGTAGAACTCATCTTCATTATGATTTTCTTTTCAACCTGCAAGGTGTCAATTGACAACAATGATGGTCTCACTATCGGTTCCCTGTCGGATTCCCCTTTCTTCTCTTCTGATGGTTTAACTTTTATAGCTTCCTCACTTGCACTAGTGGCTTCACCACTTGGTGCAGTCTTTGTAACTACATGTTCCTCCTTAGGAACTGTGTCCTCATCCTATGCATTCTGATTCGGAGGACTTTTGTCCTCAACATTAGTAACCTATACATTTGCAACCTTTACACTCTCTGATTCTGCTAGCATCTCAACATTTACCTGTACATTAGTCTCTATCGACGACTCTATATCCACTATCTTAATGTTTTTCAAAATTGAGGGTGAAGTACCAACAATACCTTTACCTTTCCCTTCAATCGAGATGTCTGTAGTATTTGTCTTAGGTTCCGATGAAGTATAAAAACCATGGTTTTCTTTGAAGAACTTAACGCATGCCTTGTGTGTCTCCTTGACTATCTCATTGACCCTACCTAACATAAGACTGATTATTCTATGCTTGTTGTTAAAGATTTTTCTATCTGCAACTTCAAGTGTCTTGTCCATCTCCTTTGGAGTAATGGAAACACAAACAAATAACAAAACCTGAATCTATATACTTGTCCTCTTCCATTTTTGATAATCTTCTAGCATCTAATATGTCATATAACTGTGTTGGTATTTGGTTTTCAATTTCTAACAAGGATTTCTTATAAATATCCAAATACAACAAAACTGATTCCTCTACTTCTCTCTGTTCAACATCATCCAAATGCTCATAATAAATTGCATATTCTTCAACATACCATCTTTGGTTATTTCATTAACTAATTTTGCACAAGTTTTGGGTGGAATAAAAGTTACATTACTTGATACAAGTGCAAGATCGGTGTCATCCTTCTTCTTCCTTCTTCCAGTACTGGATGGGGATGAAGGTGTTTCCTTTGGTGCTCGTTTCTGTGCCAGTACCCTGATAGTAACTTTCCTAACCGGTTGCTTCTTTGCTTCTACCTTAGTCTCTTCAGTTTTCTTCCTTAATACCCTCTTCAATGCTAAGGGTGTGTCATCATCAGATCCAGATTCTGCTGCAATTGGCTCAATGAATATTTTAGGCTCTTTCCTTTTTCTCCCTTTCTCCAGAACAACACCAATTAATGCCTTAATGTCCTATGAAACCTTTTCAAAAAATTTACTTGCCTTTCCCTCCTTCTTCTATCTCTTCTTCCGGTTGAACTTAGTTTCAACCTCTTGCTTCTTCTGCTTAGCAGTACTAAAGGTTTAGACAATTTCCTCAATAGGTGCACCAATTAGCATATGTGCATGAGCATCTAGAATATGTGCATCAACTTCATAACTCATTTCCTCAATCCAAATCTTTCGGGGCTTTACAACTTCCATTAAATTTTCATTTACCATGAAGCATATCTTGGTTGATTACTTCTCAACAATGTGCTTTGGAACCCTCTCCCTAGAATTCATAGCCTTCTGAAATGTTTTAAAGTAACCCTACACTTTGTCATCTCTCTGACTACCCAATGTAGCAATTGATTGTTTGAGTTGCCTCCCTATTGGGATATCGAATGCCCATTGTCTTTTCCCCAAATTAGGAGTCTCATTGATGAAAAACAACTTTAAAAAGATAATTAGGTTTTCATAGCAGAATGTTCCTTTCTTCTCTCCTTTGATCTTTCCTAGGTTAATCAATAATTCATCCAATATCCAACCACATAGATCTAACTTCTCATTCTCCCTCATTATTTTATGAGTTACATAAATGCAGGAGCTAGAAATAGAATTCAGTCGATTTGATTGAGTTATCTTGTAACCAATGACCATGATTTTGAATTTGATATCTCTTTCGGTGATAGTACTAATCCTCATTGATCACTTGTTTGATGTTGCACAGGTGATCTTGTTGACTTGATCATTAGAAACCTTTTGCTCGAGACGTTGTCCAACCTGTGGTAAACCGATGATGGCCTTGATGGCCTCCTTCAAAATCTTATATGGTCTGTCTAACCAGATAAACTCTCCATGTACTCTGCTCATAACATACCTGACAATCTCATCTTCAAATTCCAGAATATTTAGAATGACGGTAAACCCTAGATCCTCAATATGCTGGTACTTGGGCTTAATCTTTCCAGAATCTCCCATTAACTCATTCATGTACATGCTCTTAATATCACTCATTCCTAAATCCTCAATATGACAGTGAATGTAAGCTCTGACATCTTCAACATACATGACTCCTTTTGGGACACAGGAAAATGTGCCAACTGAATCATCCGGGGTAGCAATATGCGAATATCACCTAAACATAGGCCTAGGATAGTCCTTGACCTCAACTACAGTAGGATTTGTAATAAACATAAGTTTAGATGATGATCCCACTTCCATGATGAAAGATAAATACTTGTGAATAGCTGCCAATGAAAGATCCTAAAGAACTCTTCCGATCGCTGGTAAAATCACTCAAGATAATATCGATCATATTGAATTGCCTTAGACTTCCTCTAAATCGCTCTAAATGCAAAGTGATCAGAAATGAAGTGAATTCATCCTTTTAACCTCCAAGAAACCCTAATCCGCCATTGATATGAATGACTTCCAATGGAAGATACCGGATCTCGATCAAACATCTCCATGGTGGATAAGCATCTCCAATGTTTTGAACATCTTCTAGAACCTCTTCCTGGGGTATATGCACTATCTTCATGATTTTTTGCCTACCCCTAAGGCATCTGCCTTAGTTACCAAATGAGCTAACTGCCGGTGCAGGAGCAACCTCCTCTACTAGTTGAGTAAATAGACCATTTCCATCTGCTGATTGTTCTTCTAACTTCCTGACCCATCTCTGGGTATGATCTTGCCGGATTTCATAAACCTTCTCTTTCCCTTTCTCATTTGAACCATTATTACCAACCAGTGGATTTCTACTTCTATAAAACTTAGCAATATGTCCAACCTCATTACATGCATAACATGTAACATTGTTCTTTTGAATTGCTTTGCTAAAACTAGTATAATTGCTTGACCTGCACTAATTAGCCATATGACCAAAATTTCCACATGCATAACATTTAACATTCATTCGGCAATCTTCTGTCTTATGACCATAGTTATTGCATTTAGAATATTGACCAGGAGTAGAATTAGGATTCTGATTTGCTCTATTTCTACATTGCTTAGCCATGTGACCAGATTTATTACAAACAAAGAATCTACCATTAAATTTATAATCATTAAACTACCTTACTGGTACCTTATGGTTTTGATCTTCATTTGTAGTATCGGAACTCTAACCTTGTTCAAATCCAAGTCCACTGGAATCTCCATTCTGCCTTTGTCTTTTCAACAACTCATCAAGTTGTGTTGAGCTAATCTTGAATTTTTTTTTATACCCACTTGCAATAGTCAGATCATCTCTCAGAATTATCATTTGTCTCTCAAATTCTTCTTCATTACTTCGAGATTGTACTAAATAAGTTCTCAACATATCATTTTCATGAGCCACACTTCCACATCCTTCAAATTTGTTTTTCAGAGATACAACAAGATTTTCTTCCTTTTTCTTCCAGTCCTCAGTCTCTTTAGACATCCTCATAGTTATAGCTTGCATTTCATTCCTCATGACCATGTTCTTCTGACTCAACCTCAGACATCTCTCATTAAGGGTATCTTTCTCTTCATTATCCTTATTCTGCAAAAGTTCCTTCCTCCTAGCCTGAACATATGATAGTCTCTCTTGTAGGACAAGAATGAATTCCTGAGCAGAATTCAATTCATCTTGTAACTTCTGATAGACTTGTAAAGCACTGAGGGGGGGGGGGGGGGGATGAATAAGTGACACCAAAAACAATACCACTTTAAATATTGACCGGTAGATATACTTAATAAGTTTGTTAAACAATATGCATGTATCCAAAATGATATAACAACATCCACAATAAGTAAAACATCTACCATAACACAAGTGTTTATACGTGGAAAACCCAAATAGGTAAAAACCATAGTGAGATGGGACTCACAAGTTAACTATTTGCAGTAATAGATAATTGACTGGTTAAGGTCTACAAAGTTCTTTGCTAGGAGCGAATCCTTTTAAAGATGCCAAAGCTTAGTTAAAAGGTATACCCTGTAAAAGGTAGTACCCTATAAGGAGTAACCTTGGTAGAGGATTTCTGAATCCAAACTAATGGATCACTTGGTTAGAGGATTTGTACAATGAAGCTTGTTAGAACTTACCCAGTAAGGGGATTTGACTGTTGCAGTGATTAGAAAACAATAGGTGGTGTGATCTAGTAGTAGCACAACTTGCTTGTATAGATTTTCTTATGCACCCTCAATACTTCATTACCAACATACTCTGCAATTTAATGCTTTTGCCTTCACACATAACATATCTCCTTCACTCATACAAAATAATTCATTGTGATGTCAATATATAGACATTTAGATTTCATGTCAGCCTCTAGAAATCATATCACAATTTCCTAGGTGCAGTTTATCTGGTCAAACAATCATAATGCATCACAAAAATATTGCCAAAAATTATCGGTAAGGATAACTCATCATGACTAGTGATAACTCATCACATAATCAATGAATACCGGTTGGAACAAGCATTACCGATTGGAGTTAAACACATAAATCATTTATCCTTTGATGCTCCTTTGGTAATCTCTGATGGATCTTCAGGTTGATGCCGAGTTATGTATAACCAATGGTTGTCTCCATCTATATACTGGTTGTCACCATGTATTGGTTAGATATAAACCTCTAGTATACCAATTATAATATAAACAACTTTGAAGTCATAGCAGTAGACAATATGAACATATGTGTGGTATGTGTTTCATCAATGACAACATATGATGGAGTTATTCATTAAAATTATTATCAATCCAACAATCTCTCCCTTTGGCATTGATGACAACACTTGGAAAATTTTACAGTAATACCGCTAAGTGTGCTTAAATTTTTTTTTATACACATATAATTATACTCCCCCTTACTACATACATCATATGAAATTTTCACAACACACATACATATTTCTACTCCCCCTTTGACAAAAATGACAAATTGAAAAGCTATATATATATATATATATATAATTTGTATGAAAATGTTTTACATATAAAAAAACACTTAAAAAATTGAATCAAGATTCATGCATTGCTAGCCTCATAAAAATGGCATTAAAGTTTCTCCTCAACTGAGGTAAAGCATCTTCCCATGTCTCCAACAAGTTCTCAGTGAACTCCAGTGTAGACATAATCTGAGTATGGAACTCTTCCATTGAATCAACTGTACATGTCTCTGGAGTAGCTAAAATAGCTTCTACATTCTTGTAGGCTCTTTGTAGTATGTCCACTTGGGATGTGAGTATACTCTTCAATTCCTTCAGGGATCAATCCTTTTTCTTTTTCAAGATCATAGGTAATTAACTTATTTTGCAAATCATCCACAGATTTGCTAAAAGCAAAAATAGAATCTTGAATTGGTACATATGCATTGCATATCTTCTCTAGCTCTTGCTTTATTTTAGTTCATCTGTTATTGATATCAGAATAAAAGAATGAAACATTAGAAGTAGATGCAAGGAATTTACCTCCCGTTTCAATAGCTTTTATTAATAAATCTTTATTAAGAGATAGAGAAATTTTTCCTGTATCAATCTCTTTCATAAGATGCTCTCCACACTTCTTCCTGTAACTCTTCTCAGCATAAGTTTGCGCTACTTCTTCTAGGGACTTAATTTGGTTAGATGCATTAGCAACCAATTGACCGAGTTTTCTAATAGGTGTTGTCAAATGCCTTGTAGCAGTTTTTGGTAGTAGTCTGGTCAGAATATCCACAACATTTTGAATGGTTTCAACTTCCATTCTTTGTTCTTCAAGTCTCTTTTTGTGTGCCCTAGATTGCATGACAATTGCAATCTTCATCATTTAAGATGCACTCATATTATCAACAATTATAGGCTATGAGATGCCTAATGAGTCATCATCATCTTCATCAGTCTGTTGTAAAACTAATGATGTTACCGGTTCAGAAGATGTTACCTTAACAATCTCTTCTTTCTCTTGTTCTTTCTCTGTTTCCTGTTCAGAAATCTGTGTATCAACTTTTTCATCGAATTCATTCTGAGTGGGCTGTGAAATCGGTGGGAGTTGAGGTTTCACTGGTTGTTCCTTGGTAGGTGGAATATCCACTCCTGGTTGAGTTGCCAGTTTCTCAACTTTAGTAACGTGTGAATTTGAAATTGTTGGTGGCTACATTTCTGGTGCAGTAATGTCTCTAGATAGATCTATTGCATCCTGAATATCATCAACAAGTATGACTCATTGGACAATAGTGTCATCCTTCTTCTTGACAAGATAGACAACATCAGCTTGCACAATTTCTTCCTCATCCATTTCAGGTCGATCAACAGTATCTTACTGATCCTTAGAGGAATGTATAAGTTCTTCCATCTATTGGATATTACGAGCAATCTGATGAGTCTCAATCTCAAAAGGTTTCACCTTTCCACTAATTAGCTTCAATCTTCTTGTTTTGTAAGCAAAATGAACTTTGTACTTATCAACTAATTCATTCAACTCATCCTTTGACAAATCAGAAAAATATTGTACAAATACATCATCTATGATTTCTTTTTCTTTCTTTATTGCTTCATCCCATTTATTCAAAAGAATATTATATAAGGAATTAGAGATATCCTTTTCAAGTTCATGAGGTAATCTATTATAATGGCACAAATAATTGATTACCTGTTGAATAATTTATTCCTTTTTATCTTCATTGAATGAATCAAAATAATCTTTGACATTATCAAATCTGTTTCTTCCTAACTTCTTCACTGTTCTCTCAAAGGTAGTCTCAGGCTTGTAACTTAAAACATCAAAAGGCACAATTGCCTTTGGCACTTCCTTCACTTGTTTGGCTATTTTATCGGTTGCTTTCATTTTCTTGGGTTCCTCCTCAGTATCAGTACCTTTGGATTTTGCTTGGAGAATTAGTTTCTGACCTCTTTTCTTTGATGTAGTCTCCTTCTTTGCATATAATTTAGGTACTGGATCCTTTTTGGTTTGGACACTTTGTGTTAGTCTTGTACTTTTTATCATTTAAGGTGCTCTCTCAGCCTTCTTCTTCTTACCTTTACCACTTATGGATGGAACAGTACTGGTTTCAGCTATTGCAGTTTGAACTTCAACTGTATCCAATCTTGCCTTCTTTTTGTCCACTGGATATGCCAATAGGTTATTGGCATAACCGATCAGTAAGTCATAGTAGACCTCATAGCTCATGTCTTCCATTTCTTCTTCTCTAGGCTCAATAACGTCCATCAAACATAAATTAGTAGTAACTGTGAAAATAATGTCCTTAGCGAAGTGTTTTACCACATCCTCAGGCAATCTTACTCTCATACTTATTTCTTCTGAAATACATTGAAATATTTATTCATTGTAGCAAAGAAGGTGTTCCTCACAACCTTGATGCTATTCTTAATCTAGGCAGATACCGGTAGATCCTTAGACCATTAAAGATCACCAATTCTTGGTAGGAAATTCTAGAAATAAAAGAATAGACCGATCAACAACTATCCAAATTTAAACTTTTGACTACTATCCTTCTTGATAGATTGAAGATTCAACAATAATTGGCTCCTTATGTACTCACATAGGTCATAATTAGAATTTTCAGCTATCATCTTATAAGCAGTATGCACCGCTGCAAATGGAACACTATTCAATCTACTAGAATAAAATATCCAGTTGCCTATAACCATAGCTGCCAACTTAACCGCTGGGTCCTTGATGTTATTGATAGAAAAAGCATGCCCATTAGAGGTTGATCTGGTGTCTCTTTTGAAATTCACCTCAGCTTAGGTACTTCACCGGTTGAGTAAAAACCAGTTACAACTTGAATGTCTTCCTTGGTTATAGTATGAGTCCTTTCTAAATACATGTTTTCCCCATGAACACGACTCAAAATAATTCGGATATGTTCCTCTTCAAATTCTTCAAGGAAATATGTTTCATTATGAAAAAATTTCTCATAAACCCTAATATATTTTGGTTGAATCTTTCCATTTTCATTGCAAAGGGATTTCAATTGAGAATATATCGACAATGATCCTAAATCCTCAATCTTGCAATCAATGTAGTTGGACAAATATCGTTTCACTATGACACCACTAGGAACTTGTGATAAAGCATTATAAGACACAATTCATTTTGCCTTTACAACTTCCATAGGTTCAGATGTGATCATCAATTTCTCTACTGGTTTAGAAGATGATGCCATTTCAGATAAACTAGATTCAAAGCAGGATTTTTCAAAGAAATACCTTATTTTATGTGCGTTGCCTCGTTTATCGATTGAATACTTAACTGTACACCAGTTTAGTCTTCACCAACCTTCAAATCAACTTGATCACTCAAATCACGATACAACTTCAACTAAAATCAGCTAACAATCCTTTCTTAGCTTTGTAAGCGCTCAAAAAATCTTTCTCGAAAGCATTAGGGTAAAAGTAACAAAGTGAAACTCCCTTTTATCCTTTTTACCTACTACATTAAATGCTCACCTGTTACAAACCCTAATTACACCACTTAATGATACATATAATAATGATAGATGTAAAACTAGTTGATAACCAATTGACAAAATGTTATCAAAATATCATGCATTCAAATTCCCTTACCACTCATTCATCTCAAGGGGTCCGGAAGTGGATTTACCGATATGCTCCCCTTAGCCATATTGAAAAGGCTTAGTTCACCGGTACAGGATTCTCCACACTGGGTGAAGGATTAGTTTCTTCTCTAGGTAAATCATCACTCTTCTTCTTCCATATTCGATTCATTTCTTCTCTGGTTCCTTCAATATTGACCTTCTGCTTGCCTTTCTGATCTTTAGAAGGATTGATCGGTTTGCTCTTTCTGGATCTACAAAAATTTGCCATGTGTCCTGGTTTATGACAATGATAGCAGGCCATTCCAGATGATCTCCAAGGTCCTGCATTACCTCTCCTAGTTCTTCTTCTGCAATTCATAACCACATGACCAAAGTTGTTACATATGGTGCAAATGACATTTGTTACCTTTTTCATCTCAAATGGACTAAATCGGTTATCGTAGGGTCTTTACCACTTCATGTTACCTCGGTTATCATAGTTTCTCATCTAATTTCCATTTGGTCTTGGATGCATATGCGATACAAGATTATTTGCTCCATATCTGCATTCAGCTGATCTATGTCCATACATTTTGCATGTGAAGCAATGACCTTCAAATTTCTTGGATACATACCTAGCATTTGTATTATAGCTTACATTTCCATTAGGTTTGTTTCTACAAACATTTGCAGTGTGACCGGGTTTATGGCAAAACAAAACAAACAGGTTTAAAGACCTTCTTACCGGTAGGCTTTTTAGCCTTAGGAGCAGATTTGTTCTTATGAGTGTTGCTCTTGGTACCTGAGGATTCTCCTTTTTCAGATGTGTGAAAACCAAGTCTAGAGGTATCACCATTCATCCTTTGTGATTGAATTTTTTCTTCTAGCAAGGTAGAAATTCTGTTGAACTTTTCTAATTTCCCATTTGCTTTAGTGAGATGTTTGGTGAGATCTTCATTATGTTTTGACAGGTTCTCTCTCAGAGATGATGCTAATTCAAGATCTAGCTGTAAGTTTTCTTTTTCTTCTTTCTTTGCATTCAAATTCTCATGCAAAGTAGCATTCTCTCACTTGATCTTGACAATCTCATGATCTCTTTCCTTGATGAGATCTTCAGTAGTTCTCCTGGCTTCCAATTCTTGACTCATGCGGATAGTAAGACCTTCTAGCTTTCTCATCAGATTTAGCTTTTCACTGTTTAGTTTTTCAACTTCCTCAACTAAAGCATCAATATTGTCCTCATCTGAAGAAATATTATTAGATATTTCTAACAGTTGTTCAGTTAGCTCTCTCCTTTTGACTTGAGAATCTTTCAGTTTGACCCTTAGGGTTTCAAGATCATTTCTACTAGCCTGAAGCTCTCTAGCCATCTCAAAGTAGCTCATATCCCCCATGGTAGCTTCAGGGTTTCCTTCCAAGAGATTAGGCTTTAAATAAGTTAGGCTTTGATACCAATTGATAGACTTGTAAAGCACTGAGAGGGGGAGGGGGGTGAATTAGTGACACCAAAAATACTACTACTTTAAACACTGACCGGTAGATATCCTTAACAAGTTTGTTAAATAATATGTATGTAATCCAAAATGATATAACAACATCCACAATAAGTAAAAAATCCACCATAACACAAGTGTTTATACATGGAAAACCCAAATAGGTAAAAACCATGGTGAGATGGGACTCACAAGTTAACTATATGCAGTAATAGATAACTAACCGGTTAAGGTCTACAAAGTGCTCTGCTAGGAGCGAATCCTGTTAAAGATCCCAAATCTTAGTTAAAATCTATACCCTGTAAAAGGTAGTACCCTATAAGGAGTAACCTCGGTAGAGGATTTATGAATCCAAACTAATGGATCACCTGGTTAGAGGATTTGTAGAATGAAGCTTGTTAGAGCTTACACGGTTAGGGGATTTGACTGTTGCAATGATTAGAAAACAACAGGTGGTGTGATCTAGTAGTAGAACAACTTGCTTGTA
Organism: Cryptomeria japonica; assembly: GCF_030272615.1. NCBI lineage: Eukaryota > Viridiplantae > Streptophyta > Pinopsida > Cupressales > Cupressaceae > Cryptomeria > Cryptomeria japonica. The sequence goes on from NC_081410.1 coordinate 291,184,129, forward strand.
TAGATCCTCTTATGCGCACTCATTACTTCATTACCAACATACTTTGCAACTTAATGCTTCTGCCTTCGCACATAACATATCTCCTTTGCTCATACAAAATAATTCTTTGTGATGTCAATATATAGACATTTACATTTCATGTCAGCCTCTAGAAATCATATCACAATTTCCTAGGTGCAGTATATCTGTTAGGTCCTGGAGACAACTGAGAGGGGGGGGGGGTGAATCAGTTGTCAAATAAATTCAAACCAAAAACTTATCAACCAACTTAATGCTTAATACTGATAAACCAGTTAAGTGTGTTGGTAGACAGTGTTAACAGTAAATTGCTATACCAGTAAGGATTAATGCATGAAACATAAACATAAAGTCATCCACAACACATGACACCAATATTTGTACGTGGATACCTTGTAAGGGGAAAATCCATGGTGGGAAACCTTACCCACAATCAGATGATACTACTGCAAATAATAAGTGTACATAAAGGGGTCTGCACATGCAGAAAGGCCAACAACCTAGAGCTCACTACTCAATCACAAAATGGGAGTCACATTGACTACAGTTGGATGGTTAAATCCAATAAGAATGTACTGCACAAAATAGCATCTTCATAAGCTAGATTCAGTACCGGTGTAATGCTGATATGCTTCTACAAAAACCTAACTTCACCTTCAAATGATGTCTTCGTGTATATCCCTGCTTGATCTCACATATACCTTCACTTAATTCTTTTTCACATTCCACACTTAATCTTACAAATAAGATCTTACATTTATACCATACCCTAAGACCAATTTTAGTAGGTCGGCTCTACGAGATATTACAATAAAAACATTTTACAAACAATATAATATCTGATGCAATAACTAATTGAACATGTCGGCTTAATGCATTTACAACAATAATAAATCATCTCCATAGCTTGCCATGCTGATCTGGAAAAGATAAACTTGCTGGTGTAACCCTAGATAACTTGGACCTATTTGCTGGTAAAAGAAAATATGCAAATATGAATATACCAATGATTATTTCTTCAAAATAAAGTGTCCACATGATGTCTTCGACATTACCAAGTGTCTTCATATCATTCCAGGTATCGGTGAACAATATATCCTGCCGGTGAACCATATACCAGTAATTGTTGCATAGTTTACTACTTGCCGGTGAATGTTGCTAGATCTCCAAAGTAGGTGTATTAGTAGGTGTTGACATCAATGACAGAACCATACCAAAACAACAATAGTATCTTGTCAAACAATCATAACTCATCACAAAAATACTGCCAAAAATTATTGGTAAGGATAACTAATCACGACTAGTGATAACTAATCACATAATCAATGAATACCGATTGGAACAAGCATTACCAGTTGGATTTAAACACATAAACCATTTATCCTTTGATTCTCCTTTGATAATCTTTGCTGGATCTTTAGGTTGATGCCAAGTTATGTATAACCAATGGTTGTCTCCATGTATATACCGGTTGTCACCATATATAGGTTAGATATAAACCTCTAGTATACCGATTGTAATATAAACAACTTTGAAGTCACACCGGTAGACAATATGAACATATGTCTGGTATGTGTTTCATTAGTGACAATATATGATGAAGTTATTCATTACAATCATCACCAAGCCAACAACTTCAAGTTCTTCAACCTTTCAACATCATATTCTTTAAGTGCTACCTCAAGTTTCTTCTCCAAACTCATATCCATGGATTCCAGATTTAGGATCTTCCTCAAGCTGTTAAAATTCCTCTGAGGCACAAGGCTCTGATACCAATTGTTGGAATTAAAGAAAACTAAGAGGGGGAGGGGGGTGAATTAGTGTTCTACTAGAATGATCAATTTTAACCTTATGAAAACATGCATTCACCAACCGGTTTACAAATACATATAAAATTGAAAGAAGTAAAGCAACCAATAAGCCAATCACACAAATGAATACCATAACACACAAAATTATACGTGGAAAACCTCAAAGAGGAAAAACCATGGTGGGATTTGTGACCCACAATATCAATCCACTGGTAATATGAAGAGATATTACAAAATATAGGGGCCTGCACTTGCAGGAAGGCTTACAGCCTAGAGCACACTGCTCAATCACAAAAATAGCCTCACTGACTACATAGAAATCTACACTATAGTCTAGAGAAATGATTGAACTGCAATGATAGCATCTTCTATGCCTGAATACAGTTCGATTAAGCTCTGTCTATTCCAGTCTGAAACCCTAAACCCTTACCGTAATACCCTCTTACATAAATATCCTCACATACATTATCTCTCTTATATATTTCTCATCTCCATTACATATCCATATACTTGCCTATATATACATACTCTTTTATATCACAAAATGATATAATCAATTGACTTTTATACCCTTTACAAAATATCATGCCTTATGTCGGCTTACAAAGATAATTACAATATGAATATACATGTTGGCTCAATAACATAAACACATGAATATAAAAAATAATTGCTGATGCCGGATCTCCCAAATGATGTTGGCCTCCAATATCGATAACCTAAATGTGAACCATGGTGACCTGCATTGCCGGTACCGAAAGAATTCCTTCCAACCTGCTAGTGCTAGTGAAGTTTCTGCCGGTACACAACTAAACCAAAATATGAAGCCAAAACAAGTTGCCATGTTGCCATCGATAACAACATATTTAAACCAACCAATTGAGTGTCAATTTCCAACACTTAAGACTCTTCATCTAGCAACATCTTTATTAGTAGAGGAAAAATAAAGTTTTATCAAAATTTTCAAAGAAAAACAAATAAATTTCACTTGGTCATATGTGGATATGCCTTTCTTGGATCTAGATTTCATAATGTACCAGTTATTAATAACTCCAAGGGTCAAGCTTGTGAAACAAAAGCTAAGAAAAATGCATCTACATATAGCCTTGTTGGTGAAATATGAATTGAAAAAGCTATTGGATGTAGGGTTTATTAGATCTATCAATTATGCAAAGTGGACTTCAAATAAAGTACCTATTTAAAAACCAAACAAGAGCATTATGATATGCACAAATTTTAGAGACTTGAGCAGAGCATGTCTAAAGGATTATTTTCCTTTGCCAAACATAGATATTATTATGGATCTGACCACAGGTCATGCTATTTTATCTCTGATGAATGACATTTATGGTTATAATCAGATAATAATAGCCCTAGAATACCAAGACAAAACTCCTTTTACCTATCCTTGGGGAACATACTGTTGGAACATCATGCCATTTGGACTACAAAATGCAAGTGCCACATATTAGAGAGAAATGACCACAACCATCCATGACATGATGCATACCTTTATGGAAGATTATCTTGATGATATTTTAGGAAAATCATACACCGAGAAAGAGAACCTCACCATTCTAGAGAAGATCTTTTATTGTATGGAGAAATTTAATGTGCGCCTTAATCCAAAGAAGTGCATCTTTGTAGTAACATTTATTAAACTCCTAGGATACATTGTATCAACAAATAGAATAGAGGTAGACCATGAAAAATTAAAAGAAATCATGGAGATGTTGTCTCCCAAGAATATCAGTCAGCTTCGCTCACTACAAGGAAAATTGCAGTCTATCCATAGATTAATCTCACAAATAGCTGACCGATGTCATCCTTTTTCACATCTTTTGCATAGAAATGTACCTTTCAAGTGGGATGATAAGTGTGAAGAAGCTTTCCAAATTTTAAAAGAGTATTTGATGTATCCACCAATCCTCATGCCTCCTATTGAAGGAAAACCCCTTCTGCTTTATATATTGGCAACACAAGCATCTCTTGGTGCTCTCTTAGCTCAAGAAGACTTTGAGGGGAAGGAAATGGAAATTTATTACATTGAGTAGGACTCTTGTAGGCTATGAATTAAACTAAACTCCAATTGAGCATGCATTATTGGTTGTAGTTTTTGCATCTCAAAAATTGTGCCACTACATGTTAACTCATCTAATAAAACTTGTAGCCAAGATAGACTCCTTACAGTATTTGCTCAGCAAGGTAGATTTGACAAGAATATTCAATCAATAGTATACATCTTCGTAAGTTTTAGAAATGAGTTTCTTCAAAACCTAGATGCAAGGGGCAAAAATACAAAAAAACTAAAAATCAAGAAAAGTACAAAAAACAAAAAAATAGGAAAAATACAAAAAAAATCATTGAATCAGAAAAAGTGCAATAAAAATAAAGTGGTGAAAACTTGGCAACATGAGCTGCTTGTGACAAACCAACTCTTCTATATATTTGGATTTTAGGATTCCTTCCACATCCATAATCATTGTACATATCCATAATAAAACCTCCTACCCATTTCTATTTGATCATATCATGATATTCCACATTCATGATCATTGTAAATATCCCATTAATAAATTCCTACCATGGCTTGTGAGCTAGTGCTTCCATACACCTATCTTATTCCATTGATAATAAATAGTCATCCATCTTTCCATAATTCATCCATCCATAATAAGGAAGTTCATTCCTATGCTAGGGGCAAATCCTCAACCTAGTTATGAAGTAGGATCCTTGAATGTCACACTTCAGAGGATAACAATTTGAATTTTGATACACAGATGACAAGCAACATAACAACATAGTTTAAACAAAATCATGAGATGGACTATTGAACGATGAATGCAACTCAAACATGAAACATCGATTTACAAACTCAATCAAATAAAGTGATGCCAATTTATATTAGAAACTATTTGAATGGGATGATCATATCTATTTTGATAAGAAAACATATCTATGGCAAAGAAGGTTCAATGTTTGTATCTTTATTTTTGTTAATCATGTTTCCTATGCTACTCGAGGATGTCTGAGACTAGAGAATCTATGATGGGGCATGGTTATTTTATTTCTTTTCTACTTATGGATTATTCTTCAATAATGTGTATACTCATCTAAGGAATGATTAGAAAAAGATCATCGAGGATGTTTCGAGTTATGCATGAAAGTGTTGGCAATTGACACTCATCCGGTAAGGGTTAATGGTTTTTAGGGTTGTTATTGATGGTAACTCTTCTTCAGGTGATTGAAGATTTTTTGGGTTATCCGGCATCAACCACCATTCATTTCAGTTACCGACATTCACTTTACTTCACAACCAGCTAAGTCCAGATCCCAATAACATGAATTTGGAACTCGGTATTGGATAGGACCTAACTAGGAGATCTTAAGGCCCCGATCATTTATTTCATAGATTTTATGGTAACATGTGAAGGCCGACATGGTCATTGGGATTATGTTTGAGATTCATTATATTTCGGTAGCCGACAGGTTTATAATTTTTATTAAAGCTGACATGGTGGAAGATAGAAGGATATTTAAGGAGATCCTTTCAACAATAGATCGAAGAAGTGGTGGAATGTGAATATTTGGTTGCGAATTATTTAGTGATTATCAGTATACATTTTGGTCAGTGATTAGGAGCGTTTATGTGCAGTTTCACATGCACAGCATAATGAGTAGTAGAACAAGGCAAACCATAGCATCAACAAACTAGTACACAGTGAGGGTTATCAGAGCATGAACCAAAACTTATCCAGCATGGTTAGATGCATCTTATAAGTTCATTCTACTTTTTGATTACTTTGTAATGTTTTGCAAGTCAGTGAAACTTCCCATTCCGTGTTTGAGCAGTGAGCTCTAGGTTGATGGCCTGATTGCATATGCAATCCCCTACATGTAATATTTGTATACCTTGATCAAGTATGTAAATATTCTTTGTATTAAGCCCACCGTGGTTTTTCCCTTTGTAGGGTTTTCCACGTATAAATATTGGTGTTATGGTGTTGCCTCTTTATGTGTTATTTGGTGTATGCACTTTAATTTTATTTACTATTAATTGGTTAATAATAATAAGTTCCAAATTGTCATTACCGGTAGAACACTGATTCACCCCCCCTCTTAGTGTTCTTGGATTCCAACAATTGGTATAAGAGCCTAGTTCCTTGGAAGAAGTTTAACCACTTGAGGAAGATCCAAAAGTTGAAATCAATGGAAACCGGTTTGCAGTAGCAACTTCGACTTGCTCTTGAGGATCTTGATAATGAGTAGATGGAGAGTAGTAATCTGAAAAATGAACTAAAGCAAGCTAGAGAACACATCATTTCATTACAAGGAAAGATTTCAGTTGTTAAGGCTAAGAGAAGGGAACTTTGTGATTAATTGCAAAATTAGAACAATGCCAGAAACTCACTTAGGAAGATGTTATGAAGGATCAATGCCAGAAACTCACTCAGGAGAACACTATCTTAAAGAATGAGATACAAGCCCTAGTCATGAGAATGTGCAAGGAGATTGAGGACATAAAGAAAAATGAAGAAAACCTAGCTCAAGCATTGAAGGATAGATCTGGTGAATGCAACAGATCGACACATGAGAATGACATGCTGAAACTTGAGTTGACCCAGTCCTAGAAGAATGAACAGGAACTTGAGAGACAAATTATAATCATGAAAGATGACCTGGTTATTACAAATGAGTATGAGGACAAGTTCAATGATATCTCTACTAAACTTGATGAACTCTGAAGAATTATAGAGATGCTAATGACAAGAGAGGTCTTGGTTATGAAGAAGGAGAAAGCTCTAGCACTTCATAGCAGAACTAGAAATCACTGATAAGACAACCTAATGCTCACAAATTCAATGGTACATGCTTTGTTTGCAATAAATATGGTCATATGGATAGTTAGTACAAAAATAGGAATAATCAGAATAATACATCATTCACTGGTCTTGGAAATGTAAGATGTCATGCATGTAGAAAAATTGGACACATGGCTAACCAATGTAGATCAAATGGAAATCAAGGAAATCTAGGGTTTAACAAAGAAATTCAGAAAAACAATATTGTCTGTTATGCATGCAACAAGGCTGGACATATTACTAAATATTGCAGAAGTAAGAACCCACTAGAAACTAATGGAAATGCTTATGAGAAGGGAAAGGCAAAAGTGGATGACATAAACAACAACATGAGAAAAGATGGGTAAGAAGATCAAATACACAACTGACAGATCACCCAGTAGAGTCATCAGGTTCTACACTGGTAGCAAATACAATCGATAACTAAGGCACTTTGCCTTAGGGGAAGGAAAATCATTGAAGATCATGCGAATACCTCAGATTGGATCTATAGTCAAAGAATTTTGACTGCGGATAGGTACTCAATAAATTTTAGGAGTTTACTGGAACCTACTTGCAGACTATGTGAACTAGTAATGCTTCTCAAAAGCATTTATGATAGTGAATAGGGTTAATGATGATAAAAGGGAAAAGTAAAGTTCTTTTCGTCACACAGCGATCAAGTATTCAGATGAGCGATTTTCAGAGCGATTCAGGGTTCAAGGCGATTTGTGCAAGCACTTTATTTTCAAAAGCAATTTCGTCTCTCGACAGTGTCTTGAGGTATTTATCATTTGCAAAAACCCTAGTTTCCATATCAGGTTATTATGGCTTCTTCATCATTGAACATCGACACTCCTTTGGTGGTGAAAATAAAGTACCGCCCCCATCTAGTTTTCAAGAAACATCCTTTCAAGTCTATTTTGGATGAACCATTGGGTGCATTTTTGAGCGTTTGTCATGGTACTCTTCACACTGAGGATATTAGGGCATACATACATTGCAATATTGAGGAGGTTGGAGGATATGAGTTGTCCTACATTTTCACAGAAAAACTAATCACCGACAACCAGCTAAAACCAAAATTTGAACACTTGTAGAGGAAGGGTTTCACTCAGTTCATGGACTTTCCTACTTTTGATGAGGTAGAATGGGTGCGATATGTTTTAAACCACATTCATAGAGATTTTATCTAGTTGGACCAACTGTACAATATTATAGAGGAAGTGATCAAGAATGTTTTCTGTTTACACAAATTTGGAGGTGTACCCAACCTTAGGTGCAAGCTTTCTAACACTGAACTCAATAAACTCACTGGTGCTACTTTTGATGGATGATCTATGAGAGTTGATGATGTAAGGGATATTGATGTGAAATTTTCCACGATGATTATAGGTTATCAAGTTTATCAGTCTAACCAAGTGAACTCTTTCTTCGACAACAAAATCTTGGTTGGTCATCAAATGGTTAAGGAGGATGCACACTACGATCTTTGCAACGTAATGCTGAAACAACTCATGTCAACGTAATGGTATGGATATTTTGTTATCTATTTGGTATTTTACTTTTTGGTACAGTTCCCAGTTTTAGAAAGATTCAGTAGGCTTTTGACCACCCGGTAGCATCTCAGATAGGTGAAATTTTGGATAGGCAAGGGGATAAGATGAGCAAGGCAAATCTAAGGGCATTTTTCAAGACTTTTTAAGAAGAAATGAAGAATAGATCTAGGATCCCTAAATCTATAGTAGAAAAATATAAGGACACTATATGTTTTATGGTTAATAAAGATGAATTCATGATGGAAGCTATACAACCAAGAATAATTTGGATCATACCAATGGGATATGAGGTGGATGAGGCCACACTGGATGCCTATGCACAACACCTACTACAAGCACCGATAAATGAAAAGGAAGAATTTTTTTGGAACAAACCAAGAGAATGGACTTAAGGTTCACCAGAAACAGGTTGCACCAACAATAACAAAGAAAATGACTAAGGTTGCAACAAAATATCTTTTTGGTGAAGGTCATGATAGGGCAGAAGTTGAATAGAAAGTTAAAATTCTTGAAGCCCGTAGGAAAGAAGAGATGAAGAAGAAGAGGAAAGATGAAAGAGGAAAGGGAAGCTTGTAAAGCATCTCAAGCCACTCTCAATGTGGTCCCGATACAAAGAGAGACTTCCAAGAAACCGGAAGCACCATCCACAGAGCCTGCTACTTCTAAACCGACTAAGTAGAAGGCCACTAGACAAACATGCCTGTTTCTTCTGAGGAAAAAAAATCAGATGAGGGTGTTAAAGAAATTCCAAAGAAGAAAGGCATAGAGAGGGAGAAGAAGGAGGAGCTAAAGAAAGAACCTGTCAAGGAGACTCCCTAGAAGCCTAGGATAACAATTGTACATAAGAGAAAACCTAAGTCAAATGAGCAGTCCCAACTGGAAGCAAAGAGGAGAACCGGTAAGAAGAAGTTGGAAGCTCAAGATTTAATTGATCAGATTATTAATGATGGGAATTTAGATAATATTTCTTGATTCTTTGATGAATTTGAGGAGAATGATAAGAAGAAAATTGAGGAAGCAATTCTTCTATATCTTTTTTCTTCTATTAGGGAATTAATTGAACTTGAGAAAATTTTGCCTAAATAATTGAATGATAAGTTAGAGGCCAGAAAATTATATGCTCAAACTCTGGAGCAACAAATAAAAGAGAAAGAATTGGTTAATCTCTGTCCCACAATAACCCCTCTAGAGATGATAGAGTCAATTAATAAAACCGGCTCATACAAATTTAATCTCAAGCACAGAATAAACAATCTAATGTTGGAAAGATTTGAGGAGATTTAAAAGGAAACTTTAGATATTTGGGTGAGAATTATTTTGAGTTTGGGTTATGAGCTTAGTCCTAGTTTTGTGCAATCTTAGAATATTCAGTTACCAATAGGTCAGCATCCGATAGAACAACAAATTGTACATACTAAGAAACTGGCTAGCACTCCACCAACTACCACTGTACCGGTTAGCGAGTCACATTTTACATCAGAGGATTTACCGACAGACAATGTATAGATTATAGAGGACATAAAGGCACATATAGATAAGGATACAATTAATAAGTGTGCAGAGGATGTTTAGGATTTGGATAGAGCACCAAGTGGTGAAGCCACTGGTGCACAAGAGAAACAATTCTAAGGTTATCTCATCGACAGACAAGGGTAAGGAAGCTATGATGGGACTCTCTTTCGGCTTGGAAATTGACACTACAACATTAGCCAAAGGGAATTTGTCACAAATTTCTATCAGGTTTGACAAACCCTATCACAAAATGTCACCGATAGAGAAAATTTTTGTAGCAACAGCTCTTCAAGGTCAAGCTACCCAGGAATTGGCTGAGGAAGAGTCAAAAGACATAAAATTAATTGAATGCAATTTTGAAGTTTTGAACCGGTTAGTACTATAATTTCAACCACAAGAAAGTGCAAGCTCATCTAGTAAACTGGAAGAAATTATTAATTTTATTCCTAAGCACTATGATTCCTTATTGAAAATTTTATTAATGGAGGCTGAAGAAAATTTTGTTGCAGCCCATAAGTTAACTTTTTTTGCAAATGATTGAGATTGGTAAAGGAAAACTCCAAACTTTTTTTCAATCCATTGATGCAACTTTGGTGAAAGGAGGTAATGTATATAAGACTTGTCTAGATTTTGGTAAATTCACAAAATCCATAAACAAGCTGTTAGAGTATTCGGGTCTTTACTTGATTAATTAAACAATATTTGTTTAATTATTTAAGTTCCCTTTATCTCTTTTACACTTAAGCTAACTTTAGGTTCATAATAATGAATTCTTTTATTAATTATTATGTGCAAGCCTAGGTTTTCCTTTTTAGGGTTTCTTGACCTATTAGAGGTTAACTCTTTTCATTGTATTGTAAGGATTATCACATTACACATTTTGTGAATATTGAGCTCTCATCTTTTTGAGCATATTTTCTGTGTATTGTTTTTTTTGTTATTTGCTTCCTTGCTTCTCCTTGTAACATGTTATTCAACTTGCAGATATCTTTGGGCTCTTGTGGTGTTGTATTTCTCAACTCTCACACAAGCAACTGTCAGATTGTAGGAACAATTTAATTCAGATTTCCAATTCTTTCAACCCAACAACAAATCTTACAAGTTCTTTAGATGGTCAAATTTTGGTAGTCTTGGATCAAATTTTGAAATTGGAGAAGGATAGGGATAGTATAATAAAGAGAGCAAATGAGCTCCAAAATATTATTGGTCCTCGGTTAGATAATTTATTGTTTCATAAAACTAAATGTATTTTTAATATGCAGAGAGAGGATCCCACTACATCAAAAGAAATTGAGTATCATGCAAATCTCTTAAATGGATTCATCTTCATTCTCGATTCACTCAAGCAAGGTTGGAATATCTACTTTTCATTTTTGAAGAATATGTATGCAGACATTATGAAACTTGTATTGAATTGGCTTACAATTATACTATACAAAATTCTTTGAGGACACCTCACTTTGTCATTGATGCCAAAGGGGGTGAGGAATAAAGTGAAAAATGTATATAGTTCTTAGGGGGAGCATTTGACACATATGTACAGGTCCGGAGGTCAAGCAGATTCAGGGGCAGATTGGTGCTATCATAATTTTTCACATGAGTGTTGCCATCAATGCCAAAGGGGGAGATTGTTAGCAATTGACACTCATGTGGTAAGGGTTAATGGCTTTTAGGGTTGTCATTGATGGGAACTCTTCTGCAGGTGATTGGATATTGTTTGGGTTATCTGGCATCAACCGACATTCATTTCACTTTACCAAAATTCACTTTGCTTCACAACTAGCTAAGTCTTGATCCTAGTAGCTGATCTTGATAACGTGCATTTGGAACCCGGTATTGGATAGGACCCAACTAGGAGATTTTAAGGCCCCGGTCATTTATTTCATAGATTTTATAGTAATGTGTGAAGGCCGACATGATCATTGGGATTATGTTTGAGATTCATTATGTTTTGATAGCCAACAGGTTTATACTTTTTATTGAAGTCGACATGGTGGAAGATAGAAGGATATTTAAGGAGATCCTTTCAGCAATAGATCGAAGAAGTGGTGGAATGTGAATTTTTGGTTGTGAACTATTCGATGATTATCGGTATACATTTTGGTCAGCAATTAGAATTGTCTGTGTATAGTTTCACATGCACAACATAACCGCTAGAAGAACAGCGCATCAACCAATCGGTAGAGCATGAACCAGAACTTATCCAACATGGTCAGATGCATCTTATAAGTTCATTCTACTTTGTGATTACTTTGTAATGTTTTGTAATTCAGTGAGACTTCCCATTCAGTGTTTGAGCAGTGAACTCTAGGCGGTTGGGCTGATTGCATGTGCAATCCCCTACATGTAATATTTGTATACCTTGACCAAGTATATATATATATTGTGGGTATCAGCCCCACCATGGTTTTTCCCTTTGTAGGGTTTTCCACATATAATTATTGGTGTTATGGTGTTTCCTCTTTATGTTTTATTTGGTGTACACACTTTAATTTTATTTACTGTTAACCAGGTAATAATCAATAAGTTCAAAACTATCATTACCGGTAGAACACTGATTCACCCCCCCTCTCAGTGTTCTTGGATTCCAACAGAAAGGGGATAATCCTTATCTGTTGATGATAATCCTTATCTGTTGATGCAAGGGATACTCAGGTCATCTTGGTCTCATTATACCTTTATGCTTGTATTCTCTTGCTAAATCAAAATCGATGTAAGAAATACTTAGGTAATCCTAGTGTAATTATACCTAGGTGCTTGTATTTTCTTAAAACATTTTAAAAGCTCAATGATACCTAGGTGCTTGTATTTTCTTAAAACATTTTAAAAGCTCAATGATGAAATAAAGCACTACAACAATATGTTGAAGAGATGAAAAAAATATTTAGATAGGTTTTGCATTTGATTTCATTATAAGTATTTTTATCATCCATTCATTAGGTTATCATTTTATCATTCAAGATCAACAGTTGTCAAAATTGTGATTGAGTATAATTGGGAAAAAAAATACATTTTGTATTAATCTCATCATTTTAGGATCTATTTAGTTTAATTTATTTTAGATCTTTTTCTCATCTTATCATTGCTATTTAGAGTTTATTGAATTTATCATTTAAGATTGTTTAGGTTTATTTAGGTTCACTTATCATTATCCATTGTTTATATCAATCATCATCATATTCATAAATTCACAATAGGATTTCATATAGTACATCATCATAAGAATTTCATAATATAACATTTCATACATCATTAAAAACCCATTTCATCATAAATTCATTTCTTCTCACATATGTATATACCATTATTCCATAACATTTTTATTATTATAACATCATTCATATATAGAAATCATTATAAGCATTTCATTAATTGTAATAAACCATCATGACCATCATCATTTAGATCATAAGTACTACACATCTAACATCATGATAGCTATGCATGTAGAAAATATTATCATCAGAGTGAACATGTAAAGAATCAGAATATCATCATCTCATAGACCAATGTATATAACATCATGATAGAAATCAATCTAAGAAATGCATGTAAGTATCATTATCATCATTATATCATCAGAATAGCATACATGAAAATCAAATAAAAACCATATAGAGAGTCCATCAATGTTTGTCTGCATATCATCATAAAATGTCCAAGTATACAATGATATTTGAGTCATCAAATATACATAGTCTCAAATGATACAACGAAAACATGAAATCAAGTCTTAATCAACATCAAGTGACACTCCCTCCAGAGGCTATTGGCCTCTGATGATGTGTACTTGCCCCACCAGATGGTCCTGCCCCTCGATCTAAATCTTTCCGAGGTGGCCCCATAAGACCACCACTCTCTGTCTGTGCACATCTAGATGGATATTGGAAGAGACACAACTGCCCGCTCTTTGGCTTAGGTGAACAACACTCATATAACCCACGCTAGTGTGCTATCTCCTTCCCCGCATGCACCATCTCCCTAATGGTGTCACTATGAGTGCCTTGAGTCCGAACCTGCTCAACATGATCTAGAATACCCTCAAAGCTCAATGGAATTATCTTTCTCTATAGTGATGGACTTTACCTACTCAATAGTGGTATCTCTCTCTAGTGTCAGGGCCTAAATCTATGTTTGCATCTGTGCTACCTGTGCTTATAACTATGTAATCTGGGCTCTTTAAGTAGCAATATCATCTTGGGGCTACTGAATTTGTGGATCTTGTCCCCCTACTGCGTATTGTACTAGTTGTTGTACCTATAGCTTCGTGAATTGTACACCCCTAATTAGGTGGTACAATTACATGCTTATGTTAGCACCCACCTTAGTGTGTTGCATTTTACATTCTTAATTCCCTTTAAGCATTTAATTAATTAATTAAATTAAATCTAAAGTCTTCTTTTATCACTTCACACATTATAAAATTGGGTCCTTAATCCTAAGTGTGCCCCTTTTTATTTTATTATTTCAATTAATTAATTCATTCAAGCCCTAATTATGTACTATTTTGACCTTTAAGGCCTGATTTCACATATCTAAACATCTTGAATCATCACATAAAGTTGGGGATCACCTTATAATCATGATACCTTGCATGCCTAAAAATTTGGAAAAAAGTTGGTCAGACTGATGTGATTCACATTAGTCCCTACTTTTTCTCCTCAAATTTTGGAATCATGTTTGGGCAGTATTATAATGTTTAAACCCGACTTGATGTGAAATTATATCATTTCTAGGTCAGCTTATGATAAAAAACAAAGTTAGGGTTTCATACATATAGCCTTTTCTTTCCTCATTTGAAGGATCCATCTACAAACAATTGAAGGAGCCCCTTATGAAGTGAATCCTAGCAAATCAAGCATCTATCAAGTCTTCATCAATAGTTTTCATCATCAATTGAAGCTTTAGAGATATTGAAGAATAATAAGGAGATCACTGACTGTTGATTGGCTTGTACCTCTCCCTTAGGGTTTGGTACGATTTCATGTGATTTTCATATCTCTATGTGAGTTTTACAATACTTGTTTTCATATTTACGTTCATGCTTTAGATCCATTATTGCATTTGTGAAATTAATCATTTGCATTTACTTAGGGTTTTATGCTCAAATCGAAGGATATAACTCAAATTCTAGCATTTCAACACATTTAGGATTTTATATATACATAAGGTTCTTGCACACACATTTTCAATACATTATTGGCTATGTGTGGAGGTGGAAATCACCAAAATGAGGGGTTTGACTAAGGCAAAACCCTTTATAGCCACCCATACACCATTTTTGAGCTTGCATGCACATCTGTAGGATTTTGACAGAGCTACAGACTATTTGGGAAGGAAAAAATCACAAGCATAGTCCCAGACCCAAAAGAAGGCCGTAGATCACTAGGATAAAGGTGCCCAACGCCTTGGTCCTCTGACTTTTCAGGCTTCATTTGGTAATTCAGCCATTCAGTGTCTCATACAACATAGTCCAAAAGTATAGGTCAGCAAAGTGATAGGGACCAAGGCACCCAATGTCTTGGTCCAGCTCATTTTAGCTTAGTTTCTGATATCAAGTTCCTATTTGAATTGCATTTCCAGTATTGTGGTTTATATCTTAGTTTTAGTTATGCATTTATCTATTATTTTAGTCTATATCATCACTTTCATTCATCTCTCTAACTTAGTTCATCATTATTGCACAATTAGGTCACTTCTCTTTCATAGTAGTGAAGGAATAGAAATCCCAAGAGTATTCCTTGACTCTCTTCCACAAGAAGTAGTCAAATTGAATCATCTCCTTAGGAGCTTTTGTATTCCAATGTGTGGAGGAAAGTGGGGTTAGGTCCCAAACTAGTTGATTCCATTTTTCACCATCACAGTACCTGTGTTGGGGCATCCACCTGCTATACCCTGACCACCCTCCACCTAATAAGTGGCACATCATCCTTTGAGCCATAACCCCCATAGCCCCCTGCACCACTAATATCCCGTATAATCCCCAAGGGACCAACTCTGCCCTCTCCATCCTAGCCTGCAATTGTACCTCCTCCTTGACCACTATCCCTACCTCCATCCCTCCCTATAGCTCTATCTCCTCCTCTCCCACCATCTCTCCCTCTTGCATCTCTGCCTCCATCCTAGCCACCCATCACCAATAAAGGTCCTCTCAGCCTAGCTCCAAAAGGTCCACCATGAGCCTATCCTCTACCCCTACCTCTCCTCCCTTTCCTCCACCATCATCCCCACCCTCTCCATCACCACCTCGACCAGTGCATCACTGCCTTGTCTATCATGGCTCCCCATCCTCATCATCATCACTAGAACTAGATGGTGGCTCTGCCAAATCTGTCAGTCTAGGGAACGGGTGCTCTACAAAATATTGAGCATAATCATCTGTCATCCCTGCATCTAGTGGATGTGGCTATAAATCATACACAACATGTAGCATAGGAATGAACTCAACATAGGCAATAAAAAAAAAAAGATGACCCCCACTCTGCTCTATTGTTATATGTGTAAAGCGGAAAAAATCGAACCCTAGTTGTTCTCCCCTCCCCAACTCCAAGGAGAGAGAAGGGAGGTCACTAGGGTTGATGGTTTTCACTTAGGAGAGACTTTACATTCAAAAGAGGGGTTGAAACCCACAAGATCCAATCCCACACAATGCAGGATTGGATTCTAAATGAGTTTCAAGGGTTAGGACATCAAGGATACCCTCTTTTGTAAAGAATGTCGATGGAATGATTGAACTAGGAATGTATGTAGAAGCAAGAAAGATTCACTTATAAATAGAGATAGGGATACGGGATGGAGCAGCGGACCTGGAATTAGCAGTAAAATGTTGAGACGGTGTTGTTCTGCAAATTTGAGCGAAAGTTGACGGGACGATGGCGCCCGGAGTGCACACGGTCCTCCGAAAAATCCGCGAAACGAAGGGGGGTCTGTTCGTCTCTGCACAAGGATTCTAGATCTTCAATTACAGCCGCGTACCTGCAACATGCGAAGGTGTAATGTATGTTGTATGTTGTATGTTGTATGTGATCTCCTCTTCAATGGTTGAATCCTTGTCTTGAATGCAACACCTAAGCTTGAATGGAGACTTAGAATACTCAATTGCTTGATGGAATGCTTGAATGCTTGAATGTTTGAATGTTTGAATATCGCTTTCGCGCCTTGCTCTTGCTTCTTTCCTTTTTCTCTTCTCCCCCTCCTTTTAGGAGAGGAAAAGTAGTTTATATACTTGTCGATTAGGGTTGAGAGACTGATTTTTCTGACCTTAGGCCGACCTAGAAACATTATTTTCCAGTTTGCAAACTTCAAGACCCGATGCCCAAAAGGAGAAGGGGCCCAAAATAGGGCCAGGGACCAGGGCACTGGGCGCCATGGTCCTGGGGGACTAGGGCACTGGGCACCCTAGAACTGAAGGACCATGGCGCTGGGCACCATGGTCCCACCTCTCGGGACAACAGGGTGCAAGGAGGGATCATGCCAAGGTGCAGAAAAATGCAGTTTCTGATGTCACAAGCAGGTTTCGGGGTCTCCATTCAGGTTTAACATTGCATCTCCATCGTGAAGACCCAAATGCAATCAAAATTGCAAGTGTCGCAATTTTAGGATGCTACATTTAGCCCCCACTTTAGCGGGAGTATAAGCGTACGCTCATACTTCCGGTAAAGTACAAGGAAACAACATTGAAAGACTTTCACCACGTCAAGGAGGCAAGATACTCCAAGCCCCCAGTGGACTAAGGATCTTATGACTTTGATTGACAAAGTAAAGGGGAAGATCACAAGGGAGAACCATGACTGCCAGTAGTAAGGTTCCCTCACTATGAGTCATGCAAGAAAAATACCAAAAATTTTCAAGGCAAAGCTAAGTTCGCCAAGAAATTTTCAAGTATCTTGAAGAGATATGAACGGGGTGTATGCCCCCCTATGTTAAAGCGATCGCACATGCCTCATTGGGGGTGATTGCTTTAAGGTAGTGATACATATAAGAAATGAGAAGGGAAAGGAGCACGTTATCACAAGGATTTAGCCCCCAAGTGTGAGATAAGCCCAAGGATAATAAACACAACACACAAAGCACAAGGTGACTTCACTTTCCTCGGGGTCAGTATGCTGTATGATAATTCATGTATATCATATGTATGTATGCATAATTGTTCTTCATTCCCCAATCAAGGAAGGTCACCTAGAAGAAGGGAACACGTGTCTTTTGAGTCAACATGAGAGAGACCAAAAGAGATCTCAATGTTTTGCATCATCCTCAAGTAGACAACACTAAGGACAACAAATAAAAGAATGAGAATAACACATAGAAGAAGTAACAAAAGAGATCAAGAGAGGAGGAGAGAGTCTGCTATGCTAATGAAACTAGTCTAGCAAGTCATCTACCCCCCGATCTTGCTGATCAATATTTCTGGAAGGTAGGAAACACGCTAGAGGGGGAACATCCAACACAACAGATGGAGCTATCACAAGATCCAAACAAGGGCTATGTTCATGTTCCAAGCCACGTTGTTCTTGTCTAGGAGCTAGGATAAGTGCTTTAGAAAATTCGTTAGATAAATGGTTATCAACATCAACATATTCATATTCACTATCAGAATGAACAGGAGTAACATCTTCATCATGAATAATATTTTCATCATGAATAACATTTTCATCTATATCATCATCAAGATTTATAAAAATAGGATTTTTAACTCGCACAGGATCAAGACCATCATGCATCTTATGTTTAGGAGATTTTGGCTCAATTTTCGGCTGAGGAGAAAATGGAATAATACTAGCTGAAGGTGTTTTTAGGGATTGCAAAGTTTGAGAAGTAGCTCCCTAAGCTCTAAGACGACGCTTTCGTTGGCGTTCACATCCAGAACGATTTCATCTAGTCTTAGTAGGAAGTTGAGAAGAGTGAGGAGGAGGAATGTTCTCATCCTTATCACTTGGGTGTTTAGGTTGTGGTCTCTTAGGTTGAATAATAGGAGAAGAGGAAGGTCTCTTCTCTCCATAAGAGGAAGGAGGAGGAACTGCTCCATATAAAGGAGGAATATTTGGTTTAGGAAGGAGACCAAGTCCATCATGACGAGGAGGTATAGGTCTACCTTTAGAAAATTTATTAGTCATAGACATAGTCACATTCATAGGGATGGGTTGGGAATTTTCTTGAGGAAAGACATTAGTTTTATCTTTCAAAGGAAGGACTTCCTTCTCAAGAATGATAGGAATATCAAGTTTGGGTGTTCTAGGTTCACTTAGAGATAGGATCATATCTTTTTTCCACTTTTGATAAGATTTGAAAAGATGATCACTCCACGGTGGAAGGGATTGGAATTGTTTAGGGCAAAAATAATCAATAGGAACGCTAGGAGTTCTTTCAGCTGGTTTAAAGAGGCTATGATTGATAGTAACAATTTCACCATTATGGGGAAATTTCAAACACTTGTGAATAGGAGAAGCAATAGCTTTCATGGAAGATAGCCAAGGATAGCCTAGCTTCACACGAAATTGTTCAGATGATGGAATAATAGCAAAGTCTACATCAAGGTACGTGTTATGGACCCCAATAGGTAATGTAATAGAACCAATTGTAGGAGAAGAAAATGCATCAAATAGTTTCACAACCACATTTGTTTCATCATAGATCACTTGATTCAATTGCAAAGTAAAAAGAAATTCTTCAGTAATGACATTAACCATACAAGAAGGATCAATAAGCACTCCACGGAAAGGTGTATTCTTAACTTTTGTAACTATATATAAAGGACCATCAGGTGCCCTGATAGTTTCACTGGAATCAAATGTGATGGAAGGTTCTTTAGGGATTTTCTGCTGCTCTACAAAGTTAATCACATTCGGAGTCATAGACACAAGATCATCAGGTGAGACAGAGGAATCATTAGTATCAATCACATTAGAGGTATGAGAATGTAATGGATCAGTAAAAATCTTAAGATTTTGGTTAGGAGGAGCTACAGATGTGTTGCCTTTATCATTCACACCAGAAACAGAGATAGTATTATTATCAATCAAGTCTTGAATTTTACCCTTTAAAGCAAAACATTTTTCAGTATCATGCCCAGGTTGACGATGAAATTGACAAAAAGATTTGTTATCAAAATAGGGTGAATTCATCTTTGCAGGATCTATTTGCCTTATAAGAGGAAGAGTAAGCACATTTTGTTCCAATAACTTATTCATAATACTATGCAATGATTCATTCAAAGGAGTAAACTTTCTTTCTTTCTTGAAAAACTTAGAAATAGGAGGCACACCTGATGCTGCATTCACATTGTTGTTGATGATGTTTTCATTGAATTTAATTGACTCTCCGTTTGGTTTAAACTTCCCAAATGGTTGTTGACTACTATCACCCTTATCACTCGGAGCCATAGGATTTGCTTGTTCCATTTGACTCATAGTCAGTTGATAATTGTGAAGAGTTGCGCACAACTGTTGGAAAGAAGTAAACTCAGAAAACAAAAGTTTTTCTCTAATATATTTTTGTAAATTAGAAATAAAGATTCTTTGAATATCATTGTCAGGTACTGGAAAAGAAATTTGAGCATACAAATGCTTATATCTACCAATGAAATCAGTCACTTTTTCTTTAACACCTTGTTTACAATGCATTAAATCAATCAAAGTAACTTTAGGACTTATATTGTTTTGAAATTGTTGAATAAAAGCATTTGCAAGTTGTTCGAAAGAAGAAATAGAATAAGAAGGCAATGAGCAATACCATTGTAGGGATTTATCTCTTAATGTTCTAGTAAACAGTTTTGCAAGCAACCTTTGGTCATAAGCAAAATCGGTACATATTGCTTGAAATGTCTTAACATGTGTTAGAGGATCACCCTTACCATTATAAAGCTCCAAATGCGGAATTTCAACATGTTTAGGGGGGATAGCTCGAACAATGTCAAGAGAAAGTGGGCTCGCAACATCAAATGTGGGCACACTAAACTTAGATTGATTCATAGAGGCAATTTGTTGCTGTAAAGAAGAGACAGTTTGTGCAAGATTGTTAATGGTCACTTCAGTCGAAGAGTTCATATTAGATGTGTTAGATTGTGATGGAGGTATTATGTTATTGAAAGAAGGTATTGATTGAGAGTAAGGTGGTGGGACACTATGATAGTTAGTCATAGGAGATGATTGGAGAGGAGGAACACTACAAGGAGGAATGGAATGGTTAAATGAATTGCCCCCTTGCGTCATGTTCGTTTGTGGAGATATAACAGGAACACTCATTGAAGGAATGAGTGAAGAAGTTGGATTGAATGAAGGAAGAGGGATTTCCCCCATGACTAGTGATCATAGGAGGAATGTCTTGTATTGAAGTAGTCATTATGTTTGATGTAAAATTAGGTATACTAGCAATAGGAGTTGTCAAAGGAATAGAATGATTGACTTGAGTAGGAGGTTGTGTATAACCTAAAGTTTCGGCACAACTCTTCATAGGCATCACATTCAAATCCACAATGTGTGCAATACCACACAAAATATCAATTCCATTCTTATCACTTTGAACCATATGTTTTAGATCCTCAATTAAGGAAAGAGCTTCACTATCAAGGTATTCTTGAGACATCCATTGTCGAAAATCATCAAATTGGTTATCCAATTTCAAAAGTTGTTCTACAGAAACCTCATGGAGAGCTTCTTCATCATTAAGAGGATTAGAGGAATTACCCATGTCCTCGTTAAAAAGGCCATTCAAATTAGGTTCCATCTCCTCAGTAATTAAACCTTGGAAAGACTTAATTCTAAGGCTTCGTCTAACGGGAATAGTGTAAGTAGGGCTTATTGTTGTAAAAATCATGCACTAAAGAGAGAGAGAAGATTTTGAATTTTATAGGTAGCAAATTTCAATAAAATCAGCCAATCTCCTAGATTTAAGCTGTTAAATACAATCAGGACGATCTCCCGAAATTTCAGAAAAAATGTCAGGGACCGTGGCGAACGGAGTGCACACGGTCCTCGCAACTTTTTTCAAAATTTTCAGGGATGAAAGTTATGATGATTTTAAAGCTAATCTGAAAAAATTGAGTGATTTTACGATCTGTAGATAGGCCAAAATAAAGTTGCAATCTCAAAATTGAACTCTACCAAGATTGTTGAAAAATGCAAAATTTGAATTTTGAAAAAGAGAGGGAAACTGAAATTTTGAATTTTATGATTTTAGAGGGAATACTGAAAGTAGTGCAAGCTTTGAAATTTAAAAGTTGACTCAATTTCATGCAAATTCAAATTTGAAAGCAGAAATCAAAGTGCCGCAATTAAACACTTAATTTCAAAAGTCACAAATTGTAAAAATTTGAATAAAGCACTGAAATTTTGAATGAATGCCAACACACTTTTCAGATTTAGGACAGTAAGGAACACAATTTTGATATGAATTTTAATTTCAACAATTTTTGAATGATTAGAAGCCTTAATCCAAGCAATCACTAGACCAACTTTGACTTTAATTTTGAAAGTGTTAGAATTGATAAAATCAGCCAAAATTCTGGATTTTAGCAGAAAAATACAGTAAGATCTAGCTCCCGAAATTTCGGAAAAAATGTCGGGGACGATGGCGGTCGGGGTGCACACGGTCCTCGCAACTTTTTTCCAAATTTTCAGGGATGAAAGATATTGTGATTTTGTTGCGGAATCCAAAGTTATAGCCGATTCGGAGGTGTTTTGATCAGTGAAATTATTAGTCAAAGGTTGAATCAAGAGGGTTTTAAAAATTAGGGTTTTGACACTTAACCACTTAATTTTCAGAATTAATGCACACATATGAATTAAAAATTTGTAATAGAAGGATAGATTTGAAACAAGCATTAACAATTAAACATTTCACAAGCTCAATTACTAAAAAGAAAATTTTAGGGTTTTTTATGCAATCAACCTCTAAAATTTGCAAAAGATCAAACATGGAAATGTAATTAAGGAAGCAAATTTTTCAGATCTAACCATGAATAATCAGAATGAGGATGTTCATGTCGGGTTCACCAAAATGTAAAGCGGAAAAATCGATCCCTAGTTGTTCTCCCCTCCCCAACTCCAAGGAGAGAGAAGGGAGGTCACTAGGGTTGATGGTTTTCACTTAGGAGAGACTTTACATTCAAAAGAGGGGTTGAAACCCACAAGATCCAATCTCACACAATGCAGGATTGGATTCTAAATGAGTTTCAAGGGTTAGGACATCAAGGATACCCTCTTTTGTAAAGAATGTTGATGGAATGATTGAACTAGGAATGTATGTAGAAGCAAGAAAGATTCACTTATAAACAGAGATAGGGATACGGGATGGAGCTACGGACCTGGAATTAGTAGTAAAATGTCGAGACGGTGCTGTTCTGCAAATTTGAGCAAAAGTTGACGGGACGATGGTGCCTGGAGTGCACACGGTCCTCCGAAAAATCCGCGAAACGAAGGGGGGTCTGTTCGTCTTTGCACAAGGATTCCAGATCTTCAATTACAGCCGCGTACCTGCAACATGCAAAGGTGTAATGTATGTTGTATGTTGTATGTGATCTCCTCTTCAATGGTTGAATCCTTGTCTTGAATGCAACACCTAACCTTGAATGGAGACTTAGAATACTCAATTGCTTGAAGGAATGCTTGAATGCTTGAATGTTTGAATGTTTGAATATCACTTCCGCGCCTTGCTCTTGCTTCTTTCCTTTTTCTCTTCTCCCCCTCCTTTTAGGAGAGGAAAAGTAGTTTATATACTTGTCAATTAGGGTTGAGAGACTGATTTTTTCGACCTTAGGCCGACCTAGAAACATTATTTTCCAATTTGCAAACTTCAAGACCCAATGCCCAAAAGGAGACCGGGCCCAAAATAGGGCCAGGGACCAGGGTGCTGGGCGCCATGGTCCTGGGGGACCAGGGCACTGGGTGCCCTAGTCCTAAAGGACCAGGGCGCTGGGCGCCATGGTCTCACCTCCCGGGATAGCAGGGTGCAAGGAGAGATCATGCCAAGGTGCAGAAAAATGCAGTTTTTGATGTCACAAGCAGGTTTCGGGGTCTCCATTTAGGTTTAACGTTGCATCGCAATCGTTAAGACCCAAATGCAGTCGAAATTGAAAGTGTCGCAATTTTAGGATGCTAGAATATGTTCACACATACTAGGTTACACCCTGTGGCATCCCTTGAACTCTACCAAACTGCTTGTAAATCCAGACAATCAAGTAACACTCGATAACATAAGGAGTCCGACCAATCAAATATTGACTATGGAAGATAACTGGTAATACCCAAACATCATCCATCTGAGGTTTGCAAGAAATATAGGGCCTCCATGTCACAGTATCCATGGTATCCAGCACATATCTCTAATACTCTAGCTTACCCATCTTAGGCTGGGTGACAATACCACTGTATACATAAATGTAGGGCTGACCAACATCCTGCACTCGATCATGACTAGGTTGTGTAATAGCAATGTGCTCCCAACACCATATATAAAGTAGCAACACCCTAGTCGATAAAATTGCTTCCCCATCATAAACCACCTGGTGTAGATCATTATATAAATGAGCTAGGATAAATACTCCCCAGACATATTGGGTCTTGTGCTGCATCATCTTCTCTAAAATACAACCGCAACCAAATGAAATCCCACATGATCTTCTATCTAGATAAATAAATCCTCCAGTCAATCTAGCTAATATAGAGGGAAGAGGCTCATAGTACATCAACATGTCCTCCCAGTGAACTTCTGAGCCATCAATTTGATCATGTCCAAAAACTCTTTGCAATGCTTTTGTACCACCCATCTCGTGGTGATTGTATTGTATAAGCTCGCTAGTGATCGAGATGCAAAGAATCTTGTACACATCCTCTAGTGTCACTTTAATCTCTTCAGTTGGAAGGTGAAAAGAGTTGTGGTCGCTATGCCACCTCTTTGTGAGTGTTGTTAGTAACCCCTTGTTTGTCTTGATCTCAAGCATGAGCAAGAGGCATCTCAACCCACACACATAGATATATGTCTAATAGCTATAAGTCAAGAATCAAGTGTCTCATAGCAAGAAAACACTCTCGATATTGTAGGACATCTAAAACCTTTTGGATAATCAAATATTGTTGTTGAAGTCAATCATCAATCATCAGCCAATCTATCCTAACTATCAGTCATTGGCACATAGATACCTAACATATCAGCTCTTCGGAGACTAAATCAGTCTCCTCTGATCTCCTATCAAATAATAAGAAATCATTATGGTCATCCCTTGCCAAAAAATAAAAAGTAAAAAATCATCTACCTACATCAAATATTGACTTAGACAACAAAAGCGCTAAAGATTTTATCATATGTGTTATTCAAATTATCAGATATGCTAAAATTAACATATGCGCTAAATCAACACACAAAATCATTAAATCATCTATCATATTCACTATAAATATCATATGCGCTAAGTAAAATCTCAAATGCATGTAAAGTTTTGATGAATGGACTACAAAATTATATACACTAAAAATCATAGCAAATGTACTAAACCAAAACAAAAGCGGTACAAAAGATAACATATGTGCAAATTTTTTTTACAAAAGTGCTACATAATCTATCGTATGCGTTAAAACATAAAAAAATGGAAAAATAGCAAACCCTAGCTTCAAAATTCAAAAATTTGACCTAAAAATGTGTGAAATTTCATACAAGGAAGGATTAGGGATATATACCACCCGGGGACCATAGTTTTGTGGCCTTTGGAATCTCTGCACTCACTTGAATTGGTGTTTGTGGTAGGGAATCACCATCATCATAGATGGCAACACTCTAATCTCTCCAAGTGGGCTCTCCTATCTTCACTCTCCAAGCTCCAAGTATGCAAATGATTTGGCAATGGGCCTGACTCTTGCTATATATAGTCTATGTGTGACCTAGTTGGAGGTGTTTTAATTGACTAATGTTTGGAGCATTTTTTATTTCAAAAATCAATTTCTCAAAAATTTTTTCAGGGATTTATATAATTTTTGTGAGATTGACAAATTATTCAAAAACTTTCGCTGATCAATCTCTCAAGGGGGCATGCCATTGATATTTTACTGTTGGAATCAATGAAAATTGAGTGGGGGGGGGGGGCTGAATAAGTCTTCTGCAATTTTTATCTTTCTTGAACTGATTCTTAAACCACCTGATGCAAATGAATAAAAGTAAAGTGCATAAACTCAATACAAACAAGCACCAAACCATAACACCAAAATTTTTACGTGGAAACCT
Source organism: Cryptomeria japonica (assembly GCF_030272615.1). NCBI lineage: Eukaryota > Viridiplantae > Streptophyta > Pinopsida > Cupressales > Cupressaceae > Cryptomeria > Cryptomeria japonica. The sequence continues at coordinate 291,210,079 of NC_081410.1, forward strand.
GGAAAGGGAAAAACCACAGCGGGATTGAGATCCACAATGTTTAAATATTATGATCAGGAGTATAATAATATTACAAGGGGAATGCATATGCATTCAGGCACACTGCCCAGAGCTCACTGCTTAGTTACAAAAGTGGGCTACAACCCCGAGAGGAATCACTGTACTACAAATGTTTACAAATGATAACTTGAATGTCTGAACTGATGAATATCATCTACAAATGCTAAAGTATAGTTCCAGTTAAGCACAAAGTATCTTACTTCCATTGTTCTGACACACTGCTCTGTTGAGCCGTTCTATCATACATCAGAGCATAAATCCAAAGATAGGGCACATGAAACTATGCATAGACACTCATAAAAGATTCACACACCAACATCAATCTCCAAAATGAACAAATAGATCAGTCTAATATATTCACATCACCTGATTTACGTCACCAACATGTCGGCTCCAAAAACATTTACAAAACATGAAACGTGTAAAAACAAGTCGACTCAATTTGATTACAAATGCACATGCAGACCAAAACAAATGGATTATATGCTTCACATATGTCAGCTTGACAAACTCTAACTTGGAACCAACCAACAAAATCATCCCAAATAGTTCGCATAACATGTTACACTACTAATCACCCAAATAACCTTGTTCTTCCTGAAATGTCGAATATTAGATCTTCAATCTAGCATGAGAATCAATATCGAATGATATGATTGTGAACTAAGCTATTCAAGTCATCCAATTGACTACTTCTTCCACTGCAAAGAAAAATGTGCACCCAAAATTGAGTTCTACTCAATGTACTCATACTCTGACAAACACTATGTTCCACCTTCCAGACTTAAGCAAAGTAGATTTTGAACTTCCAATAGAATGATTTTGCATGTTCTAGATGAATCTTCTAATCTAAGTTTTCATAAATGACAACTGCCAAACACTCCTCAAGAACTTATCTCTAACTGTATAGTGTCTCTTGACAACAATCTCACCCTTTGGCATTGATGGTAACACTTGGTGAAAAATGTCATACTATGCAAAATTTCAAAACTCCAAAAATGCAATATCCCAATAGGCTCCCCTTGAGAATATACAATATTTTTCACTTCTCTCTCTCCCCCTTTGACATCGATAGAAAATATAGGTATCTTCCCAAATTCTATGTACAAGGGTATAAATAAAAACTTATAAAAAATTTAAGATGTCTACAAAAATGGTCCTTAATGACTACAAGTGATCATCCCAACCTTTCTTCAGGTTCTCCAAAATATTGATGAGAGCAATAAAAATATATGCATGCATTTTTTCTCCTCTGAGGTCTGAAGGAACACTTTGTTGGTATTATGGATATGTTGCATTGGTTTTGTCATTAATGTCAACACTTATCAACACTTGTCAACACTTATTAGCATTGGAGATCTTTGGTTATGTTCACCGACATGTTCAATGCCTTATGCACAATCATCGGTATTTGGTTCACCGACAGGTTATATTGTTCACTGACATAAAGGATGACTTGTTATCATCTGGAGATTACTTGATCATGTCAAGACATGGTTTGGACACTTGGTTTTGGTGATTTGGTTATTGATCTAATCGATTTTGCATATTTTTTGTTACCGACAAATTGGTCTAGGTTATGGACCGACAAGTGCTATCTATTCCAGATCAGCATGACACGTTATGAAGATGATTTATTGATTGGTTATTATTGTAAATTCATTAAGCCAACATGATGCATCACATATTGATTCATCTATAATTGATTTAAATGTAATATTCTTAGTGAGACGACCTACACATTTGGTCTTAGGTTTTTGTATATATGTAAGATCTCATTTGTGAGATTATGTAGAAGGTGTGGAAGAGGAATGTAATAAGGTATATGTGAATATAAGCAGAGCTACTCACATAGACATCATTTGAAGATTAAAGGAATTTTATGATGAAGACAATCAGAGCTTAACCGGTACTGAATCCAACATATGAAGATGCTATTTTGAGCAGGACATTATCATTGGATTTAACCATCGAATTATAGTTAGTGTGACTCTCATTTTGTGATCGAGCAGTGAGCTTGAGGTAGTTGGCCTTTCTACTTGTGCAGACCCCATTTGAAAACACATACTATCTGCAGTAGTATCATCTAATTGTGGGTAAGGTTTCCCACCGTGGCTTTTCCCCTTACAAGGTTTCCACTTACAAATATCTATGTTATGTGTTGTGGATGTTATTTGTCTTTCTGTTTCATGCATTAAACTTTATCGATACTATTATTAACTATTAAACTGTTAACTGACATTAAGTTTGGTTTACCGGTATTATGCATCAAGTTTGATTAAGTTATCTTTGGGTTGAAATTAAGTTATCTTTGGGTTGAAATTAATAGACAACTGATTCACCCCCCCCTCAGTTGACTCCTAGTCCTAACAATTGGTATCAGAGGTAAGTTCTCTTTTTGCAAAAGTTTAATAGCTTGAGGAGATTCTATGACAACTAACTATTTTCGGAAGGACAATTCAAAGCTTGATGGAACTAACTATGGTATATGAAAGGTCAGAATGGAGAGAAATCTGAATTGCATTGGAAGAGACATATGGGATGTGACAAAGAATGGCTATGTTGGTCCTACACATAGTCAAGCTAATCCACCAAACTTGGCTAAAGATCAGGAGAATGATTGCAAAGCAAGAGAAGCACTTTTGAGCGTATTGTCATATCAACAAATCATGGGATTATCAGATCGATCTACTGTTAAAGTTATTTGGGACAAATTAGAGACATTGAATGAAGGTGATACCACTGTCAAAATTGCAAAACTGGAATGCTTCCAGGTCAGGTATGAAAATCTAAAAATGGAAGAAGATGAAAGGATTTATGCTTTTATGGAAAGAGTTAATGAAATTATTTTGGGTATACAATGTTGTGGAGGATCCTTAAGTGAAGATGAAATTATTTCTAAAGTTTTAAGAGCATTACCACCAGCATACAAAATGAAAGTAACCGCTATTAATGAATTGAGAACAATGCCTAATACATCAGTATCTAGAGATACCTTGGTTGGAAAACTTTCATCTTTTGAACTTAAACCAAGATTTCTTGTTACCTCAAATCTTGGTTTATGATTTCTTGTTGTATCTAGATCATCAAGTGCCACAGTGAGTTGTTTGTGTAAACTAGAGTCCATTGATTCACTATTCTAGATCTTCCTCAAGCTGTTAGGATTTCTCCAAGGAACTAGGCTTTGATACCAATTGTTGAAATCAATGAACACTAAGAGGGGTTGTATCAGTGTTCTGCAATTTTTAACTTTATTGAACTTATTCTTAAGCCACCTGATGCAAATGAATAAAGGTAAAGCACATAAAATCAATACAAATAAGCACAAAACTATAACTCCAATTTTTTTACGTGGAAACCTGTAAAGGGAAGAACCATGTGGGATTGAGACCCACAATATTAAAATACTGGGATCAAGAGTATAATAATATTACAAGGGGAATGCACATGCATTCAGGCACACTGCCTAGAGCTCATTGCTCAACTACAAAAGAGGGCTACGACCCCCAGAGGACTCACTGTCCTACAAATGTTTACAAATGATAACTTGAATGTTTGAACTAATGAATAGAATTTATAAATGCCAAAGTGCAGTTCCAGTTATGCACAAAGTATCTTACTTCCACTATTCTGGCACACTGCTCTGTTCAACTATTCTGTCATACACCAGAGCATAAATCCAAAGATAGTGTAGGTGAGACTATGCATAGACACTCATACAATATTTACACACCAACATTGATCACCAAAATGATCAAATATATTGGTTTGATATATCCACATCACTTGATTTAGGCCACCAACATGTCAGGTCCAACAACATTTGCAAAACATGAAATGTGTAAAATAAGGCGACTCAATCTGATTATAAATGCACATGCAGACCAAAAAAAATTGATTATATGCTTCAGATATGTCGGCTTGGCAACCTCAAACTTGGAACCAATGAACAAAATCATCCTGAAGATTCTTCATAACACGCTACACCAGTAATCACCCAAATAACCTTGTTCTTCCTAAAATATCGGATGTTGGATCTTCAATCTAGCACAAGAATCATTATTGGAAGCTAGGTTGTGAACTAAGCTATCAAGTCATCCAATCAACTACTTCTTCCACTTAAAAGAAAAATGTGCACCCAAAATTGAGTTCTACTCAATGTACCCATACTCTGACGAATACTGTGTTCCTCCTTCTAGACTTAAGAAAAGTAGACTTTGAACTTTCGGTAGAATGATTTTGCATATTTCAGATGAAGCTTCTAATATGAGTTTCCATCAATGAAAACTTACAAACACTCCTCAAGCACTTATCTCTTTCGATACAATGTCTTCAACGTCAGGGGCAGAATTGAGACTTGATTTAATTCTTAATTTTTCTTTGAAACAATGTTGTTCCAATGTTGTCTCAAAGAGTGGCAAAATGTATTCATTTAAAAATGGATATGATTAATTAAATAAATATTTGTTATTTATTTAATTATTATTCTTTTATTAAATAAATAAATTGAATAGTTTATTTATTTAATTCATTGAGTCTATAATTCTCGCTAGAATACCCTAGAGAAAATAACTAATCTACCTAACAAATAGATTTTTTTTTAAACATTCACTAATTCCACACATAACGCTACAAGAATTCATATGCATTAGTCATAATTTTACATGAATGCATAAACATCTTAATGATAATCATATTCTTAACATCGTAATACGAAGTGGAAATATAATACAACAACTATCCATCCCTAGGGTACCTCAACACCATTACTTAACTATAAATAACACATAAGCCCATCTATAATCATGTTACCATTATCATCCATTATGTTTAGTTCCTAATCAATTACTTTCTTCCTAACATGAGTATTATGAACCATCAAATATCTAAGTTCATTCTAAATCACCAAATAAAATGTACCTAACTCCCATAATGAAATATCATGAAACTATCTACATATTTCTTTTACAAACATAAATATTTCATCAAGGATAACCATTACACATCTCATAAAGATTACTATCATTACACATAAAGATCATAATCGCAAATACTAATCTACTTCCAAATAGGATCTCATGTTACTAAACAATTCTAGAATCATTTATAACTACAAGAATAAACATAAACTACTCATTCTTTTCCCCTAATTTAACATAGGATCTCATTCCCAACATAAGGATCATTCCTACAATATGAATCATATAATAATACACATTCTTAATCTATTACATATCATATTCTTTACATCATCATGTCCTAATACATAAGACTACATGATACAAGCACATAGTTTCTTCTATTGTATCATATCCTAATGCATAATAATATAAGCTACGTAAGTGCATATCCTTCTGTTGCATTTACAAGTCATCACGATACAATGTTATCTCTAATACATAAAGTCATGTCCATAGATCATCTACATAATATAGAACCATAGAAACCATAGACATGCACGCTAGCATCCAAAAAATAACATCCCAATGGAAGAAGACATCAAACCAACCGACCATGTGGAACCAAATAGGAACCACCCCCCATGCTAGGAGATGACATGGGGTTCCAAATCACACTCAAGACCTAGGTTGACACCTAACAACCAAATTCAAGATGACAACCAAAAGACAAGAATACAATAACCAAACCACATCACAAGGCTGAAGTACAACAACAAACTCCCAGAGACCTAATCAACAACAAAGGCATAAGGATAATGAACACATGTAGGGAAGAGTGTCATCACATGCTATCCTGATGAAGAAGGGAACATTTACAAACCTTGATAGACACATCACCATGTGATATCCTCACAAAGAGGGTCAATCCACACACATAGTAGTCATGCATGTTATCCTTACATAGAAGATAATATCCATACTCCTGATATACATACATGCTACCCTCACATAGAAGGGTAAAATCAATATCTGATAGAGATGTGGAGCCATCTCAACCTATGTGAGAAAAAGGGAGATTAGCTTGCCATCACATTATCCTCAAACCAATCTCATTAAGTGTATCCTAACCCAGTTAATTAATTATTAATATTATCACTTGTTTATATCAAGAAAACTTTCAATGTTCCCTAGCAATCTAGACTCTACGCATCCATCAAGGAACCACTTAGCAGCCTATCTCACTCGACCCCGGTCATGACATGAAATCCTACTCCCCCTAACCATATGCCAAGACCTTAGGGTAAAACATAAACCACATAAACATTACAATAACATCATGGATGCTTTCCATGAAAATAATATCACAACAATAACATCACAGATACACATCTAAAGCATAACAATGAGCTATAATGCCAGCATGCCTAAACAAGATCCTCCGCCATCAAAAGTATAGCAATAAGCAAAAGTAAGACATACACCATCTTACTCAACAATAAGCAAATACAATCCTCAATAGTGGGGCACATTCATCCCACTTGAGCTCATATACAATATACCTCAATCACAAGGCATTCTTCTTAATACTAGAGCTAATCATCATATGTGCACAAACCTCAACAACAAGGCACAAACCATCTTGCCATAGCACAAATAAACAATAAAATGAATGATACTGAACCATATACATCTTAGAGAAAACTCAAGACAATCACAAAAAGCCTCTGGTACAAGCCCAAATCCAAAAATGCATCATAGATTGACAAAATGATAAAAAACCCATATACAGGGCAGTTTGGCACATCCACCAATTAGATTAGCACAACTACAAAATATAGTAGCACATTCACAGAACATAACAATGCATCTACTAATCTTGATGGCACATTGGCATAACAAAACAATGCATCTTCCTTTCAGAGTGGCACATAATCTATATTAAATAGCACATACAATATATATATTTGTTCATGCAACCAATTCTGTAACACATATACATAAGGGACTAAGATCTCAGAAAAATAGAAATAAAGACTCACAATTGACTTAAAAGATTCACTAAGGCATAAATTATGACTCAAAACCAATCTAGGAGGTGTTGGAGCTCAAAATTGTAGGGTGTTAAATCTTAAAGGTATGCCAAGCCTTATGATTGAATTTAACACTCAACTCCGGACAACTGATAGAATTGGTCAAAATTATTGTAATTCCCTACACTTCAGGTACTGCTAAACCTAAGCGGGTAAACCTTATTACCAAGTATCTTCACCTTATGACACTTAAGCATATTATTGTTACAAAACTGTCCTAAGGTCAATCTCAAATTGGCATTAAAGATTTTATATGACCTACTACTTCTATCCTTACTTCTTACTCTTATTAAACTGAAAAATAAAATTTAAAATTATGATATTATAGATATGTGGTTTAGACCAGTGTCTTCTTTTCCTATTGGTCTTAGAGTCTTATGAAGTTCCTTTCTTATATTCTCCTTGTTAGACAATAAAATTACCATCCACTGTTAATCCTTCCGAACTTAATGATTCAATTTCAATATGACAATTACCATACATGCAATTTTAATCTTTCCTAGAAAGAGGCTTATGTAGTAATTAATCCAAGAGTATATCTTATCTTGTTCACACCACACAACAATGTAGCAGTCTAAAAATAATGAAATGACCATAATTTCAGAAAATGAACAACCTTTGATTTCTTATCAGCAAAATAACAAGCTCTAATTGAAAATCATCCACAATAATTCTTAACACAATATGAATTGAAATCAAACAAGTTTGTATATTGGTAGAGATATAAAAGTATATATTTCATCATGTCTTGCATAAAATAAATGATCTTCCTTTTATAAGGAGAGATCAAACACATATGAAACATCATGTCTTTTGGAAATAAAAACATAAGTTAGTTACATAATGTAACTAACCACACAAGTCTTCTAACGATTTAAGAGAAACAAATTAATAGCCCCTAGGTGATCTACATATTCCTTCTCTTTATAAGTTGGGATGTTTGAGACAAAATGCCACATAATATATTCCTTTCTATACAGCGTATTCAGGACCATCTTCATGTTATCAAGAATATAGTCCTCATCATTGATCTCATTCAATGCTTGTGGATGTTCTTGTGACAACAACTCCTTCCGTTGCTCTTGCAACATTGACGTACCATCATCATTGTTCAATAGTGAGGGGAGGGTTTCAGTGTCTTTTGCATCCAGCCGATTCATATCATCTTCCACCTTTTATTTTCACTCCATCTATTTTGATCACAACTTTTTGATATTCTTTGGCAACTTGGAAGATTTAGGATCTTGCAGCTTATTGACTATTTCTTTCACCCCTTCTATCAAGCCAACATGTTCCTATAATACCCTGAAGGTTCCTACATAAGTGTTCCAATAGTCATTAGCATACTCCATTATTTCATTGAACCTATGGGTGACTAATCCTGCCATCATGTCATGTGTAGTCCTTTTCCTTTGTTCATCTTTTTTCTTCAATGTTTTTTGAACCTTTTCTGCTTGATACCTCCAATAATTTGTGTCTTATAGAACTTCAGTAATCTGCTACTCCTGCCCATATGAAAATTCTTCTATTTTAGGAAGCAACCTCAACTCCTCCAACTGATGAACTCGTTCCTTTATTTTATCATATTTTTCCCTATAGGTATCTCTTTCTTTCACTACATATTTTATCTAGACCTTGGTGAATTCTACCACATTAACATTTAGGTCTGCTGTTTCTAATGGATCCATTTCACAAACCTTTTGGACCATGAGATGACCAAATACTTTATTAGTCTCCACTAAGGTGGGCATTTTATTCCTTGGGTATAAGACCCACTGCAACAACACCTACTTGTCTAGGTCAAAATCTCAACCACAGTAGATTTTGACAATATCTTGTAATGACAATTTCTTTTGAGTGTCATGGTTCTTTTCAAAGATATCAAATAATAGACTAGAACTCATATCCCATCTAGGTACAATGAGTACATTGGCATCTTGTAGGAGTTGTCTTTCCCTAACAGGGGTCATGGTAGCAATATTATTATCTACATCTTGTTGGAATTTGTCAAGTAATTCACCCTCATTTTCCTGTGTAACTTCACCAACTTGTTGCCTAAGTATTTTTCCTTTGTACTTATACAAGAATGTCTTTAACTCTTGATAATGAATAAACTCATCATCAAAATAATTTTTTCTCCACCAAGTTGTATGATATCCTATCTTTTTGCTATAGCTTCTACAATAACCTCCTCTAATGAGATGGATCCTTCTCTCGAATGTCCTCAAAATTTTTTTGTATTGAGGGGTTAGGCTGTGGTGATATATGTAGAAGAGGTGTTACAACTTGTGTTGGATATTGCTACTGCTAGGATATGTTGTTGTCATTGATTTCAACATATTCCTGTGTTTTGGTGTCTCAGTGATTGCAGAGAATTGATTTGGTTGTTTTATCTGTTTGTTATGCTGAATCAAGTTGAGATACTTGATTTAGTGTTGGCTTCATGATTATATGTGGTGATTTGATTGAGTTATGGATTCTGGTTTGAGGATTGGTTTTTTAGTGTTTAGGTGTTTGATCCATTGTGCTTCGGAATGATTATATCTTAAGTTATGGATTTGGGAGAGTGTTTGGGATGTTCATGTGTATCTTCAATTTAGATGGTTTGTGATTTGGTGCTCTGCAAGTTATCTTTCTAGTCCTAGTTGCTTCTGTTGAGTGTTCTCAAGTATCAACATGTTGATCGATGGAGATTTGATTAAGTGGTGTCGGTGCAACTTTTGCAGATGGTTCTAACATGCTTGTTGTTGTTTCTTAATTGTATCCTATTTGTTTTGTTGGTCAACATTGATCGTTGTGCACATTATTGAAGATCTTATGGGTTCGATGATATTGTTCTTGTTATGCGACATTTTTCGGTGGTGTAGCGTGTTGTGGTTGATCTTGGCAAGATTTCTGGAAGTGTTGCGTGTTCGAGGATTTGATTTGGGTCCATGCTATGTTGTTATGAAATTGTATTGGTTGGGTGGTTGATTTATGTAATTAGGTCTTAAGGGTTGAGCTGACCTTGTAGTCAAGGTTGATGATTTGTATAAATAGGTGTCATATTCATGTAATTAGTGTAGAGGTGTTGTGTCTAAATTATCAGAGAGTGGTGTATGCGTGAGCAAGTGAATTTATCTTTTGGTGTGAAGTGTAGAGTAGAGTGTGTTGTAGAGAAGACAATTGTGCTTAATTAAAACTGTTATCAGGCATTAGAAGATGCTATTCTTTCAGTTCATCTAAACTGAGTTGTTGTCCAAATATTATTGTAAGGCAGCGAACCTTCCCTGAGGGTTGTAGCTGTTTGGGTTATTATATTTTGAGAATTGAGATCTAGGTAGTGTTCCTGAATGCATGCACATTCCCCATTGTAATATTTCCACATACAATTGTAGAGTATCATCTTATATGGGTAGGTTCCCACCATGGATTTTCCCTTAACCGGGTTTTCCACATCAAATTTTTTGGTGTTATGTGTGTTGCCGTTATTGTGTTTATCTTTGTTCTTGTTGCACTTAATCAGATTTGAAGTTGTGCTTAAATTGCTTAATCTAGTGAAAACTAATTCACCCCCCTCTCAGTTTTCCTTCATTGTTGTTGCAAACAATTGGTATCAGATCTAGATCCTTTGGAAGAAGCTTGATTGCTTGAAGAGATCCAGGATGACAACCTATGTTTTCAAGAAAGAGAGTCTGAGATTAGATGGAAGAAATTACACTGTATGGAAGGACCAGATGGAGTGTCATTTGAAGTGTCTTGGAGAAGATTATTGGAAAATTACAAAGAATACCTACATTATTCCTCAGAATGGTCTAGTTGTTGCAAATGAGATCGAGGATGCTGAACATAACATAAGAGCTAAAGAGGCATTTCTGAGTACCCTGATCGATTCAGAGATGACTAATGTAATGGGACTTCAAATTGCACATGAAATCTAGGAAAAGTTAGAGACCTTTTATGAAAGAGATGAACATGTCAAAGTTGCTAAGTTGAAGAGTTTGAAAGGAAAGTATTAGATGCTGATTATGGGAGATGATGTGAACATATCATCCTTTATGGATAAATTGAATGAACTTGTCATGAACATTAGATGTATCGGTGGAACTCTTGAAGAAGATGAGATTGTTGCAAAAGTACTGAGATCCTTGCCTCCTTCTTACAAATCTAAAGTTTTTGCTATTGATGAGATCAAAACTATGACTACCATGATAAGAGACATGCTAGTTGATTGGTTTGTTGCTTTTGAGTTGAGTGAATTTGGAGAATCACATGGTAAATCTAAGATTGCATTTAAAGAATCTATAATCGAGAAGCAGAAGTATGATCTGGGAGAGAGTTCATCTAGGGTTTCTAGATATGAAAGAGAAATGACAGAGATGGAAGAAAAGGAAAGAGAGTTGGATGAGCTTGAAGCACTTATTGCTTGGAGATTGCCTAAGGGAGCCGATAAGTATGATGGGAAGTTACCTTTGAAATATTTCTCTTGTAATAAGATAGGATATTTTGCTTCTAGGTGTCCTAAAAGAATGTCAAGGTATCATAAGCATGATAAATTTGATAAGAATGGCAGATATGAGAGGCATGATAAGTATGATAATCCCTATAAGCCTAACTAGAAGTACAAATATCAGAAGAAATGTTATTATGCTACTAATGAAGGTGTGACAGATGAAGATTCAGTGGATTCGGAAGATGAACTTGTATTTATTGCTATTAAGGAGGATGATTTAGCACCAGTGAATTCTACAAGATGCATTGTTGAGGAGAAAGCTTTGGCTACTAAGATTGAAGAGAAAGATGAATGGGTAATTGACAGTGGTGGTTCACATCATATGATATGTGATAAAAGTAAATTTGTGAATATGAAGAAGTATGATGGTGGTATAGTAAGATTTGGAGATGATAAAGCTTGTGTAATTCATAGTAGAGGTTCTATTTATTTTGATGGTAAGCATAATACTGATGATGTATTATATGTTGAAGGTTTGAAGCATAATATTTTGAGTGTTGGACAAATGGTTGATAATGAATATGATTTGCAATTCAAGAATGGTAATTGGAAGATCCTAAATGCCTCCGGTATAGAGATTGCATCAGGAACTAAGACTAAAGGTAATATCTTTCACTTGAATGCCGGTGAGAAAAGTTGTTTGATTTCTCAGATAGATGAAAGATGGTTGTGGCATAGAAGGATGTGTCATGTTAATTTTGACCGTATTATCAAGATAAGTTCTACTCAAGATGTTAGATATTTTCCTAAGATTATGAAACCTTCTAATCCAGTATGTAAAGAATGTCAGTTGGGAAAACAAACAAGAATTTCATTTAAGAGTAAGCAACATAGATCTAATGGATTATTAGATCTTGTGCATACTGATTTGTGTGGGCCTACAAGAATGAGAAGCATGCAGGGTGACAAATTTTTGATGTTGTTGACTGATGACTACTCTAGAATGATGTGGGTTACTTTTCTAAGGGAGAAGTTAGAAGCACTGGAGAAATTAAAGGTATTCAAAGATAAGGTGGAGACAAAGACAAGATTGAAGCTGAAATGTCTGAGATTTGATAGAGGAGGAGAATTCACATCCAGTGAGTTTGATTCATTTTGTGAAAAGCATGGAATTAGAAGACAATTGCTTGCTCCTAGAACCCCTCAGTAGAATGGAGTTGTTGAAAGGAAAAACATAAGTATTTTGGATGCTGCTAGGACTATGTTGACTAAATGAGATGTTGCAAAGACCTTTTGGAGAGAAGTTGTTAGGATTACTGTATACACATTTAACTAGGTGCAAATAACGTTTATTTCGATAAGACTCCTTATAAGTTATGGTTTTGTCATGTTCTTACAGTTAGATATTTCAAAGTTTTTAGAAGTAAATGTTATATCAAAAGAGATGAAGATATTGGAAAGTTTGATGCAAGATGTGACGAAGGAATCTTCTTGTGTTATTCTACTAAGAGCAAGGCCTACCGTTGTTACAATAAGAGGTTGAAGAAGATAGTGGAAATTGTAAATGTGAAAGTTGATGAATGTCATGGAAAGCAGATCAGTGCATGTGGATATGAGTTTGATGATCAGGATATCATTTCAAAGCAAGTGTAGACTGACAGCCTGATGCAAAATGCTCCTTTAGAGACAGTTAATCTAGATATTGCTACCAACGGTGAAGAAGTTCAAGAACCTGAGAATCAAAATAATCAGAAGACTCTGAGGTATGTAAGATTAAATTATTCATAAATTTAGATGATTGGTGATAAAAATAAAGGTGTGATGACTAGAAGAAGGATTGCTGCTAAAGAAATATGTTTGATTTCGAAGATTGAACTGAAAGATGTTGCTGAAGGTTGTAAAGATGAGAATTGGATAAGAGCTATGGAAGAAGAGTTGAATCAGATTGAGAAGAACAATACATGGGAACTTGTTCTGAGACCTAAAGACAAGAATGTGATTGGCACTAAATGGGTGTTCCGAAATAAATTGAATGATGCTGGTGAAGTGGTTAGAAACCAAACAGGATTGGTATGTAAAGGATGCTCACAGATGGAAGGAGTTGATTATGAGGAGGATTTTTCTCTAGTAGCTAGAATACTCATTTGTCAAGAGAGTGATATCAATAGGCTCCTCTAGGGTTAGGTCTAGGTCAAACACTCTGGACATGTAGTTCCTTGTTATAGGAAACAGTGGCTTCCCAAAAAAATCATAAATCACTTTGGTTGTAGGATCATAAGTCCTGGCTAGTAGAATTATCAAATCAACATTAACAAAGACTTTGGGGACTACAAATTTTCGGACATTAAAAACCCATGGGCTGCAAATAGGTTCTGCCGTATTTATTTCTCTAAAATTATACAAAATCAACTCATACCCTCTCATAGGAATCCATATATCCCTTATTTTCTCATACTTATCCCCTAAAATATTTGATTGAGATGACTTTTTTGAATTGGGGCCAGAATCAGGAAATTGGTCAATTAAAGCTTGATTTAGGTGACTTCCCTCCTTTTATTTTTAAGGTTTTGGTTCTGAGGGATTCTTTGTTTCAGTTTTATTTTCCTTTTATTTTATAACCCTAGGACTTTTAGATTGACCCTCCATTGTGACATAAATTGAACAATTGAATTGAAAAATGACGCTCTTTGGAATCAGGCACTTACTTGTAATGGGATTACAAACTCTAAATTTGTTGCTCGCCTCTTGTTCTGAATTGCTCCAAAATTCATTGTCTAGATATCCTATAGTGACTGAATGAATGCAAAATCTTCCTTTCAAATTTTATAAATTATCACTTTGAGGGATAGTTGTAGAATGGTCATTAAATTTGTGAATTCAAAAATTTGTGTGACTGGTGCAGGAGCACCTAGTTTTGAGTGCAATTTCTTCATTTTGGTGTGTTTGTTCATAGTTTGGTTTGGGATGGTGAATAAGATCCTTCTATTAGGTCCTCATATGTTTTTGTAATGCTTTGGTAGGTTGAATGTCCATAGGACAATGCATTTGCTCAATTTTGGCTTGTAAGCCCTTGTAAGCCTAAAATGGCATAATCTTGCATTTTGATGTAAAATGTCTTGAATAGACTTGTTTGGAATTGGGAAATGTTAATGTATTGTTTTTTAGTCTTTCTAGATGGTTTGGAGGATAAAACAAAGAATGTAAGGCAAAAATGCACTTTTTGGCAAAAGTTGTCAAAGTTGCTTGACAACTTTTTGCAACGTTGAGCAACTTTTTGCAATTTTGAGAAAAGGGTTGGTTAGGGAACCAATGGAGATTTAGTTAGGACACAAATGGCACATAAATTCTCTGAGTAGGAACTTATTGAGGTTGGTGAACTCCTGGAGCAGACTAGAATACAAATTGGAGACTATTTTTAAGATTTTACCTTGTGTTTTCCAAGAGTTAGAGCAATAGTCCGTACTTAATGGATTGATTGCATTTATGTTCATTAATTATTGTTTTTTACATGTTCTTGTAGTTCCTAGGAAGCATCTTGATTAGTTTTTGTGCAGGTTTTGAATTGAGTTATTCATTTTGCAAGCTCTCGACCTGAGTAGGGGTTTGAGAGGCCAAAACATGGTTCCAGCTTGAATTCCTTTGATTTCTTCTCAATAAACCTTGTTAATTGAGCCATGGAACCCTTGTATAGTGTATATAGTCTTTATTTTTCTTTGGAGGTCATTGAAAAGCCAATGAGCATCATTTTCTAGGCGAGCTCAGTCATAGCCCGGTTAGGAAATGAGTGAAATTATGCAAGTGATTGCAGGGATGAGTAGGGTTAGAAGTGAAGAGTGTTTTGCATGAACAAGTGGGGTGTGTTAGAGAATATGTGTGAATTTGGAGGTGTGGAAGATAAAGAAATACACCAAACCCTTGGAAAAAGACCAAAACAAGCCTAAAACCACCTAAAACAAGCATTTGTCGAGTTCCGTACCTGTACAGTCAGACTAAGATTTCTCATTTCATAAATTGGAAAGTACTTCCAAAAGGGTACTCAGATCACCAAAGAGTTTGTGTGGGTCTATGGGGACAGTGTGAGAAAATCCACAAAAACCGGTTAGGTAGGGCTAATTAGGGATCTAGGGCTACTAGGCCTAGAAAATAGGGAAAGGAAGGAGCGATGGGGAAAGGAATAAAACCCTCACTCAAAACTAGTTGATTACCCTTGAAAAATATTATGAACACTTACCACAACCTCTGCAAGCATTTTTTAGGAGTTTGAGAGTGTGAGGTTGGATTTATGCTTGTGAATCCCAACCATGCCTGAGCAACCAGTGAGCACATCTTGATTGGGAGCACTCCTAGAGAGTTGAGAAGTCTAAATTGACTAGTAGACTAGATGAATGATGAAGGGAGACCACTAGGAAAACACTTGACTTCCTTTTACAAAGGATTGACTCTCTTTGAGTTCACCTCCCCATCAACGACATAATGTCATGTTGGCACATATTAATTTCAGAAGACTACAAGTATTGTTTCACCACCACTTGTTCTTTTCGGTGACATTATTTTCTTCTTCTCCGTTGTCTTCGACTATGTCAAAACATAAACTCTTATTGGTATAGCAATTTTCAACTCCTCAGATGTTCTTTATTTTGATGTAGAACTAGCTTTTACTATAGTGTTTATGCTTCTTATCGATTCACGCAGTTACACCGAAAATGAATATTTCAGCAAGATCATTGTCAGACTTTGTCGATAAATTATTCTAGCTTCCTTTCACTATTATGGGTCCCACCTGATTTTCTGTATAGCATGCCATTTCGGTAAGACAATTTTAAGCTTGATAGAATTCAATTACTACACTGAAATCTAATGATTTCGGTAAGAGGAACAAAGAGTTTACTTGACACCTTACTTATATTTGAATATAACCTAGGTACTTTACCCCAAGAAGCTTCTTTTTCGTTATAGCATGTGCTTTCGGCAAGACATTTTTTGCGCTTAGCAGAATGATATGTTACATCGAAGCTCATAGTTTTTGATGAAACACAAAGGAATTTATATCGATAAATAAATATTTTTGGTGTAACTAGTCTTTTTAGAGAAAGTTATATTTATTTTGCCAGTGATACTTGGTACCCTGAAATGGTGTTTTTTTTACTGAGTTGAACGCTAAGTCTTGCTGAAAAATGGATCTCACCAAGAACATCTTAATGTTCTCCTTTGAAGCTATATGCTGAGCTCTACCCTTGTGGGAGCCCATTTTAGCCCACATATAGAAAATTTTGTAGTATCATGTCTTTCATTAATGATATTGTAACAATAATAACCTTATCTGATAGATAAATAAACCATTCTTCTCAAACAAACATAATGGATGCACAAAGATGAGTGTCAGTCATACAGAGAATTTTCTACCAGGTTGATGCAATATAAGAATCTTAATGATGGTAGGTTTCAAGAAAATGGCTAGTTGTTAATTTTAAGGAAAAGAGAATTTATCAAAAATTAAGGCTCCAACAGGAGGGATGCAATAACAAATATATCGCAAGGAACATGTAAAAATCTCAACAATTAACCAAGTTAAGGACACAAGATTTATTCCCAAATGCCACAAGAACTCATGACAACACCCAACACAATAAATAAAAAGCTTACAAATGTCTAATTCCCCAATCTTAATACATATATTTTAATATTAATAACCTTTCTTCAATTATGTTTCCCAATCTCCCACAGACAATCTTTTAGCGAACACAAAGAAAACAACTCTCTCCAAAAATCAAAATGCAAGAATGGAAAAAAATCTCCAACCTGGAAGTAGAGTGATGGTAATGCAATCATAGAGAGAACAAATCCAGAACAACAAGCTTTCCAAAAATCCTATCCAACCAAGCAATTCCAACTCCAAGCAATTCAAAAATCCAAAACTTGCAGAAAATATCCAGAAGCACACACCCGCAAATGCTCAAAAAGTCAATAAATAAAATCTCATTCAAAACTATAGAAGAATCCCAACCAATCAAAATATTCCAATCAACTATACTTTATACCAACCCCCTTCCAAAAATTGAGGTAAGAATATAAAATAATATTATTTACTTACCCCCAAATCTCAACCAATAAAATAATAGGGTAGGTATAAACATAATATTTAATTACTCAATTAGTAACAAGAGAATGTAATAATATAATAACCAATAATAATAATAAATCAAATCCCAATAAAATAAATCAAAGGCAATATAAATAAATGCTCCAATTAAATATAAAATGACAAATAATATAAATAAATAAATAAATAAATAAATAAATAAATAAATAAATAAATAAATAAATAAATAAATAAATAAATAAATAAATAAATAATAATTTCCTCACAATCACAAGTCCCAAGAGGGCCAATCATAACAAGGGGTAGGTACACAAATAATAACAAATAAATAACCCATAAATAAAACAAGAAGGCAAATAAATAAATAAATAAATAATAAAAATGATAAATAATTAGATAAACAATAAATAAATAAATAAACAATAAAGAAGATAAATAAATAAATAAATACATAAACAATAGACAAATAAGCAAAATGGAGAATAAATAAGTAAATGTACAGACAAACATAAATACTCAACCAATAATTAAACAATAAATAAGTAAACAAATAATTAAGTGCGCGGATAAAAATAAATGCTTTAGCCAATGTAATTCCACCAAATAATCATTAATTTATTATTAGCTCCCAATAAATAAATATATATTTATATCCGTACCAACCATTATTTAATTAATTAATTTTCACAACTCTAAATAACGAATAAATAATTAATCAAATTCATATATAATTATAAGTGCCCAAATATTATAATTTAAACTTAATACCATTATTATCTCCCACATACATATAAAATATAATAAATAAAGTCTTTCATGCATAATTATATATGCCAGATATTATGATCCACGAAATAACATTAATAAATAATGACCCTCAATAATTAATTACACAATAATATCTAAATATTAATGACATTTATTGATTTAATTTAATACTAAATAAACTATATAAATCGATTAATTATTAATTAATAAATAATCGCAAACCTCTTTTAGAGCCTCCTCTAGCCACTGTCCCACCTTTACCAACACTGAATTATCAAGTTGCAGGCCAAGTAAATACTGTCACACTCCCAAATCAAGAGTTTCAGGAGTTTAAAAATGAAAAGAAAACTATGTTCCAAGGCTTTTGTAACAAAATGACCAATATTGAGAAGCAAGTTTACCAGAACACCAAGCCTTATAAATCCCCTTATCAGAACAACCAGTAGAATTATGCCTCCTTATCAAGCTGACCCTCAGGGTCAAAGAAGAAATTATAACCAAAGATCCAATATACCATACAATCCCAATACTACCAGCACATCTAGAGATATCATCCCAGCTCAAAACAACATGGCATCAGATTATGATTTGTGTTATCCTTGTAACCAACCTCATAATCGGACCACTTGTTCGAATGGTATGCTACATCAAGCACTCATGGTTCAAAACAATGTTGTTGTCTCAAAAGATAGTACTCATGGAACTCATGATCAACAAGTTTCTCATTTTGAACAAGGCTAGAATGTCACCTTGGTCAATTGGCAAGGTGAAGAATTCCATGGAGTGAATCAACCACAAGATCAAAATTAGTCCTACACTTCTATTGCAACCAATACATGTTCTAAAAAGAGAGCCATTAATATAGGACAACAAGCTGATAAAGGCATCAATCAGGCTTCTATATGCCAACAAGCACCACTTGGACCTCAACCCACTCCGAATACACAAATCATACCAAAAGGGAAACCAGTGGTCAACAAGGATCAACCAAAAGATCAATTACAAACAACACAAGTTCAAGAGGATGATTTTGTTAAAAGAGGGCAGCAAAAGGTTAGTACAAGTTCATTTAATATTATGGATCAATTGAAAAAGATGCATGTCAATGTCTCAATGTGGGATTCCTTATCTCTTCCAGGGCAAAAGGATTTTCTTAAAAATGCCTTGTCTAACATCTCTTTGTCACAAGAGCTTCCTAATGAGCAACCCAAAGTAGTCTTATCCAATGCCCCTCAAGAAAAGAAGGGCGAACAACAAACTCAGAAGGTTAAAACCTCTTCTTTTTATTTGACTTTAATCATAGGTCAACACCTAGTGCATAATTGTATGATTGATTCAGGTACAAGTAGTTCTGTCATGCCAAAGAAGATAGTTGATAAGCTGGGTTTGACATATGAGCCTCTTTCAAAAGGGGTAGTCTAGCTAGATGGGACAATAGTAAACACAATAGGTGATTAAAATTTTGGATCTCATATTGCATGCATGCACAAACTTCTCAATCCCACAAGATGTCTACATCACAGATCTTCCACCTTACTTTGCTTTATGCTTGTCCAGAGATTTCATAGCCAAGTTGGGTGGGTATTTGTCTTCTGATTGGTCACACATTTTTTTCAGAACAAGATATGGTACAAAAGTAACCATAAAATAAAAATTGTTAGCTAATGATCATATAAAACCATACATCCCAAGTGCTGTTAATGCAAATTTGTCTATACAAGAATCTAATGAACAACCTGATATCCCAGATGCAAACACCCCAATAGAAGGGATACCTGATGTAGTATAAGATGAATGGGCAGTACAAAATGATGAAGAAGATCCATTCAAGCATATGGAGGAATTAGAGCTAGGTGTCTGCATGATGTCAAAGTGGTTGTTAGGCCTTCAATTCCAGATAATAGTGTCAATTGGCAAGTCTTTGATTCAGATGAACAAATTATTAATTTTTTTATTGAAGAAGCTGAATTTGCAGCTGGTAATCAACATAACTTTGTAAAGCAATATGAAAATCAGATCCTTCAATTGAAAACTAATAAGCTGCCAAAGGGATTGGTAACCCTTGAGTCAATCTTTAACACTGATGATCAGGTTAGAAAGGAAAAAGGTAGCATGCTTGTTAAAGAGGAGCACTACGAACCTATTAAGATCTTCAGAGATAAGTTATTAAAGCTTGGAAAGGTATGTATAGCTAAAGAGAAACATGTATTTGTTTCGCTCTGTCAAGAGTTCAATGGCGTGTTTTCATGGCAGTATAAAGATTTGAAGGGATTTAACCCCGCATTAGCCCAACACATCATAGAGTTGGAAGCTGATGCCAAGCTTGTGAGACAAAAGCAAAGGCCCCTTAATCCAAAACTCGAGCATCTCATGAAGAAAGAAATAAACAAGCTAATCCAAGGTAATATCATCTTTCCTATAAAACATACATCTTGGGTTTCAAATTTGGTTCCCGTAAGAAAGAAGAATGGTGAGCTTAGACTTTGTGTAGACTTTAGAGATCTTAACAGAGCTTCTCTAAAAGATCATTACCCACTGCCCTCAATGGAGCAGATCTTACAAGTAGTTTCAGGTTCAGATAGATTTTCACTACTTGATGGTTATTTTGGTTATAATTAGATTTTGGTAAAAGAGGATGACCAATTTAAAACTGCCTTTACTACAAAATGGGGAACAATGGCATATAGGAAAATGCCTTTTGGTTTGTCTAATGCAGGAGCAACCTTTCAGAGGGCAATAAACACAACTTCATCTCCTTCTGATTCATCATCTGTAACACCTTCATCCGCAGCATAATAACAGTTCTTCTGGTTCCTAGACTTCCAATTAGACTTATAAGGCTTATCATAGTTTTCATGATTCTCATATCTATCATTCCTATCATGCTTATCAAACTTATCATGTCCATCATACTTAGTCATTCTCTCTGGGAATCTAGAAGAAAAATGTCCTATCTTATTACAAGAAAAACATTTCAAGCGAACTTTCCATCATACTTATCGGCACCTTTAGGCAATCTCTAGGCAATCAATGCTTCAAGCTCATCAAGCTCTCTTTCTTGATTTGCTATTCCTCTTCTTTCTCTTTCATATCTAGATATCCCACACTCATCAAGATCATATTTCTGCTTACCAGATACAGATGCTGATTCTCTAAATGTAGTATCAAACTTTCTATGTGATTCATCAAATTCGCTCAGATCAAATGCAACAAGTTTTCCAACCAGTGCATCTCTTGTTACTATAGTCCCACTCTAGATCTCATCAATAGCAACAACCTTATGTTTATAAGCATGAGGAAAAGATCTCAACACCTTAGCAACATTCTCATCTTCCTCAATCTTTCAACTGACACACTTGATACCAAGGACAAGTTCATTCCTTAGCCATGTATGAATGTATGTTTTCATCATCTCCCATCTTCAATGTTTCATACTTTCCTTTCAAATTCTGCAACTTAACAACTTTCACTTGACTATCACCTTCAAACAGGATCTCAAGCTTCTCTGAGATCTCATGTACGGTCTCCCATAACATTTGTCATTTCAGAATCAGTCAGGGCACTAAGTAATTCTTCCTTTGCTCTAATGTTATATTCAACTTCCTTAACCTCATCATGATTGGATGGTTCATTCTAAGGAACAACATAGACATTCTTAGTAATCTTCCAGTATTCCTCTCCAAGACATTTCAAGTGCACCTCCATCTAGCTCTTCCATATAATTGTTACCAAATTTTGCACATGCCAAATTTAGTGCCCTAATTAAGCCTTTCATTCATTCATTTTGAAAAGGTCAAATCATGAATGAGAAATTAGAAATGCACTGTTTTTGTCTAACTTGTTTGCTTCATGTGCAAATATAGGAAAAGTGAGACAACATGTTGGTTAAAATGTGGCTCCCACGAGGGTTGAGCTCAGCATGCTGTAGATCATAGAGATATTTATGCTCCATTGTAGATGAAATGGCGTGGCTGATGTAAGACCATAAGAAACTCAGAAAAAATGCAATCGGCCTGTGTAAAGTTTTTTACTTGGGCGCCAAAGAGGGTTTTAAAAGGCCAGAGAACTTCCAAGTGGTTTCAGTCGCCAAGCAGGAAGACCATTTATCCTACATTGGCCACGCGGAGGGAGTTTATCGCATATAAATATAAGAACACATATAACTATAGTGTCAAAGCTTACATGATTTTGACAAGAAGTGGCTCATGGCCTAGTGGACCCTGCATGCGCACGCATCTCAAGGCATACAAATTTTGTGACTGGCTGGAAGGAAGAGGTTAAAGGTCAAGCAAGTAAGGAAGATTGGACATATATTGTGGCGATCCAATGGTTGTCACTATGTCGCGATGGTTAGATGCTTGCTGGTTATCTCACGTGACATAGCGATTGATGACGTGGCAGAGCAGAGAGTAGATGAAGAACCAAGGTGGACCCACGAGAGAACCAATGGTTGATGCATGGTGACACCGTGGCATAAGAGAGACCCTCTTAGAGAGGTTAATGGGCATGCAGATCAAGAAAAATCAATGGTGATCACCAAGATCTGACGACTGTCTCAAAGGCGCAAGGAAAAGTTGCACACCTAGTTATCTCACGCGACTTAGCGACTAATGATGTGGCAGTTTAGGTGGAGCCCAGGTGGTGGCCACAGACCAACCAGGAAGTGACACGTGGTGGGCCTGATAGATGAGGAGAGTAGCTAAGGTGAGTTAAAGGTTGAGTTAGGATTTCCATCGCGACCCAGTAACTAAGGATGGAACTATAATTGATAATCGAAATAACATGTTTGAGGCCATGCCGAGAGCCTGGTAAGGAAGCATTCCATTGGGAGCGCATCATCGACCATCAAAATAAGTGTTTTAGTGCTAACCCAATGACTCGATGAAGAAAGCAATGCTAGTTATAGTCAGAAACTGAAAGTGGTGGTAAGCAAGGTAGCATCCAGGGGTCCATGCAAAATAAGAAGAAGTCATCAGGTAGTTTGAGGTCCGAGCTTGAGAGAAAGTTTGCATGAGTCTTTCTCGTGATCTTGAGGTAATAAGGATTGATTTTTGAGCGCCATATGGGTCAACCTTTAGTTGGCTAAGAGTTTGAATTGAATTGCATGAGTTTTCCTCATGATTTTTGAGCGTATTTTGGTGGCTTTTATTCCTACGCGAGGATCAATTTTCAAAAAAGATATTTTCAGTGGGAGTTCATCTTTACTCATTCTGGTGTTATCTTTCCTCTACCTTTTTGGAAGGTTTTTGGTATAAAGGGAAATTTTTTTAATCTTTCTTCTCTAGTTCTTGATCATTCTCTTGCTGGTTTTAGCAGAGAAATCATTCTTGTAGCTTCTGTGTAGTGTTATGATAGAATACTAAAAAAAATTTATCAGCTTATGCCTTATGCCTTTACAGTTCATTTTCTTATTCATGATTGAGAGCTAGTTTATTGTGTTATTGTTTAAATAACCTTTAAATTTTCTGTCTCATTTATAAGTCACAGGTTGCGCATTGTAATAAATTGGTTCATTTGGTTGATTGTGATTTTTTTTTTCCTTTCAATTTCTTGAAGTTTAAATCCTTTTCATGAAATATTTATGTGTTATGACCCAGAAGTCTATTTGTGCAGATTGGTGTTTTTAGGAGTGTATCTCTATCATTTTGAGATATCTTATTGATGCTTCACCTTGGTTTAGCATTTGCAAGTCATTCTATTTCCATTTTTAGTTATCCTATCTCTTTTCTTAGTAAAGATTTAGAATTATTAATAGAGAAACCAACCCTTCATCTGGAGGTTAACTCTCACTATAGGCAATGCACAAGCCTGAGAATTATCCCACGTGTCACCAAGTTGCTTGAGCTTTCAGCTTGTGCATTATGGGTGTAATTTGAGTGACAACAATTTTTGGCACTCCTGGTGGGACCTGTTTGAGCTATCTCAGTTCAACAAATATTCACTCTTGCTGCTTTTGATGTGAGGAGGAACAATTCCAACCTTCAGAGGCACATATTCCATACCTAACACCTTATTTTCTTTGTTTCTATGCAGATTCAGTGATATGTTGTAGCATATGAAAAAGTATCAAACCAGAGAGAGCGAGGATCCGGTTGAGCATATTGAGCTACCACCATCACAAAGAAGGTCAAGGACAATGAAAAAGATAGAGAAAGCAACAAATTCAGTAGTTGAGTTTCCAGAAAGTTTGTCAGTTGAACTTTTTCAGGAAACTCCAGATTCTGATCTCTTGTCTAATTCTTCACCTCTACCTAATTCTCAGCCTAATTTTGCCACCTGCATAAATCGTCTTTTTGCAACTACTCCAATTCAACCATCTATTACCCAGATAGCACAAGTAAATCCACCTGTTATCCCAATGGCTCTGCCAAGAGCTCAGCCTTTTGTACCTTTCAATCAAGGAAACCCTTTGAATCTTACTTATTATGATGATATTCCTGTAGCAGCATTAAAAAGCCTACCTTTTTTCACAGGAGAAGATTAGACCACTCTAATCAAACATATAAGGGATGTAGCTTCGTTGTGTGGTGCACATCATATCACACAAGAGAATGTTCTAGTCAGACTCTTGGCTACCTCATTTAAAGGAAAAGTGCTTCAATG
Source organism: Cryptomeria japonica (assembly GCF_030272615.1). Lineage (NCBI taxonomy): Eukaryota > Viridiplantae > Streptophyta > Pinopsida > Cupressales > Cupressaceae > Cryptomeria > Cryptomeria japonica. The sequence goes on from NC_081410.1 coordinate 291,235,033, forward strand.
GTTTAGAGGACTACCTGTAAACTCAATTGATACTTGGGATCAACTAGGTGATAGATTAAATTCACAATTTGAGGACAAGTCTAACCATTAGTCACTATTAGAACAACTGAGTACCATAAAGAGATCCCCTCAAGAACAAATGGTTGACTTCAATTTTCATTTTCAGAAGAATTGGAGCACAATCCCTGTCATGGTAAGGCCTACTCCTGCTCATGCATTTCTATCTTATCTTAGGGCCCTTAATAGTGACATTTCAGTCATGATTCAGTCTATGGGTGCAAATATTCTACCAAATGCATTTGATGTTGCTATTAGAGTAGAAAACTGCCTAATTCAGGCTGGTAAAATAACTTTTAGGCCCCCAATACCCATATTTCCAGAAATACAACCTATTGTACCTCTTTTAGAGCCTCCTCTAGTCGCTCTCCCACCTTTACCAGCACTGAATTATCAAGTTGCAGCCCAAGCAAATACTATCATAGTCCCGAATCAAGAGTTTCAAAAGTTTAAAAATGAAATGAAAACCATGTTCCAAGGCTTTGGTAATAAAATGACCAATATTGAGAAGCAAGTTTACCAGAACACCAAGCCTTATCAAGCCCCTTATTAGAACAACCAGTAGAACAAAACTCCTTATCAAGCTAACCCTTAGAGTGAAAGAAGAAATTATAACCAAAGATCCAATATACCTTACAATCCCAATACTACCAGCACATCCACAGATATCATCCCATCTCAAAATAACATGGCATCAGATTATGATTGGTGTTATCCTTGCAACTAATCTCATAATAAAACCACTTGTTCGAATGGTATGCTAAATCAAGCACTCATGGTTCAAAATAATGTTGTTGTCTCAGAAGATATTACTCACGGAACTCATGATCAACAAGTTTCTCATTCTGAACAAGGCCTGAATGTCACCTTGGTCAATTGGCAAGGTGAAGAATTCTATGGAGTGATTCAACCACAAGATCATAATCAATCCTACACTTCTATTGTAGCCAATACACGGTCTAAAAAGAGAGCCATTGATATAAGACAACAAGTTTATAAAGGCATCAATTAGGCTTCTATAAGCCAACAAACACCACTTGGACCTAAACCCACTCCGAATACACAAATCCTACCAAAAGGGAAACCAGTGGTCAACAAGGATCAGCTAAAAGATCAATTACAAATAGCATAAGTTCAAGAGGATGTTGTTGTTAAAAGAGGGCAGCAGAAGGTTAGTACAAGTTCATTTAATATTTTGGATCAATTGAAAAAGACACATGTCAATGTCTCAATGTGGGATTCCTTAGCTCTTCTAGGGCAACAAGATTTTCTTAAAAATGCCTTGTCTAACATCTCTTTGTCACAAGAGCTTCCTAATGAGCATCCCAAAGTAGTCTTATGCCCCTCAAGAAAAGAAGGGTGAACAACAAACTCAGAAGGTTAAACCCCCTCCTTTTTATCTGACTTTAATCATAGGTCAACACCTAGTGCATAATTATATGATTGATTCAGGTCCAAGTAGTTCTGTCATGCCAAAGAAGATAGTTGATAAGCTGGGTTTGACATATGAGCCTCTTTCAAAAGGGGTAGTCCAGCTAGATGGGACAACAATAAACACAGTAGGTGTGATTAAAAATTTGGATCTCATATTGCGTGCATGCCCAAACTTCTCAATCCCACAAGATGTCTACATCATAGATCTTCCACCTTACTTTTCTTTATGCTTGTCCATAGATTTCACAACCAAGTTGGGTGGGTATTTGTCTTCTGATTGGTCACACATTTTTTTCAGAACAAGATATGGTACCAAAGTGACCATAAAATAAAAATTGTTAGCTAATGATCATATATAACCATACATCCCAAGTGCTGTTAATGCAAATTTGTCTATACAAGAATCTAATGAACCTGATATCCTAGATCCAAACACCCCAATAGAAGGGATACCTGATGTAGTATTAGATGAATGGGCAGTAGAAAATGATGAAGAAAATCCATTCAAGCATATGGAAGAATTAGAGCTAGGTGTCTACATGATCCATGAAGAAGGTGTCGCTATCCCTAATCTTGAAAAGGGTGACAATCAATTGTCCAATCAGTAGGGTGAACAACAGAACAATAGATTGTGGCAATTCTATTTTGATGGCTCGAGAAGCAAAGTTGGCTTCGAAGGTGGTGTTATGTTAATCTCTCCTGAAGGTAAGAAATACTTTTCAGGCTTTAGATTTTCTTTTAGCTGTACTAATAATACAACTGAATATGAGTCACTTGCACATGGATTGGAATGGGCTAGAAAAAGAAATGTAAAGTGTTTGCAAGTATTTGCGGATAGTGAGCTAGTGGTAAATCAAGTAAGAGGTGTCAATGTGACTAAAAATGATGCCCTTAAAATGTATAAGCATAGGATATGGGACTTAATTGAAGAATTCGATGCTTTCAATCTGTTGTCTGTGCCTAGAAATTAGAATAAGGAAGCGGATAAGATGGCTGCCTTGGGTGCTCAATTTGACATACCAGATGAGGTAAGTAGTATTGAAAGACAACAATATGTCAAAGTGGTTGTTGGGCCTTCAATTCTAGATAATAGTGTCAATTGGCAAGTATTTGATTCAGATGAACAAATTATTAATTTTTTTCCCTTGAAGAGGCTGAATTTGCAGCTGGTAATCAACATAAATTTGTAAAGCAATATGAAAATCAGATCCTTCAATTGAAAACTAATAAGCTACCGAGGGGATTGGTAACCCTTGAGTCAATCTTTAACACTGATGATCAGGTTAGAAAGGAAAAAAGTAGCTGCTGGTTAAAGAGGAGCACTACGAACCTATTGAGATCTTCAGAGATAAGTTATTAAAGCTTGGAAAGGTATGTACAACTGAAGAGAAACAAGCATTTGTTTCACTTTGTCAAGAGTTTAATGACGTGTTTGCATGACAGTATGAAGATTTGAAGGGATTTAACCCCGTATTAGCCCAACATACTATAAAGTTGGAAGCTGCTGCCAAGCTTGCGAGACAATAGCAAAGGCCTTTTAATCCAAAACTTGAGCATCCCATGAAGACAAAACTAAACAAGATGATCCAAGGTAATATCATCTTTCCTATAAAACTTACATCTTGGGTTTCAAATTTGGTTCCCGTAAGAAAGAAGAATGGTTAGCTTAGACTTTATGTAGACTTTAGAGATCTTAACAGAGCTTCTCTAAAAGATCATTACCCGCTGCCCTAAATGGAGCAGATCTTACGAGTAGTTTCAGGTTCAGATAGATTTTCACTACTTGATGGTTATTTTGGTTATAATCAAATTCTGGTAAAAGAGGATGACCAACTTAAAACTGCCTTTACTACAAAATGGGGAACAATGGCATATAGGAAAATGCCTTTTGGTTTGTCTAATGCAGGAGCAACCTTTCAGAGGGCAATGGATATGGCTTTCCAAGGTCTAATAAATAAATTTGTTTTCATTTATCCTGACAACATAACCATTTTTTCAAAGCATGTGGAGGATCACTTTTCTCACTTAAGGTAGATTTTTGAAAGGTGTAGAGAATATGGAGTATCTTTAAATCCCAAAAAGTGTATTTTTGCTATACATGAAGGTAAGTTGTTGGGCTATATTGTCTCCAAACATGGAATAACCATAGATCCAGAGAGGGTAAGTGCTATTTTAGCTTTGCCTTTACCCGCACATAAGAAAGGCCTTCAAACTTTATCGGGAGAATCAATTTTGTAAGAAGATTCATCCCTAATATAGCATTTCTTTTGAAGCCATTGACTAGCATGCTTAAGAAAAATGTTACTTTCAGCTAGTCCAAAGAGGCTAAGAATAATTTTGAAGAAATTAAGACTGCCATAGCATCAACGCCTACTTTGATTAATCTGGACTTTGCAAAGGATTTTATATTATATGCTTTTGGTACTTTTGCTACTATTTCAGCTATGTTGATTCAATAGAATGATGAGAGATTGGAGCAGCCAATAACATTCTTCAGCCAAGGCCTAGAAGCGTACGAACAAAATTATTCTTTTGTTGAGACGCATGCATTATCAGTCATTAGAAGTCTAAAGAAATTTAGATGCATGATTTCAAATAAAAAAATTCAACTAATGGTTGCTTATCCTAGTATAAAAGAATTTTTGTTGAATAGAGATCTTAATGACAAAAGAGCTGGCTAGATCATGAAAGTGATGGAGTATAATGTCAATATAAAGGTAACAAAACTGATTAGAGGTAAGAGATTATGTGAACAACTTGCTGGTCATATAGAAAATAGCGAACAAGAGAATGAAGAAGTTGTCCTAGTTCATGAATATAATGAACTAATTGCTGTAGCAAAACATCCTACAAGTTGGGTGCAAGAAATGATGAATTTTCTTCAGACTGGTGAGTCTCCTAAAGGCCTGAACAATGCTAAACAAAGATACTATAGACTTGAAGCTATCGCTTATATCATTTTAGATGGAATTTTTTTTAGAAAAGATTTTAATGGTATATTCTTAAGATACATAGATTTAGATCAAACTGAGAGAATATTAGAGGAATTCCATAATGGATCAACTGGTGGTCATTTTTCACCACGGACTACAACATTAAAGATCATGAGGGTAGGATATTTTTGGCTTGATTTGCATAAAGATGCATATGCTTGGGTAAGGAAATGTAATAATTGTGCAGTATTTGCAGGCACACAGAAGATGGCAACTTTACCCCTGCAACCTATTCAAATTGAACTACCATTCATGAAGTGGGGTCTTGATTTTATCGGAGTCATGAATCCACCTTCAAGTTCTTGGCATAAATGGATCTTGACAACCACTAATTACTTTACCAAGTGGACTGAAGCTGTACCCTTGAAGGAGGCAAATGAAAGTGCAGTCCTAAACTTTTACTAGGACTTAGTAGCAAGGTTTGGTATCCCTGATTCTATTATTTCATACAATGCGTTAGCTTTTGTAGGATTTAAGATTACTGATTGGGCTGTCTAGAACAACATATTTTTGAGTACTTCGTCTAACTATTAGCCTCAGGGTAATGGAAAAGCTAAGTCTACTAATAAGAACTTGATTAGGATAATCAAGAGGGCAATTGAAGATAATCAGAGAACTTGGCACACTCAGTTGAAACATGCATTGTGGGTTGATAGAATCACCTCTAAGAGAGCTACATGTATATCTCCCTATGTCCTTGTTTATGGTAAAGAGGCAAGACTCCCAATTTCAGTTGAAATGCCTACACTAACTTTGATTAGAGAGCTAGAAATGTTGCAAGAAGAACCCATGCATGTTAGGTTGGTAGAACTAATGGAGTTAGAGGAGGTGAGAAAGAAAGCATTGTTGACTATTGAAAATCATCAAGCTCAGATGAAGAGGACTTTCGACTGGAAGGCAGCTCTGAGAGTTTTCAATGAGGGAGATTTGGTTTTGAAGTGGGATGAATTAAAGAGTAAGCCTGGAAAGAATACTAAATTTGATGCCATATGGGATGGCCCATACATCATTACTGAGAAAAAGAAACATAATGCTTGCCTTTGAGATTTCTTTTAAGCTAATAAGTGCTCATGCACAGTTTTGTGGTTTCTGTTTTAGGTAGCACTACTTGTTTTTCTCTAGTTTTCCTATTTTGTTCTGCTTTCATGCTGCAAAGCAGCTGAATTTCAAGAAGTTCCATTTGGAGAGAGGGCTGAGATGACTCTATAAGCCCAATGGATAAGCCATGACTGGTCTATAGTGTTTAGCAGGCAAACACCCCGGAGAGGTCGCCAAAAATGTTACCAAATTTTAAAAATGCCAAATTTAGTGCCCTAATGAAGCCTTTCATTCATTCATTTTGATAAATGTCAAATCATGAACGAGAAATGAGAAATGCACTATTTTTGTCTAACTTGTTTGCTTCATGTGCAGATACAGGAATAGTGAAACAACATGTGGGTTAAAATGTGGCTCCCACGAGGGTTGAGCTCAGCATGCTGTAGATCGCAGAGATATTTATGCTCCATTGCAGATGAAATGGTGTGGCTGATGTAATTCCAAAAGAAACTCAGAGCAAATGCAATCGACCTGTGTAAAGTTTTTTACTTGGGCACCAAAGAGGGTTTTAAAAGGCCAGAGAGCTTCCAAGCGGTTTCAGTCACCAGGTAGAAGACCATTTATCTCACATTGGCCGCATGGAGGGAGTTTATCACATTTAAATATAAGAACACATATAACTATAGTGTGAAATATTACAAGATTTTTACAAGAAGTGGCTCATGGCTCAGTGGACCCCGCATGCGCGCGCATCTCAATGCATTCAAATTTTGTGACCAGCTGGCAGGAAGAGGTTAAAGGTCGAACAAGTAAGGAAGATCGGACGTAGATCACGGTGATCCAATGACTGTCACTATGTCACGATGGTTAGATGCTCACTGGTTATCTAATGCGACTTGGTG